>NW_004524694.1:1535528-1564896 GCF_000260255.1 Octodon degus | reverse complement strand
GACGCCTAGCCACCAGTAACTGTCACGGTCATTATGCATGTCCACAACACACTAGAACTTTGTGCGATATCCTATCCTCAAACTGTTAGAAGTGCTGGTCATTTACTTATCATTCCAGTATTTATCTTATGTTTTACTCTTAGTACTTCTTTGCTATCATGAAAACCTTTTCTTAGTTCAATTGTTTTGAAACATTTAATTTTTAATTAGTATTTAATTTTCTGAATATTGCTTAATCTTAATTTTTTATAGGTATGCGCAGGCAGGTGTACTTCTGCTTATTCTTTTTGGTAACTTAAAATATTTTTAGTTCTGATGTTCAAAATTTTAATATTTAGCATATAAGAACTAATTCTGGTTAATTATACAAAATCGTCCTTTCAAATCACTTGTATTTTTAAAAAATTAAAATGCAAAAAATCTCAAAAAATTCTAATATTACATTAAAATTAAACCATTCCCTAAAATACCAGAAAGTGAATCTAACATTGGATAGTACAATCAGTCAAGATGCAAGTACAATCAGAGCCATCTGATTCTGAAGATGCCTTTGTACCTGTTGCTCACAGTAAGTCAAGCAAAACAAAATGAAACTAATACCTTTGCCACTAGTATTCTCCATTGTATACAGGTAATCCATGTAAAAAGCCCCAAACCTTTGCATTCCAGCTATCTCTGTGTATGTCTCCTGCCAACAAAGCAATACAAACAGAACATTATACAGAAGAAACTTTTGAGTATAAAACCTCAAAAATAAGACACTCATCCCTACACAAACTGTATCAACTCAAAGGATTACCAAAACTAAGGAACAGAGGTTATCCAAAGAATTACCTCTAAGAAAGGTAGTATTATCTCTGCTGACTACATAAAGGGCATGCATAATTCTACTGGACATTTTGATCACTTTATCAATAATGTCTAGTTAATGAATACCTATAATGGAGTACATAGTATACTTAACCTTTTATCATTATCATAAAACTGTCTAAAATGTACATTCCCAGAGGTAGTTCTCAAGTAGGAAACAATTCAAAGTCTAAAGATACATTACAATATTCTAAATGAATGTTAATTATACAGGTAAATAGTCAATCTGCAAGAGTAAGCTTTAGTGAAAAGGTTAAAATGTAATTCTAGTAATCTTTAGGTAACCTAAATTTTGTTATAAATTGAATAATAGTCTATCAACATATTAATATGCTCTTAAATGGAAAGTTCAAATAAAACTAAAACACATAGTGAAAACTGAAACACACTTATAAGTTCCACATTTTTTTTTAAGTTCCACACTCTATAGGCAATGAAAATTGATAAAGAAAATTCTATGTGTTTCTTCCATGAATATTCTAACAATAGGACATGTGTAAGTAAACTATGGTCATATACTACATAAAGCTACTGTGCATTCATGAAGCCTGCTTAGGTATACAAGCTGGGAAAAACCATTCTACATATTTCAGCAAACAATTTTTATTCAGAAAATATTTGAGAAGATGGCAATCACAAATATTCACACAATGTGTCCAACCTATGAAAGTCTAGAATTGATCTCAAAAATATAGTCTCTGACCTTATGATGAGCTGCATCCAAGATAAATTCTGCACGAGTACCATTATTTTCTGGGCTTCTATAATCAAACAATGAATTTGTAAGGTAAGTCAAACCTTTGGTACTTAAATTCTCACCACAGATGAAAAAACAGGCTTCCTGAAAACAAACATACAATTACTGAACAGGAGAAAAACTCACTGACTCCTAAAGAAAATAAAACAGTGATCTTATTAATATCCATTCAATAGTTAACAGAAATTACTAAAACTTGAGTTACTATAAAAGATAAAGAATGCTGTCTCCATTTCCACTGCCTACTTTGCCAAAGAACATTTTAAAAGACCAAAAGGGAACTCCAAGTAGCTACTATAAACAAGAAAAAAAAAAAAAAAAAAAAGAGTCATTTATAAATTGGAAAATATTTTGAGCTACTATCCAGGTGTTAAGTGCTTTCAACTTTTTAAATTCCCTTGAGTTCTATAACTTTAGGGGAAAACGCACAAGAAAATGTTAAATCTCCTCTCTCAAGCCACAGACACATGTAACCTAGCAAATTTTATAAAGTTAAGCACTTCAATATCCCTGCATCCTATCCAAGAAAGAAAGGGAATTTTTGACTTACAGTTTCACTTCTATTCATATTCTCTTCAAAATCTTTAACACCCATAATTCCTTTAAAACACATGGCTCTGCAACCTACAAACCCAATCTGGCAGTCAAAGAAAGGCTCTCCCATCATAAGGGCCTATGAGAAGGGAAGGGAAACATTAAAATTAAGAATTGGAATTTAATACAAATTTAATACAAATCTTCAGGCTTTCCTTGTAACTCTTAAATTAGTCAAACATCTTTAGGATTATGGCTTTCCTAAATTTATTTTCCTTAAATCATAAACTCTGTTAAAGTATTTCAAATGTATTTAGTACAGGGTCTACAGGGTCTCACTACACAAGTCAGACTTGTAGTGATCCTCTCATTTGAAAACCCAAGTGCTGGGATTACAGGTGCACGCCACCATGCCTTCTCAATTGCGATCTCACTGTGCCCCAGGGGCAGGGCCAGCATGGCAGGCCAGGGAGGGAACCTCCGGCCCCTGCATCTGCCTAAGCAGGGGTTTAATCCACTGAGCTATCTGGCCAGCCCTTGTTAAAGTAAAGAATCTTTTGCTTCTGTATCCTCAAACGCTTTTATCCTCAAGTGACAGGTGCTTCATTAACATTAACACACATATACATCCCCTATATATGGACAAGTTAATGGAACTGTAAAGAATTAATTCATGTTGCATATTACAGTAAAATATCAAAGAATAATTACTTGAATACTACTGACTAGTAAAATTGAAACATAAAACTGCTATTATACAGTTAAAAATATACTATGATAAATGTCTTATTAGCTATCAATATTAACTCTAAGAACAAGAATTTTTTTTTTTTTTTTTTTTTGGTACTTAAAATGGGGTCTACAGGGTCTCACTACCTAGATCAAACTCCTAGTAATCCGCCTGTGTTCAGCTTCCCAAGGGCTGGGATTATAGGCATGCACTACCATGCCCAGTCTCAATCACCATCTCAGTGCGCCCCAGGGAGGGGCAGCACTGCACACCATAAGATTGAACCCAGGCTGCTGCACTCTTTCTAAGCAAGTGCTTTAGTCTGCTGAGCTATCTGGACAGCCCTTAAGAACAAGATTTTTAAAAATATGTTCAATGCTAAAAGATTACCTCAATTGTAGTTCCTTCTTGTTCCCAGCATAACACTTCTTTAGACTTTACTTTTTGAGGACTATAATAACTACTCTCAGCTTGCATTTCAGTGAGCTAAGAAAAGAACATTAAGTAAATCAAAATTAGCATTAAATGACAATAAATTGTCAGCATTATGATGAACTGATGAAAATAAGGTCAATTTTAAGATTCAGGAAATTTAATAAGCAGGAAAACAGGTACAACAAAAACAGATGTAACAGATTATCTATGAATAAAAGTTGACAATGCTACTCTGAACTTACTTAAATTCCACTTTTTTGGATTCCTTAATACTGCTTTAAAAACTAAAACTATGCAGAAACAGTCCCACTCATAAAACAGTTCATATATTCTACCAAAAATGTATGTATATTATAACTTGTTTATTTTATTTTCACCAATATATACAGCCATATTTAGTTCAATGATTTCCAAAATTTTTCACTTATCTAATAAAGCTGTGAAGAAACTCAGATGTAACGGAACTTTGTAGTCACTATGAGGGAGGTAGGATTATGAGCGTTCACTGTCAAAGTATGCCTCATACCATTATCTCATAGACGCAGTCATGAAACAATTTTTTTTCAGACAATTATTTATTGAGTATCAGCTAGATAACAAATGATAACCAAATGCTGACAAAAGAAACTGTTTCTCTCCGATGGAGCTTAAAATACATTATTAATATATAATAAAAATTAGAAAATTTAAATTATTGTTTAAATGTACTTTTCTTAATGTAATACGACAGTTCAGTTTGGATTATGGCAGATAAAAATAACAGTAAGAAACTCTAAAACTTAAGAGCAATGCATCAAACTAGAATTCTTAGTTTTGACAAATGTACTGTGAGTGTAAGACAGCAAAAAAAAAGTAGTAGAAAATGGGTTAAAAAAATGTAAGTAGGGGACCCGCCCATTAGCTCAGTTGTTTAAGTGCCTGCTTAAAGGAGGCAGTCAGTCTCTTTGAGAAGTGTTTCCATTCCCACATACTCAAGGCAACCCAGACCAGCGCTGCTACAGGTCAATGGGGAGTCGCAAAAAAAAAAAAAAAACAAAAAAAAACCCTTCTGCAAAAATGTAAGTAAACTATTTTTATTCTTGGTGACTTTTAATTCTAAAATTATTCTAACATAAAAAGTTTTCTGGGTATTCTGCCTAGGTTTACCTATGTTTCAGTTACCCTTTTTCTGTGAAATGGATATGTAACATTTTACAAATTCAAACACAAAGTCAAAGATAACATTTTTTTAAAAGTAAAATAAGCCAAATAAAACTTGCTATGCTGAAAACACAATTTTAAGCCTACAGACTATGTGTTTATCTCAATTTTGATGTATTATATTTTTCACATATTATAAACCCCTATCTCTTGGATATTTTAGTAATGGAAAACTCAAAGCTGTGGTTTTAAAGTACAATTCTATAAGCTTAAAACTGAATTTTTTAAACTTGATCACCCATCAGCTGTCTACAATTACTGTCAAGAAAAACCAATTAACTGATTAAAAGGACTGAAACATTACAAGAACAATTTTAAACATTATTAGAAAAATGCTACATCTAATTTGGCATGATTTTTGTTGGACTGATATCAACTGTTCAAAATGCTAATGTAGAAACATGACCTATTTTCTAAGCAGAATAGGAACCGCAAATTAATTCCATACATTATTCATGTCCAAGCTCAATAATGAATTCTAATGTTTTCCCTCTAAATATCAACATATTTTCCTTAAGAGTTTCAAGAAACATAAATGCTTTGAAAATTTTAAAAGACACAGTGACTAATAACAAATACTGATGAAAGCTTTACATATATAAATGCGTATTCTGACTTAGTTTAATACAATCCTCAACAATAAATTAGTAAGTATATGAAAATAATTTTGAATTTAAAAGTAAATAAACAAACATCACCAGAAGACTTTACTCGTAATCCTTCTCATCACTTACAAATTTTCTTAAAAATAAAGTACCCTAAAATCCTGAAATCAAAAGTTTAAGAACTCCTGATTTATGGATAGTACTCATTAAAGCTTATCAGAAATGACTGTAGCTGGCAGAATATGGCAATTCACTGGATTGGTGGTAGAAGAGAAAAAGGTACTCAAATGCTTGGCAATTGAATGGAATACTATTAACTCAATGAAATGTAAAACAGTGGAGAAAAGGAGAACTGCAGGGAAGATCTGGTTTTGTAAGCGATAAATAATAATTAGATATACAAGTGAGGACACAAAAGAATTGAACTTGAAAGGCCAAGTACAGCAATGAGTTGGAGGCACAAATTAACTTGGCACTCTATTAGCATCTACGCAATAGTTAAATTATACCTTTGGAACAAGCAAGTAGAAAAGATGTTAATCTCATTCTAAGAGCTCAACATCTCCTCAAGATCTTCCAAAACCTCTCCATCCCAATTTACAGTATGCTACTCCTTTTCCATCAGAACCCGCACCTATACTTCACATACTCTGAGACACACATTAAATTTGCGATGTATTTCTGCAAATCCAATTATGAGGGCCTGTCTTTGGATTTCTGTAATCTCAGTCCTGCAACTAAAGGAAAAGAAATCTTTCAAGACATACTAAGAGGGCTGGGGAGATAGCTCGGTGGTGTAAGTGCCTGCCTGGCAAGCTCAAGGTCCTGAGTTTGATCCCTGGTACTTCATGGTCCCAGAACCCTGGGAGCACCATGCTGGCCACAAAAAGCGGACACGGTGGTACATGCCTATAACCCCAGCACTGGGGAAGCTGAGATAGGAGTATCACTATGAGTCTGAGCTGCATAGCGATACCCTGTATTTATTAAATGAATGAATGAATTTTTTAACAAAGTTTTAAAGACACACCAAGAAACTTTTACATTGTGTGTGTGTGTGTGTGTGTGTGTGTGTGTGTGTGTGTGTGTGTAGCTGGGAATTTGAATCTTTGAGCTCCTTATTTTCCTTTAATTTGTCCTTACAATTACAAGAATTTAGATACTTATGGATGTTTTGAGCTCATTATTTTTCTACACTAGTTTATTCAGAGATGCTAAGACTAATCAGCCAGCATCCTTTTATTTCCCACTCTCCCAAAATATTCAAACTTTCATGTAGTCATTAAATTCCCTATAGTTCACGAGTGGTGGATTAGGATAATCAAATGGACCTATATCACATATTACAACAGTTTACACCAAGCTCTATCAGTATTCATATTCCCTACAGTAGCAGAAGAGACCATGGCATCTTAAGGTCTCATCAAATCAGACTACCAACATTCAAGGATCACACCAAAGAAAAGGAGTAATAAGACTGAAAAAAACACATGCTAAGGAAGAAAACCAAAAAAGCAAAACCTTTAAAGAAATAACTGTATTCATTCAAACAGTTTATATATGTTTTACATGTTTATATCAGCACTTTCTAAAACATAACAAAAAAAAATAGACCAGGTAACATGAATCACCCTCCTTGCCGCTGTCATAAAATCCACCCCCAAGCCGGGCACGGTGGCACACGCCTGTAGTCCCAGCTACTCGGGAGGCTGAGGTGGGAGGATCGCTTGAGTCCAGGAGTTCTGGGCTGCAGTGCGCTATGCTGATCGGGTGTCCGCACTAAGTTCGGCATCAATATGGTGACCTCCCGTGAGCGGGGGACCACCAGGTTGCCTAAGGAGGGGTGAACCAGCCCAGGTCGGAAACGGAGCAGGTCAAAATCCACCCCCAAGTAATCCTGCTCACTCTATGAAAATTTTGGTCTTAGATTCTGTCTCTCCTACACTGCCACTGTCAAATGCTCTCAGCGGATTTCAATATCTGCTTAGATGGTCATTCCTAAACTCTGTCTCTCCATTTCTTTTCCTCCTCCGCTGCAATTATCTCATCCTCTATTCCATCTTCACCATTCATTTTTACTCAGGTACTACAGTACAATATGGCCAAAGGAAAACATACAACCTCAATGGCTGTTGCCTTTACAAATTCTTGCACACGTTTTTGTCCTGGAGGCTTTAGCATTTCTAGCAAATATATACAGTATACTCAAACTATTTCTCCTCATTCTCCCTGAGATAATTTTATTCCTCTTTCCTCAAATCTTCATTTTTCTCCCTCATTTTTACTCTGAGAACTCCTCAAAAAATACAAACAATTTGAAGAAAATTTCCAAAAGGCTCAAATACCTTATTTACTTACTACATACATAACCTCACAGATTTTCTCTCCTGATGTCACCGATCAATAATCTTGTCCTACCAGAAGCAACCATCAGACTCCTCACTCTTCTACTCAAGAACCTTAGTCCAACAATTCATTCTATGTTGCCTACATCATCAATTTTCTCCTCCCTACATCACTCACATCACCAAATAAGTATGACATATTAATTCCAATCTGGTTAAAACAAAAAGCTTGAAATGCCACTTCCACAATGGATTACTGGTCTCCCCACTCCTCTGCCTCCCTTAATAATAGAATAAAAATTAAAAAAAACTTTAAAGAGTTTTCTATGTCATCAATTCCTCTATTCCCACATTTTGATGTGAAAAAAAATGTACAAAATTTACCATTTTAATTATCTTTCAAACTATAACTAACTAAATCATGTAAATGATACCCACTATCTATTTAAACTTTCACATCATCACAAGCAGAAGCTCTGCAGCTGTCAGGCACTAAATCCACTCCCCAATCTCCAAGCCTCTGGTAACCTCTATTCTATTTTCTGTACTGTAAGTTATCCTATTCTAAGTTTTGGATATAAGTAGAATGATATAATATTTGTCCTTTTGTGCCTTGTTTATTTCACTTCCCAAAATTTTTCAAGTGCTTAGCATATATTAGAATTGCATGTCTCTTATAGATAAATAATACTCCATCATACATATGCATCACAAATTGTTCATTCATTCATTTATTCATTGGTAACCATTTTAACTATTTCTCTCTCAACTGTTTAACTATTTCTGGTTTGTAGCCATTGTAACTGATTATCAGTTTTAAAAGCTTTGGGGTATTACCTATTAAAGTTATTAAATTATATAGTAATTCTGTTTCACTTTTTGAGAAACTATCAGTCCATAGCAGATGTGTCATTTCATTCGCATAGCTGTCCTCCCATTTGTTATTCCAACTATGATTCAACTAGTGTTACATCATTGTTCTAGTTAACATTACCAAATTTTTAAAGATTAATTTCTATACTGCTAAACTGAAAGATTTAATCTCAAAAATAGCATCCTCCTTCCCTTTTAAAACATTTATGACACTTGATTTCCAGACAAACATTCTCTTGATTTTCTGACTATATTAATAATCTCTATTCTCCGATTATTTGCTGATTCTCATTCCAACCTTTCACCACCACCATAGCCCAGAGTGCCATCTTAGAACCTCCCCTTTTTTCTATTTACACAATTCCAGTCTTAATAACTGTCATACTTCTAACTTAGATAAAATGTGTAGTCTGAACTCCAAATTCACATATCCATGTCCCAATGGGTATACAATGGGAATATTAAACTTACTCAATACAAAGTTCCTGATCTTTATCTCAAAACTATTTATTTCAGCTTCTGTCTCAAAAATGCACAACTCAACCTTTCCAGTTGCTCAAAAGCCAATCTGGACCCCCTTGATTTCATTATTTCATAAAATCCATCAGGAAATCTTATATACTTGACGTTGAATATACATTCAAATACTAATAATTTTTCATTATCTAGACATGCCTCAGTCCTAGACTAGGCCATTATCTCTTCCTTTAAGATTACAATCCTGTCTGATTTTCTTCTACTTTTGCTCTCCTATAACTTTGTTCAACAAAAATTAATTCAATTTAAAAGATAATTTAAATCCCTATTTAATTCTTCTTATATGATGACGTCTTCAAAACTTGCTATCTCACATAAAATAGTCTAGGCTGGATGTGCTCACATGCCTGTGATCCCAGCTCTGAGAGGCTGTAGCATGATTCTAAGCCTCACCTGGCCAACTGAGTGAAACTTTGTCTCAAATTAAAAAAAAAAAAAAAAAAATCTTAAAAAGGCTGGAAATGTAGGTTTATATGAAGACTTCAATTGATCCCCAGTACCAAGAAGAAACAGAGGAAGAAAAAGGAAGGGAATGAGGAAAAAAAAAGGAAGGAAATCGTGCCCAAAATGACTTGCACAGTTTTTTAAATCTCTTACACTATTCCAAACCAATTTTCTTACACTGTCCCAAGTCCCAGTTATCTCTCTGATCTGATAACATGCCTTTTATTCATTAGGCCATTTTGTTCCAAACTTGCTAACTTCTTCGTTGTTCCTTGAAGTTTTAAATATCCATTTTTCTACTCCTGAAGTGTTCATTCCTACAGTTGTCTACATGGCTTCCTATCACAAGTTTCTGCATATACCCTTCACAGTAATATATCTCATTCTCAGTAAGACATTCATTGATCATCTTATTTTAAAAACTGCACAATCTCTACCATTTAGTAACATTCTTCTTCCTTGTTTTATAATATATGAAACTGTTAGATCAATGAACATATTATACACCTTGTCTTTTGTATTAATAACATAAATTCAAAGTGGTAAGGATTCATATCTGTTTACTATCATTTCTCTACAGACAAAAACAGTACCTGGAATACAGCTGGCATTCATAAATATTTGCTACATGAATTAAAAATTATTCATGACGTTGTGCATGTGTGACAATAGCACTATAAAAAGCCAGGGAACAAAGAACCCAAAATTCATGCTGGGTTATATCTGAGCATTACAGAAGTCAAAACTCCACCAAAGAAGAATATGTAAGGGGTGCCAAAAGTACTAGCAACCTAATAGTTCTTGTTCGCCTTACTACTTTTGAACAAATCACATAATATACCAGATTTTGAATATATATCTTATATGCATTTTTCATAGCAGAAACAGGATATGTTAAATACTGATAAAAATAGAATTAGAAGAGGACCTATGGAAGAAACTGGGCTATCTTAAAGAATGAGAGAAAAGAAAACCAGAAACTGCAAAACTCTTTAAAGAAACTTCACTATGAAATGCTAGGGAGAATGTGGAGAAAAAACACTGGGTAAAACAATCCAGCTAAGCCACTTCTGGTATCCGTTCAAAAGAAGTGAAATCATCACACCAAGGAAGTATGTATATCCTCATGTTTATTACTGTTCAATTAATAATAGGTCAGATGGGTCAGCCTAGATGCCTATCAACAGATGAATAAATACGGTAAACACAGTATATATGCACAATGGAGAATTACTAAGTCATAAAAAACAAAATCTTTGGGCTGGGGAGATACTGCCATGGAATAAGTGCTTGCCTAGCAAGCACAAGGTCCCTGGTACTACCAAAAAAATCTTGCCATTTGCAGCAAAATGGATTGAACTGGGGAACTTTACCATAGTAAGTAAAATAAGCCAGCCACAGAAAGACAAGTACTACATGTTCACTCCCGTATATGTAATCTCAAAAAGTCAATCTGACAGAATAGTGAGTATTAGAGATGGGAGGGTAATTTCCTCAGTGTACACTGTACTAATGTATGGAAATATCACAATAAATGCTATTAATATGTGCAATTAATGGGTGTAAAATCTGTTATAAAGGAGATCAGAGAAATTCAACTATAAGCTGTAAAAACACATAACTTGAAAGTAAATTACTTAGATGTTCACTTTTAATGGAAATAGAGGCATATTTATATGCCAGGAATTCAGTAGAAAGAGGAAAAAAAAAACCTGTCCATAAAGCTAATGAAAAAGAAAAGTGAAGATGGCCTAAAGGAGATTGGAAGGAGTCAAAATTCAAAAGAATTCAGTTAGAAAGGGCTGGAGAGATAGTTCAGCAGTGTAAGTACCTAAAAAGAATTCAGTTTGAGACATCTTGTAATTTTATGAAGAATTATTACACTCTATCTTATCTTTGCTGAACACAAATCATCTTTTAAGCTACAATCGTACGTGCAATCAGAATGTAAGTTTTAAAGTTAACATTTAACAGCAAGAGAAAGAAAACCTACTTTAAAAGTCACAGTTGCCTTTGTGCAATAAAATCCTACAGAAACAATAGGATCCTTCAAAGTTAGTGCTTTCTGCTGATGCAGGGTTGATGCAGGATCATCCGCAAGGTAATCTTCTTCGCCATCATCGTAACTCACAATCGCAGGCACAAATGACCACGCCCAAGACACCCATCCCTGTGGCTGCTCATCATCTTGCTGTGAATACAACTCTTGGCCTTTGTATTGAGCAGGGAACTGTATATCTATTCTTGTTTCATCTTCAGCACCTATTAATCAAAATAATCATAGTAATTTTAATTAAATCAAAAGGACTAAACTAAGAGAAGGATTATAAATACCTTTAAAATGTTATAGTAATATGAGAATAAATGGGATCATTTATACATTTCTTTTTGAAACATATACATTTCTTTTTGAAACACCCCAAAAAGAACACAATGATGTACCTCTTAAATACATAATGATTTTTTTCAACTGTACTCAATACAACAAAAAAGGAAAAATGTGTTTCCCCTACAACCTTCCTCCTAAAAGTAGCAAGTGTATAACAAAGTATATATAATGATTATCATCATTATTTGAAATTAATAGTTCTTTAAAGGTTCGGTGTATTGGGGGGCAGGCTCCCAATCCGGTTCCATTCGGTTCTCGCACCATCCCAGCTCTGGCGGCAGGAGAAAAGGCAGCAGCGGTTGAGCTACGTAGCTCCCCAAGGCTCCCGTGGGCCTCCTCGACCCGAAACCTCCGCACTAGCCCCACTGCCAAGATGCCCAAGAGGAAGGTCAGCTTGGCCGAAGGGGCGGCGAAGGAGGAGCCCAAGAGGAGACTGGCGAGATGGTCAGCTAAACTTGTTCCAGCTAAAGTGGAAATGAAGCCAAAAAAGGCAGCAGGAAAGGATAAATCTTCGGACAAAAAAGTGCAAGCAAAAGGGAAAAGGGGAGCCAAGGGAAAACGGGCTGAAATGGCTAATTAAGAAACCAAGAACGATTTACCTGCGGAAAATGGAGAAACTAAAAATGAGGAGTGCAGCTTCTGATGAAGCAGAAGAGAAAGAAGCCAAGTCTGATTCTCACATACCATGTCTTATCAGAGCTCCCTGTCTCCCTTCTTGTACAATCCAGAAGAATATTTTTATCAACCATTTTGTAAATGTAAGGTTTTAGTAGCTCTAGAAACATTTTTTAAAAGGAGGGAATCCCACCTCATTGCATTTTTTAAGTGTAAATGATTTTTTTAGGGTGAAATCATTCTCTGGTTATTTTTTGGTACAACCAGAAATAGTGGGATATTGAATTATGGCAAGCTTTGACTGTCTTGGGTGTCAGCTTAACATTCCAAAGGTGAGAGTTAGTTTTATATCCTGCAATACAAAGCATACTAAATGGCAATTTGGAATTACAGTCCTGCATTTAATATGTCTTGGATACTTTAAATGACTTCTATTCTCATGATTTTTGGTAGAATTGTATCCTAAAGAAAACTACATCCTAATTGTTGCCCTGTCAGAATCGTGTGCACTCTGTAACATCTTTGGTAGTGGTAGTCCAGTTTGCCTCATTTTGTTAATGTGCTGTGAAAGATCAAAAATTTGAATACGTAGTATATGTGATACAAAATTGTGAATTGTGGGACTTAAATAACACTTTGTCAGCATTTGAAGATACTGGTACTTAATCCTCTTACAGAAAATTTGCCTGTAAATTTGAAGCTGGAAATTCACTGGAACAACTGAAAAACAATACATGGCTTTTTTTGGTATGTGTGTTAAAAATTGTGTACAAAGTGAATCGTGTACTGATCCTCAACACAACCAATAAAATCTCAAATATTGAAGATTTCAAAAAAAAAAGGTTCTGTGTGTTATACTATGTAAGTCTCTTTTCACAAGTTAGAGTTAACATTACATGGGCTGTAGTTTATCAAAAGCACTGATTTTAAACATATTTAGTAAGTACAAAAAAAATTTTAACATTTCACCAATTATGTTTAAATATCCAACAGCAAAAACCTACATCTCAAAAACAAAGATACTCAGAGTGCAGTGGCCAGGGTTCGATCCCTGGTGTGCTGTGCCAGCCCTGCCCCTGGGGTGTGCTGAGACAGTGAGACTGGGTGTGGTTGTGCACACTTGTAATCCAGGTGGTTGGGAGGCTGAAAACAGGCGAATCACTATAAGTCCGTTCTACATAGTGAGACCCTGTAGACCCTGTACCAAATACATTTTTTAAAAAAAGCTATCATAAACATTCCTGTGTAAGATTTTTGTGTCATTTTTGAAGAAGCATTCCACTATACAGTTCAGACTAGCCTAGAACTCTAGGTAATCCTCCTGCCTCAGCCTCTGAGTTCTGGGATTACACATATGTACAACCATGTACGGCTTTCATGTATAAATTTTTATGTCTACATATGTTAAATATCTTTCCTTTTTTTTTTTTGGTGGTGGTACCAGGGATTCAACTTGGGACCTCGCACTTGCCAGGCAGATGTTTATGTCACTGAGCTACCTCCCTGGCCCAAAAGTTAAGAATGATTTTTTTTTTTTTTTGGGGGGGGGGGGGCTGGCTCAGGCTGCCTTAAAGGTGGGTCTGGTAATGCAGGTGGAGGCGGGGATCGAACCAAGGTATCCTGCACCTCACAACATTTGTATGAGCAAGTGCTTAAACAACTGAGCTAATGGGCAGGCCCCCTACCTATGTTAAATATCTTGATGGATACCTAGGAGAGGAATTGCTGTCACATGGTAAAGCTATGCTGACACTTTTTTAAAAACTACCAGACTTTTCCAAATGGTTATACCATATTAAATTACAGCAAGCAAGATTTTGTTTTTTTTTTTTTTACTACAATCATCCTGGTGACTATGAAATGGTATCTCACTGTGGCTTTGATTCATAGTCTAATATAGCATTTGAATAAGCAGTGGCTAGTAATAATGCATATACTATGCTTTCATGTGTTTTTCATCATTATCTTCTTAGCAGAAATGTTTATTTGTCCATTTGTAGTCCAGATGGGTTTTTCTTTCTTTTTTCTTTTTTTAATGTATTTGGTTGTTGCAGGACCTCACTATGCAGGTTGGCCTTATGGTGATCCTCCTTTTCAGCATCCCCAGCGCTGGGATTACAAGCAGGTGCCACTATGCCCGGACTCTGGCTGGCTCAGCCCACCCTGGGGACAGGGCTGGCACAGCATGTGGTGCTAGGGATTGAACCATGGTCCCTGCATTTGCCTAAGCTTGCCTAAGCAAGTGCTTTAGTCCGCTGACCTATCTTGCCGGTCCCAAGACTGGTCTTGAACTCACTATGTAGCCCAAACTGACTTCAAACTAGAGACAATCTACCTGCCTCAGACTTTCAAATGCTGGGATTTTAGGTGTGTGTGACCATGTTCAACTTTAAACGTTCATTCATTGAAGCTCTTAAGTATTTTTTAAAAATTTCTGAGTCACAGAATCAATCAATCATTCCTCTCACCATCTTTCTCACATTACTGACATCTCCATTTATCAAATATTCTACCACTCTACCATAATTTGTATGAAAGTAACTAGTCACACATCTATCCACTCCACTGGAAGAGTCTAAGGAAGAAGAGAATATATTCATTTATCTCCATATTTTACCATATTACTATTGGTCATGTCAGATATACAGCAAACTTTAATAAAGCTTTAATGAACTGGAGTGCTGAACTAACCCACTGTGTATCCATCACTAAATTGTATGTTTCACTAATCGATAGTATTTAGAAACCCAATTAGCTAAATACACAGACTCCTGGTAAACCTTTGCAGAAAAACTACAATATTTTAATTCATTAGTAAATACTGAGGTTGTATTAACTCTTAGTAAATATACATGCTGAACATTATACCACTGAGAAATATTAGTTACTTTTAGTAGGTACAACAGAGAAAATTTTTAAAAAGCATACTACATGCAGATAAAAAAGAAATCAAAGTTGTGCCATTCAATCAAAATACAATCATTTCATCACTGCGTAACTCAATCTCGAGTATTTCTTAGTTCCCAAATGATGAAAACACTTTGCAAGAATAACAGCTCTAAGTGAAGTTTTTGTTATACTTACCTGTAATGTTTCCTAACATATCTTTATTATGACAGGTAGGGTCCTCTGTTTCACCATCTTTAAAACTGCCTATTTCTCCATAGTAAAGAGCAATTCCAAGTTGCATTATTCGGATAAACATAGGCAGCTGTTGATCTGTGATAGAAAGTTTCAAACTTTCCACCAAGGTATGAATCTGTATGTTGGAAAAAAAAAAAAAAAAACATTCACAAAAGTATGTTTAAAGGGAATCCTGGAACTTTTAAGATAAGTTGATAAATTTTAAGTCCTAAAAAAAATACTATTTAGAAAGATACTGGGAAGTACAAAAAAATGTTGAAATGGGAAGAGGAATAAGAAAGGCAAGAAGGAAAAAAAATGGAAACTATGCTTTTATAATGAAGAGAAGAGAGCATGAAGAAAGGGAAGGAGAACAGAGGAAAAAAAAAGAATCAGGCTATATTATGTACAGGTACATATCCCATATGATGAATGTGATCATTATGTATGTAAAAAGTACATCACTGAAATTAACTTTTTAACAATATGTTAAAAAACACTAATATCCCAAATATTTCTAATATTCAACCACAATATAATTCAAGTCTTAGGAATCAAACAGATTTTGCTATAATGACCAATAAACTTTACACAGAAACCAGATTGGGGAAGTGATATAGATAAAAACAAGAGTTAGAAGATATATTCACATTAAATTTACAAATAGAATAATCAAAATATACACTCACATTAGATTTCTGAAGCTATCCCAAAAGAAAAGTTACATAAACAAATATCTAAAGCATATCATAGTAGTTCCCCCTAAAAAAAAAATTTCTGTCAAATCCAAGAATAAAAGTATGTCTTTGTTTGATTTGGGGGGTTTTGGGTTTTTTTGTTTGTTTTTGTTTATTTTTTTTTTGGTTAGTGTTTTGGTTTTTTTTGTTTTGGGGTTTTTTTGGTACTAGGGATTGAACTCAGGATCTTGTGCTTGCCAGGCAAGTATTTAAGCTACTAAGCTATCTCCCCAGCCCCATTTTACATCATTTTTATAAAACTTTAATAACTCCTATTAGGATAAAAGCATATATATGTGTACTAAAACCAAATGTTCAAAATGGGTGAAAGATTAACATTATAACAAGAAAATGTAAAATTTTATTTTAAATATGGAAAATCAAGTAAATTATAGATTCAAAACAATTTTCAAATTTTCAACATTGAAAGAACATAAAACTCAAAAATGAATCAATTATTAAAAAAATATTAATTACTACCAATAGGTTATACAGCATTCAAAGTTCTTAAAAAGAGACATCAATAAAATATAAATGCAGCTTCAGTGTAATACAGGTTTCCTGCTGTTATATATAAACATGGAAGAAAACCAATTATGTCAGAAAATCAAGTCTCTTAGAAGCTTTGTTTAGACTAACTTGTATTTGAATGTCTATGAAACATGAAAAAGAAGTAAAGGTGGTCATATTTTTAGGGTTTAAGGCACAAAAATGTTGTATTAACAAGATCAGAAATACGTGTACTGCAAGTAGAGGGTAAAACACAATTATTTCAAATACCAATGCAGGTTTCTTAAAACTGACCTAAAGATCACACACTGAAAAAACTGTGCAGAGGTAAGAAAAATAGGGAGAGGCAGAAGAGTAAGGAGAACTGTTAATCTTTCTTTGGCTTCTCTGTCATACCCTTTTAAATAATATAAAGTACTAGAGAAAAACAAAGAATCTACTCTTTATAACAAAAAATATTTTAAAAATCAATTAAAAAATTAATCCTCAATACAAAAATGGACAAAGACACTGAGTGGATAGTTTTTCTAAAAAAATAAAATGGTTAGCATAACTTCAAAACTCTAATTCCCTTAAACAAATTTCAGTTATATTGTATGTTATTCTTTGTTCAAGTTGGAAATTCTCTTAAATATTAAGACCATATTCAGGACTAACAAATGACAAATGTGTAACATAGCCATCTCCCTTAATGTTCATGGGTCTATTTCTACAAATAGTTTTGCAATACAGATTACATGTCTTCAAAATTTTTATGAATTAGTAAGATATTTATAACTGCTGTACAGAAATCTTTCCTAATGGATTAACTAGTGCTATGGCCAAAGATCTGCGTGCAGAGTTTCATTTCTGTGAAAAACAAATACAAAATAATTTCAAAAAATAGAGAAAACAGTAAATTATGTACCTATATTTCTCATAAATGCCATTGGCTCACACAAAAGATAGAAAATTTTAAAAGCCTACCCAAAATATAAATACATTTAAATGCCACCTCAACAAACACACATGAAGGCTTCAACGAAATATTTAAGGTATGTAAACATTTTGGGAAGCCTTATGTCTATGAGGTGATCAATGAAGTTAGTCATATCCATTTGACACTTATTTCCTAGAACTAGAATTGGAAGAAGCTGGTTCCAACCCAATATAGCAAATATCACATCACAATAGTATTAACAGAAAACTCAAAAATGTATTTTATTTGAGAATAACATAATAAGATACATAATGATTACCAGAGTAAAAACTCACATACCAACAAACATTAGGGTAAGGCACTTTTCATAAAAACTCATGGCCATTCAATTCTGAGAATACAAATTTACATGTCCAAAGTACGTGTATGTGTGGTGCTGGTGATCAAATTCATGTTACTTTTTAATAAGAACTCTATCTACTTAAAGCATGAAACACTAAGGAACAACTAGACAAACTTTAAAATATCAATTACAGAAAAGAAAAAGTTGCCCCAAAAATATCTCTACTATAACATTATACAAAAAATTATACATGTAAGTATAGACACAAAAAACTGTATAAAAACTAATGGCATGAAGTTAATTTCTTAAATCTTTAATAATAATAATAATACAGAAGAACAGACACAATAGACATACGTAACTTAACTACTAGAAAAAAAGACACCTACTTTAATAACAGACGGCATCTTGGAATTTAGATTATCATATGTAAAATGCAGACGAGTTCTGAAGGAACATTTATACAATAAAGGATCTTGGTAAAATTCTATTTTACCACTGGCATTTCGTTTATCAAGACAAACTGTACAGTCAGAAAAATTGATAACTTTTCTCAGCACCAGATCAGTTGCTAAAAAGAAACAAAAACCATTTTAAGTAAAAGGCAAAGTTAAAGGAATAAAGTAAACACTTATTACTACATATAATAGCAAAAGTAAAAAGAGTAGAAAATTACACTCATAGGTGTATTTAGATCATAAATTAATACATGCCAGACCCTGTACAAACAACTTCTCATGTTTTATACATTTAAATATTCCCAAAATCTTATATTAAATAAGCACCATTATCCCCATTTTATGTATGAAAATTCAGAGGCCTCAGTAGATTGCCCCAATATGCCTAACTACAAATTTAAAACAAAATTGATGCAAGTTTTAAAAGTTATAAAATTCTTGAGAATCCATATTAAATATAGCTTTTCAACAATCATCACTTAGTTATATTCATTTTCCGCTAAATCCTTGCTGGTACTCAAAACCTACACTGTTCAATATGGTAGCCACCATCCATGAGTGGCTATTTAAATTTAAATTAACTAAAAGTATATTTATAAACTAAGTCTTTGCTCGCATTAACCACATTTCAAGTGCTCAACAATCATATGTGGCTAATGGCTATAAAACTAGTCAGCAAAGATGTGAAACATTTCTAACATCACAGAAAGTTCTAGTGTACAGCACTGGTATCAAAATAAATAATAAAATTATAGCACCACTCTAAAGTTTGTTTGAAAAGGAATAAAGGTAAAATAACTGGTGGTAAAGACTGAACTAAAAAAAGAAATCTCTACCATACAAGCATTTTATTTCTACCTAATAAGAAATTCCCAGGTAAATATCAGGCCAGGGATTTTAAGTTACCATCTACCTGCATGCTATGACCAAGAGAATCTACAAATCAACAAAATGTGATTCAGTTTACTCTGAAAAAAACTATTTTTTACTATACCCTAACAAATTCTAGTTCATTCAACCTCTTCATTTTAAGTATTTCAGAAAGAAAATTTTAAGGAATATACATATGCATCAAAATACTAAAGGCTCTGCCACTAGATAAATTTCAAATCTGTCTGTTAAAAACTATGTAAATTTACTATATTTCAATTTTATGAGTATATGACTTAATTATCAGTATTATGTATGTGTACAAAAATTAATACATGATACTGAAGAGACTAAATATAAAACTAACCTTTTAAAATTCTCTTGGTGCTTCCTTCCCATTATTTGTAATAACAAGAATTAACATTTACTAAGCTACTCTTACATACACACTATATGAAGTCTTTTATATCCCTTATCAGATAATATTTCCATGGCCCTACTTAAGCACAGTAAGGGTCAACAGTTACTCTAATTCAAACTCTGGCTACCTAACTGCTGAGTATGTGTTTTTACATGTACATGTGCATTTTTTCAACAACAAAAGCATCAAGCTTGCATTGCATTATCAAAAGGTCATATGGCCCCCAAAACTATTATGAAATGAAGGCAATTATTTTATTGATGGAAAAATATACCATTTTCTTGATATTTACTTACCAGAAATATCCATAAATGCACGATCCCATAATTCACCTACTGTATAGCATTCTGCAGAAGTGATGTTGACTGAAAGGACAATATCATCTTCAACATATTTTAGTATGAGATTATTTATAACAATGTTTACATTATTTACAACTCTTCTAATCAGACTCTGCACATATCCTATAAATAGAACAAAAGAGTTCAATTAGCTGCAAGTCTACCAATAATTATCTCTTAAAATGCTACCAAACTTTATGTACAAGGCAGGCACTATGTAGCACACTCTGCAAACAGGAAAATAAAGTTTATTTGGGTTAAAAAGACTTGCCAAAGTAACACAGTAAGTAGCAAATCCAGCCCAAAAACACTTTTACCTAAGAAGTTCTGTAATGAAGTATGCATGTATTAAGAGAAACCACAAAGATGGTATTTTTCAATAATATAACAGATCACTGTCTCAGTTACTCTTCTCTCATTGCTAAGACAAAGAAGTTCACTATATGTGGAGGTTTCAGTCCATAGTTGGCTGGCTCCAATGCAGAGTGGCACATGGCAAAAATGAACCATTCATGGTGGCAGAAAACAGAAAAGAGCAAAGGAAGAACTAGCAGCAACAAAGGCAACAGACAGCAAGTCTTATGCTGCATTCAGGGTATATGCCCCAGGTCGAGTATAGCACTCATATCCATAATCCCGGCATTGGATGATAATTAATCACAAACTCTTGAAACTCCCTCCCCCATGACTGCATGAGGCTTTGTGGGGACATCTAGACACAAACCGTATGTTCTGCCCCTGCCCCCCACCAAGAACCATATACATTCCTTTATGTAAAAAGCATTTTAGTGCATTTCTAAGAGTTACCAAAGTCCTAACAGTTTCAGCATGGCTGGAAAGTCTAAGTCCCAAGTCTCCTCCAAGATCTAAGGTAAACTTTTAGCCTTTGTACAAATGAAAAGTTAAACACTTCCAACATTCAATGGCACAAGAAAAACAGTATCATTCCAAAAGATATAAACAAGAGGATACAAAGCATTGGGACCAAAGCGAGTCCAAAATATAGCAGGGCAAACATTAAATCCTATAGTTACATGTAGCACATCTAAAGCAATCTGTGATGAGTTGCGGGCTCCAAAGGCCTTATACGGCTCCACTCCTTATATGGCACTTTTGGTGGTAACTCCCGTGGCTTCTCTCTTAGGACTAATTTGCTCCCTTCTTGCAACTTTCCTTATGACCTACATCCCTGGCTTTTCCAAACTTTTGTGGACTCAAATGAACTGTAGTAGGCTTTTCACTCTGCTTCAATCACATAACAATTATCCTACAGAGAGAGTGCCCTGGTTTTTGCCTGTTTTATAAATACTCTTTAAATGCAGCAATGTTACTATAAGCTGATTATACAACACATTAAATTAGCTTTGTAAGCTTCTTTTTTTAACTAGCTAACACCATCATTATCCTCTACCTCTTACCATAAAAATATTCACAAATTGTTCTTGAAAGGAAGATAGAAGAAATTTAACCAAAGCTAAAAAGTCAACTACATTTACTAACATGCAATACTCAAGAGTAAATGAGAAAACATGAATGAAGAAGATAAAAAGAGAAAAGTTAAAGAAAATCTTAAGGAATAATACAATGAAAACAATAGGAAAAAGAAACAGCACAATGAAAGGACAGGAAAATAAGAGAAATTGAAATGATATTTTAAAACTAAGTCAAAACAACAAAAGCAGTTGGTAAACATTCTTCCTCTATATAGACAACATACAATTTTCAAAGTTTTTCTTTTAAATTCTTGCTGCTGTGGAATACCTCAAGATCTTTAAAAAATGTGCCAGAAAAGTACATATTTGGATATATTATCAAAGAATTCAACAAAAAATAATAAAAATAATTTAAAATAAACAGTATTTTAAAAGACAAAAAAGATAAAAACCTTTTCATTTTACTCAGATGCATTTTCCATTACAAAAAACAATCACTAAATTTTAGCTATTCCAAGAAAGAAACTGCACATAAATTCCTAAAGCCAAAACTTCACTAGCCAACTTTTTCATCAACTGTCATTAACAAGACCTACACTAAAACCTGATAGGAGAAACTCATTTAAATCTATTTAACCACAATATCTTTGCAAAACAATTCATTCATTCTCAAAAGGTAGAAATAGGAAAGAAAATGTTGTGGTTTGTGCACAGGTGTCCCCCAAAGGCCCCATGCCGTCATGGAGTGGCTTCTGGAGTTTGAGATTGATTATTGAGGATGTAGATGCTTCAATCAACCCAGGGCAGATAATCTGCATTACAATGTAAAGAGGGAAGAGAAGCGATCTAGCTGCCAGAGCTGCTGCCACTCCCTTTGCTCTCTGTTCTTCACTGTTTTCTGCTGCCATGAACTGCTGCTCTCTGCCATGTGCCACTCTGCCCAGGAGCCTGCCAAGTATAGACTGAAACCTTCACAAACTGTGAGCCAAATAAGCCTTCCCTTCCTTCATTTTGAGTGTCAAGTATTTGTTACAGCACCGAGTGAAAAGTAACTGAGACAGAAATGTAATATACAACAAAGGACTTACATCTAGAGCATATAGAGACTGAAAACAATCAGAGCCCCAAATTCAAAGGCCCAACCCAAAAATGGGCATCTAAGATGAATACACACTTCTCAGAGGAAGAAATACAAGCAACAAATAAATAAATAAAAATATGTTCAATATCACTGGTCATTTGAGAAATCCTAATTAAAACAATGCTGAGATTCTATCTCACTCCAGAAAGAATGGTTATTATCAACAAATCAAACAATACTGGTGAGGTTGTGGATATAAAGAAAAACATGTATTGTTTGTGGGAATATACACTGGTGCAACTACTATGGATATTCCTCAGAAAACTAGGATTAGAGGTCCCATATGAGGCAGCTATTCCCCTTCTGGGTATTTTCCCACAGGAATTAGAAACATCATACCACAGTAGTACAGGCACACTCACATTTAGAGCAGCACATTTTGTAATAACTAAAACCTTGGAAATAACCCAAATGCCCACCAACCCAGGAAAGAATAAAAAAGATGTAGGATTTTTATATGATAGAGTACTATTCATCCATAAAGTATAAACTTCAGACATTTCTAGGTAAATGGATGCACCTTGAGACTCTTAAATGAAATGAATGGGTCACATGTGAGAAAATGAAAGTAAATGAGGTCCAAAATGTACATTAGATACTGTAAAATAGGAAGAAACTACTCAAAAGGAAAGAACAACTAGGGTTGGGGAAGAAGAAATGGAAGGAAAAGGAAACAAATGATTTAAAAAAGGATCAAACGGAAATAAATATTTTTAAATATTGAAGAAAAAAGAGGTTGAAGAGATAGGAGGGGATTCAGAAAAAAGAAAATATATATTATACAGGTACAAATTTCTTACAATGAATATGATCTTCATGTATATCAAAAATGTATCAATAAACTTTTTAAAAAAGAAATACAAGGGGGCCTGGCCCTAGCTCAGTCCTTTAGGTGGCTGCTTCCACAAAGCTGTCAGCCTCAGGTTGCTGGAGTTCGAACCTCACAACTCTCCCGCTGGCCAAAAGTGCCCTGAAGGCATTCGAGGAACAAAAAAAAAAAAAAAAGAAATACAATATATCATGGTTTCAAGGTTTTTTCTTATATGGAAACTATGTAAGAATACATCTGGGAATCCATCTGCTGGAATAACATAACAAATGAGATCTACTCCCACACGCATCCCAAAGTCAAAGGTGACCATGAGGGTGAAAACCTACCAATGAGATAGTACAAAGCTCTTATACAATGTTACTATTTAACCCTTCCCAGAAATTCTCTCTTGTTTTTCTTGGCCTTTGTTATAATTTCAACCTACTTGTCCCACCCGCCCACCTGCCCCACCCTCATCCCAAAGCCTCATGCAGTCACGGGGACAGGCTTCTAGAGTTTGTGATTAATTCATCATCCAATGCTGGGATTACAGGTTTGAGTGCTACACCCACCCTGAGGCTGATAGCCTGAATACAATATAAGGAATAGAGAGAGGCTTGCAGCTGCAACAGCTGCTGCTCCTCCCTTTGCTCTTTGTTGTTTTCCTCTGTCAGGAACAGCTGCCCTCTGCCAAGTGACACTCTGCCTTAGAACTAGCCAAGCATGGACTAAAACCTCCACAAACTGTGAGTTAAATAAACTCTTCCTTCCTTCATTTTGAGTTTCCTGTATTTTGTCCAAGCAACAAGAAAAAACTGAGACAAAACTGGGTACCAAGAAGTGGGGTCACTGCTGTGACTACACCTGACCATGTGGTTCAAGGGCCTTTGGGAATAGCATATGAGAGGAGAGAGGAAAAGCTTGGAGATGTTCAAGAGAAGCAGTAGAACACCTTCAACTACTCTGTGGGAGATACTGGCCAGAGCTCAAAAGTCCAGAAGGCTGTCAAATCCTACCTGTAAAGACCACACTGGGGAGATTTCTTCTAGGAACAAGAAGTGCATTGGTTGTTGGGACTCCAGATGATGTGTGTTATGGCTTGACAGAAAGTTTGTCTGCATTTTGTTCATGTCCAGAGATTTTGCTTGAGACTGAGATTAAGCTGGCAGACTGATTAATCAGGCAGAAGAAATTTCAAGACAGTTGAATGTTGAGGCAATGGCATGACTATTGTTGGGGGCTTTTCGTCAGATTTATGTTGAGAATCAAGAGCAAAGAAGCCAACAGGATGATTTCAAATGTTGTGAGTTTAGCTACAAAGGAAGTTCCAGTGAAGCTATGGACTGCAAAGATAGAGCTGAGAGCTCCACTGCAGAGAAGGAACAGGAGAATAGAAAGATGGCCTGAGGACACCAAAACAAGGAGCAGGACTCCACCTTTTGCAGTCTCAAAACTGCAAAAGTGAAAGACTTTGCTTTGAGGTGAAAGCTACAGATTGCTTCAGATCTTCCACGTGGTACTAAAGGACTTAATGTTTCTCTTCTGGATTTTGGACTTGCTTTGGTCCCAATGCTTACTATCCTGCTGTGTGTATCTTTTGGAATGGTACTGTTTTTCTTGTGCCATTGAATATTGGAAGTGTTTAACTTTTCATTTGTATAGGGGCTCATAGCTAAAAGTTTATCTTAGATCTTGGAGGAGTCTTGGGACTTGGACTTTTCAGGAATGCTGAAACTATTAAGACTTTGGCAACTCTTAAGAGATGGACTAAAATGCCAACTGCATAAAGGACTGTCCTCAACCACGTGGATTATCCTCTAAATAATATACAGATACTCTTTTTTTTCCCATAATTTTATTGAAAAATAATTAACAATGACACAGTTTCAAATTAAATTGGTAAGATAGTTTCAATAATTAACACATTGTATACTGCCTTCCTAGTGGCAATTTGTTGTACAAGATGCAGACATGATATCCTACTTACAAACACTATTAGAACAAATCCCTCTATTCCCTGAATTAAGAGAATGTAGCTATATATCTATTCTAACCGTTTTGAATACAAAGTTACAAAATGGCCATTCATCTATATCCCCTTTTTTTGTTTAGTTCCATCATTTAAATATTATGGGTGTGACCTCGGCAAAATATTACAAAATAGTTCAGTAGTCTATAATAGTATTGGATCTATCACTTGACTGGCAAGGACAGAAGTTGTTGACCTGAGTCCCCTACTATCAACATAACAATATGGCTTTATTTCTTGTACTTCATTTCTACACTTTTCTGCTGGATGGTTAAGGCCAAGATAAAGGAAGATACATGTAACAAGAATCGTAGGTTTTTGGAACCAATAAGATTACTCAAATCCCCTCAGAATTTTCCTGAGACCTTGTACCTCAGATCGTAGATCCTTTATCAGTGTCAGCCATGTGGATAAGTCACAGCCATTACTTGGCCAATATGCTCTCTGTGAAAGCCTGAGAGAATGTTTTCTCTCCATGTGACTCTCCTCAGGCACGCTCTACATCATCGATCACTTTCCTCTTTGGCCCCCATAATCTCCTTCATCAGAAAATTTGCAACACAACTGAGTTATGTGATATTACAGTACAACTTCTCTTATATCCTGAGTCTTAACTAACCTTGGAAGGCAAGGGCCAAACTGTTGACTTCTTTACGGCCCTCCTTTTTCTCTAATTTTTGGTCTGCAAACTTAGGTTGTTAACCCTCCAGAAGAGAAGCTTATGGTTATTACCATATAACCTATGCTGTCAAGCTTAATCTCACTATGTGTCTCAATATCAAACATCTTAAGTATAACATGGAACAGGTATTTTTCATCAAGTATTGATATGTTAAACTTTAAGTCCCTACAGAATATGACAAGAAATTTTTAAAATTCAAATATAGTTTTAAAATAGGCATAAAAAAATGTTTACACATAAGTCCAGAGATCTAACCATATATAGCATTGCTGCAGAACAGTCGCAAAACACTCCTTTTCCTGTCTCCTGCCTTCACTTACCACCCCCTTCCTTTTTAAACAATCATCTACCCGAGAGACAGAGCGGCAGGAACTGGCATGTCATAACAAGCAGAACGTATTCAGAAGACCAGAATGACAGGCACTCCAAGCATGAACCTACCTTTACAAATTAGCATCTTCAGTGCAGTTGCTTAGGTGACAGGTGTGAGTATATATACTTAGGGTGAGAATCCTTCCAATTAACTGCTATTTAAAAAATATTCTGAAAAGTCTCAGGATCACTGCCTTACCTGTCTTGTACATATACCTGTATGGCTTGCCTCTGTCATGTTTCATTGCTCATCTCCTTCCTCTCCATTGTCTACTCATCAAGTTCTTGCTTTCCTCTTAATCGTATTATACCTTTCTATTTGTATTTCTTCTTTTGAGTTCTTATACTAGGAAACTATACCATATTTACAAATGTGTGTCTGGTTTATTTCACTTATGAGTATATCTTCTAGTGGCATCCACTTCAACATAAAGGCTTTGAGTTTATCATTCTTTATAGCTGAGTAATACTCCATTGTATAAAAATACCACATCTTTTTCATCCATTCCTCAAATGATGGGCATCTTGGTTGGTTCCAAGATTTGGTTATCACAAATTGTGCTGCTATAAACATAGGCACACATATATCACTATAATATGATGTATTCAGTTCCTCCAGGAAAATTCCCGGTAGAGAAATAGCTGGTTTAAAGGGGATTTCCAGTCCAACTTTTCTAAGGAGTGACCACACTGATTTCCATAGCGGTTGCACCAGTCTACATTCCCACCAGCAGTGGAAAAGGGTTCCTTTTTCCCCACAGCCTCTCCAACATTTGGTGTTCATTGATTTCTTCATGATAGCCATTCTTTCTGGGGTGAGATGATATCTCAATGTTTTTTTAATTTTCATGTCACGGATGGCTAGTGATGTGGAGCATTTTTTCATATATTTATTTGCTTCTTTTAATTTTGTCCTCTGAGAAGCGTGTGTTCATCTCGGATGATCATTTCTGGACTGCGTCTTTACATTTTGGAGCCCAATTGGTTTTTAGTTCTCTATAAAATCTAGAGAGCAGACCATTGCCTGAGTACTTATTTGTCATGATTTTTTCCAAATTTGTGGGTTGTCTTTTCACTTTGTTGGTAATTTCTTTTGACGTGAAAAAAATTCTTACTAAGAGGAGGACCCAGTTGTTAATTCTTTCATGTTTCCCGAGCCACTTGATCTTTGTTCATGAACTCTTTGCTACCCCTATGTCTTCAAGAGTTCCTCCCACTTTCCCTTCCAGGTGATTTACTGTTTCTGTTTTAATGTTTAGATCTTTACTTCATTTTGACTTTAGTTTAGTGCATGGTGACAGAAACGGGTCAAGTTTTAATTTTCAGCATGTAGAGAGCTAGTTTTTCTAGCACCATTTGTTAAAGAGGCTATCTTTCTTCCAGTGAGTATGTTTGGCCCTTCTATCAAAGATAATGTCACTAAGTATGTTCACAGGGGCTTCAGTGACTTCTAATCTATTCCATTGATCCTCAGGTCTATTTCGTTGCCATTACCATGCTGATTTTATCACCGTAGCCTTGTACTATAATTTCAAGTCAGGAATTCTAATAACTCCTGCCTTGTCTTTGTTGTTCAGGATTGCTTTTGGGATTCTAGGTCTTCTCTGGTCCCAAATAAATTTAAGGAACAATTTCTCTAAGTCTGTGAGGTATGTTGCTGGTAGTCTGATAGGGATCACATTAAATCTGTACAGCAATTCTGGGAGTATGGCCATCTTCACAATGTTGGTTCTTCCTATCCAGGAGCATATCTTTCCATTTTCTGAAATTCTCTACGATCTTTTTTTTAAGAGTACTGTAATTCTCCTTGAAAAGATATTTGACTTCTTTAGTTAGATTAATTCCAAGGTATTTCATTTTCCTCGGTGCTACTGTAAAAGGTACTGTTTCTATAATTTACCTTTCAGTGTGTTTCTTATGTGTGTAGAGGAATGCTACTGACTTTCGGGTATTGACTTTGTATGCTGCTATGCTACTGAATTTCTGTGTTCAATCTAGTAGCTTCTTGGGGGAGTTTTTCGGTCTTCCAAGTAAAGTATCATGTCATCTGCAAATAAGGATAATTTAACTTCTTCTTTACCTATTCGTATTCTCTTTATTTATTTCTCTTCTCTAAAGGCTCTAACCAATGATTCTAGAACTATATTGAATAGGAGAGGTGATAGAAGACATCTTTGTCTTTTATCAGATCTAAGAGTAAAAGATTTCAGTTTTTCCCCATTTAGAATCATGTTAACGATTGGGTTTTCATAAGTGGCTTTTACCAGATTGAAGTAGAAGTCAGCTATTCCAATTTTCCAAAATAGGACTTTGACCATGAATGAGTGTTGGACTTTGTCAAAGGACTTTTCTGCATCAATGGAGATGATCATGTGGTTTTTAATTTTCATTCTATTGATATACGGTATGACATTTATAATTTTTGAATAGTGAAACATTCTTGCATCCCTGGGATGAGTCCTACCTGGTCATGGTGTATGATCTTCTTGATGATTTGCCGTACTCTATTTGCTAGGATTTTATTGAGAATTTTTGCATCTATGTTCATGAAGGAGATTGGCCTGTAGTTCTCTTTTTTAGTTGCGTATTTCTCTGGTTTTGGAATCAGTATACTACCTCCAGGAATGATTTCGGGAGGATTCCTTCCTTTTCAATTTCATTGAAGAGTTTGAGTATAGGGACTATATCTTCTGTAAATTTCTTGTAGAATTCAGCTGTGGGTGCATCAGGACCTGGACTTTTCTTTGTCAGTATTTTTTTTATTACATCTCGTATTTCATTGGCTGTTATTGGGCTATTGAGAGTGGTTATATCTTGTCAATTCAGTTGTGGTAATTTGTACCT
>NW_004524694.1:1534602-1535323 GCF_000260255.1 Octodon degus | reverse complement strand
GGCTCTGGGTTTGGTTTGGTCTTCCTTTTCTAGTTGTTGAAGGTGCAGCATTAGGGTGTTTATTTGTTCCTGTTCTGTTTTCCTAATGTGTGAGTGCACAGCTATGAATTTCCCTCTGAGAACTACTTTCATCAGATCCCATAAATTCCAGTAAGCTGTTCTTGAATTTTCATTGAATTGTAGATATTGTTGAATTTCTTGTTTAATTTCATCTGTGACCCATTGGTTGCTGAGTAGGGTGCTGTTAATGTCCCTGTACTTAGGGTTTTTTTATGGTTTCTTTTGCATTTATTTCCAGTTTCATTGTACTGTGGTCAGATAATATGCATGAGATAATTTCTGTTTTCATGCATGTACTTTAGCATGACCTATGGACCAGTATGTGGTCTATTTTAGAAAATGACCCATGTGTCGCTGAGAAAAATGTGTATTCAGCTGTATTTGGGTGGAATACTCTGTATATGTACACCAAGTCCATTTGTTTCAAGCTCTGGTTCAGTTCTGTTATTTCTTTGCTCAGTTTTTGTCTGGTTGACCTATCTTTTGGGGATAAGGGGGTGTTAAGGTCTGCTGTTGATTGTGGTATTGGATATTAGATTTTTCATGTCCATTAAGATTTGCTTTATATAGTTGGGTGCTCCCATGTTTCATGCATACATATTTATGAGTGTTACCTCTTCCTCTTGAATTTTTCCCCTAACCAGTATATAGTGGCCTTCTT
>NW_004524694.1:1529346-1534170 GCF_000260255.1 Octodon degus | reverse complement strand
GTTTTGCAGGGTATAATAGTATAGGCTGGAATTTGTTTTCATGGAGGACTTGAAGTACTCTGCTCCATGTTATTCTTGCCTTCATGGTTTGTGAAGAGATGTCGGCCGTAATTCTGATGGGTTTTCCTTTGAATGTGATCTGCTTCTTTTCTCTAGCGGCTTTCAGTAGATTATTCTTGTACTTAATTTCTGGGATCTTGACTATTATATGTCTCGGTGTGTTTTTCATTGGGTTGAGGTGACTTGGTGTCCTGTATGCTTCGGTTCCCTGAACGTCAGATTGTTTCCTCATATTTGGGAAGTTTTCTGCTATTACTTATACCCATATATTTTTAATGTCATTTGTATTGACTCCTTCTTTTTCATTGATACTTACTAGTCTCACATTGTTCATCTTTGCATCGTTTTGCAAGTGATGGATTACTTTTTCCTGCATCCTAGTTGTTTTTAAGAGATCTTTTCTTATCTTTTCACTAGATGCACCAGTGTCTTCAAGATCTGAAACTCTGTCTTCACTTTCACTCAAACGGTTCTGCAAGCTTGTGACTGAGATTTTAATTTCCTCTATATCTCTTTGATTTGCTTCATGCGATGTATTTCTTTCCTGTATTGCTCATTCAAGGAATCTGTCATTTTTCTAATCTCCTCTATTTTTTTACCAATGTCTTCTTTAGAAGCAGTTATTAATTCTTTTACTGCAGAGGTTTTTTTCAGATTGGGTTTCCTCCATATGTTTCTGTATTTGATTCTTTACTTCAGATGCTATGAGTTCATGAATTCTTTTTTATTTCAGAAAAGAATTCCACTCTGAGTTCCTCTATAACTTTCTGCTGTTGCTCATTTACTTTCGACACTATTAATTCATATATTTCAGCTGAGCTAGTGTCCCTTGCACTTGTTCTGGGTGGGCACTGGGCTTCCTCCATATGTTTCTGCATTTAATTCTTTACTGTAGATGCTATTAATTCAGGGATTTCTTTTTTCATTTCCAATCTGAGTTCCTCTATACCTTTCTGCAGTGGTTTCCTTTTGTTTCAGAAGCTGTTGATTCATTGATTTCAGCTGTGTGATTCCCAATTTGTTCTGTGTTAGTGTCCTCTGTACTTGTTATGGGTGGGCTTGGGGTCTGAGATTACATTTTGCTTCTTTTCGTGATATCATTTTGTGTAGCACTTTCTTCTGACCTTTGTTGTAGAGCTTTGTTGCAGTTATAACCTTATCACCTACTGAGATTCAGGTGCAGATCTACAAAATTTGGATTTATCCAGCTGTGCCTGGCTTGGGTCTGGCTGCTTTGCTCAGCACCTTCCTGCTGCCGCCCTTGGGAGTGAACCTGTTGTGCTCCTCTGGCAAGATGTTCTGCCCCTGGACTAGCTGGGTGGTTCTGTCCCCTACTCTCTCTGCAAGGACTGCAGCTGCAGAGTTTCGCCCCAGGTCTGTATGCTAGGCCTGAGCTGAGTCTGAAGGAGACAAGATGGAGTAGCGGGGAGAGGAAGCTCTTCCACACATTCACTGGGCCTGGGTTAGGACTGCATCTAGGGGTCCTGAGAAGGCAGCAGAATTTCTCACTCATTGAGCAGGAGTGGAGGGTACTGTAGAGTGGTGGTGGCGGTCCCAAGGGGGTAGAAGAGGGTCTCACCCACTTGCGCCTGGGCTTGGACCGGACAGGTCCCCCAGGCGCAGGCTAGCTGAAAGCTCTCCTATACACTCACTGGGCCTGGGCTATGGCTGGATCTGGGGGTCCCTAGAATGTGGCAGAAGTTCTCACTCAGTGGGTGAGGGTGGGTGCTGCAGAGTTGTGGGGGTGGTCCCAAGGGCGTGGAAGAGGATTTCACCCATGCTGCGCCTGGGCTTGGACCGGACAGGTCCCACCCGCACAGGGCAGCAGGAAGCTCTCCCACACACTCATCGGGCCTGGGCTAGGGCTGGCCAGATGCTCCATGTTTAATGATCCATTTGACAGCTGTTCAGACTTAGGACCCATTGCTCAGACTTACACACATATTTTTTTTGGTACAGCTTGGTGCACCTTGTTTATAGAGACTCTATGTCTTTTTTTTTAGTCAGTATATCTCGTTTAAGTAATACTGTTAATTTTTTACTGATTGTACTGTACATTGCTGTAGTTTTATGTTCTGCTATATATGTTCTGCTATGCAGTAGTTATGCAAATAAAAGCAAAAATCATCAAGGTAAAGTTTCTTCCAACCATTTTTTTCTGAATATTTTAGTATATAAACTATATACAAATATTCATTTAGCAACCAATTCTTTTTGTTTGTTTGTTTGTTTTGGTTTTTGTATTTAGTACAGGATCTTCAGGGTCTACAGAGTCTCATTATGTAGATTGGGATCATAGTGATCCGCCGTGTTCAGCCTCCCAAGAGCTAGGATGACAGGCACGCGACATCACACCCACTCTTAATTGTCATCTCAGCGAGCTCCAGGGGCGAGGCCAGCATGGCATGCTGGGGATTGAACCCCAGCTGCTGCGCTCTGCCTAAGCAGGCACTTTAATCCACTGAGCTATTTGGTGAGCCCAAGTGACCAATTCTTTTAATGACCTAGTCATGGGAACTGAACTTGTTTGTAACACTAGGAATGTTTATAATTTATCATTTGTCCAACTGGAGTCTCAAATTATCTTTTTTCCTTGGGCAAAATTAAGTTTTGCTGCTCTTTCAACAAAATCATTAACTTATTAAAACAACTCCCTAACTATAGTGTATGTTAGCATAAAAGAAGTCTTGAGTCTTCCTGTTAGTCAAGGTAGAAAAGCACATGTTCATCCAAAAGCTACCTCAAGTAGTTCTAGTGGAACAAATTGTTTCATGTCTCAAAAAATAGGATGGTCTGCATTATATGCCACTAAAAACAGGATAATTACCATGATTCCATAGGTATAAAGTCTTATATAAGCTTTAAAGAGCCATCAAAAGTTTAGGAACTGTACTGAGTACATGCAGACTGAAAAGTTTCTGTCTGTGGTAACAGATTTAAACATTTTTTTAAGCAAGTTACTTAGGAAAAATAAAAAATATGGAGCAAGAGTCAACAATTAACTCTAAAACTGGCAGACGGAAGAGGAGTAGGAGCAAAAGCAAGAAAAAACATCAATGTTTCTATATAATGAAGTGATATATGGAATTTTAAGGAGACACAATCAATCTTAGATGCATAAACAACTGGTTGAACTTAATTTAAAGTTTAATTCTGCACTTATTTTTCCCAAGGAATTACATAGTAAGAAAAAAGGAAAATTACAGAACCATCACACAAACCAGGAAAATATTCAGAAATAAAGTATCTCTTTCTAGTACCTTTTCCAGCTTTCAGCAATTAATCTATCCAAAACCAGAGGGATAAAAAAAATTTGTTGGTACAGTTTTGAAGAATTAAAAACCATCAGCACTAACAACAGTATAACACTAGGTAACAATGTTTGCTTCTGTAATTTAGTATATATACTTTAATAAAGCAGACCTAAGAAATGTACTTACCACTAGCCTCTAACAATAGATGGTGCCAAAAGACTGGCAAAAATTAACTACTTTAAAACAGCAGAAAGCTTACAAAAACACTTTGGTACAGAAAAAAAGTACATACCAATGCCCACCATACTTCACAACAAAAAGTATCTATGAAAGAGCAGTAGAGCACTTTGGCCACAGATTCACATGCAATGACCTCCCTACTCCATTAAACACTTATCAACAGGTCGGGCCAAGAGACAGCTCAGCAGAATAAGCGCTTCCCTGGCAAGCGCAAGGGTCTGACGTCAATCCCCAGTTCCACAGAAAAAAAAAAAAAAAACTTACCAAGAACACCTCTTTAAGTACTACTGTCCCAAGTAAATTAACACATCATTAAAAAAAAAAAATGGGTAAGATCTTTTCCACTTATAAAATTCTACAATTTCACAGTGAATTTTAGGACTTCAAAATGCTCAATCCACTATCTTTTTTTAACAACATACATGGGAAAAAAACAAACCATAAGTCTTTGCTGAAAGAGGCTACAGGAAACTCAATTACTTACTACAAAAAAAGAATTAAAATATGAATGAAAGTCATTTGTGAGAGTTCTGGTCCCAACATGTTTTGAAGCCATGCAGCAAATGTACATTTATATATTGGCTGAAAGTACATATTCTACAAAGGACTAAAGAAGAATCAGTAACAACTGAAATCTATGCACTATCAACCTCATTAGAAGTTACCTGGTGGTAAATCAGGATCTGTAGGAGCAGTCTGCTGAATTCTTCGGGGTTTTAGTGATGATTTTGTATTCTCAGTAGTACTACGATTAGTAGAATTAGACCCACAACTGTCATGATCATCCTATTGATATTTTTAAAAAAGGAAAGAGAAACACACCAATTACATTTGAGACCCAGGAATATATGCAATATAAGCAGCTTAGGTGCAATATACACAGTTTATGAATACTAAGAACACATAGATTTCTAACTTTATTCTTTAGCCCTAAAAATCTACACAATGTAATCAGATTTTATAATGTCCATTTTCAAACAGCATTTTAAAAATAAGCAATAGATTAAATTCTTGCTCTTATCTACGGCTTTTGCAAAAAAAAAAAAAAAAAAAAAAAGACTGTTGGAAGCTCTTAAAAATTGCCACCTGTAAACACAAAACGAAAAAGAGAGGATCTTAATATTCTATGAACTGTTCATATGTTAAGCTCCTCACTATTTCAACTCAAAACTATCTTCTTGGTCAATTTGAATGATTAATCTTAAACATAATTAGAGTCTTTGGTACCTTACTTAACAATGGTTACCAATTATTCGTATTAGAAATAAAG
>NW_004524694.1:1518066-1529121 GCF_000260255.1 Octodon degus | reverse complement strand
AGTTGCTTGTAACAAGAAACACATTTAACTCAAAAGGAAATTCATAGATTAAAAAGTCAAACAATGAAAAACAATACTTTATGTCATGGGAACCAGTGCTTCTCTGGCCAGCGCAAGGGCCTGAGTTTAATCCCCGGTTCCTCAAAAAAAAAAAAAAAAAAAAAAAAAAAAAGATTTCAGAATCTATCAAACATATAACAAATTCTATAACAGCAATTAATTTTTTAAGTAACAGTAGCACAACTTAATTCTATTTGGAAAAACTAAAAAGGCTAGGTCAGGCCTTTCAAACGCAATGTAAGTATATTTTAGGTTATGATTCAAGGTAAATGGTGAGTGAAAGGAAGACCTATAAGCAAAAGGAAAATGGTACAAATGTACAACGCATGACTATTACAAGGAATGACAGTTGGTCAAATAAGCACTGAGTACACAATGTTTGAAATGGAAGAACAGGACCAGAAGCTAAAAGTATGGGTGAATTCAATAATTACATAGTACTAAGTATGACAGAGATATACTTAGTCCTCATTCTATTTGAACTGTTTCAGAATTTAGTAATCCAATCTATGAGGAAATGCCTGAGTTCTAGAGAAAGAACAGCTGTAAAAACAGTAAATAAGTAACTGAAAGAAAATATCATTTCTTCAGACCCAAAAGCTACAACTCTTGTTGCATAGGTCCTGCTTTACCTTGGTCTTAACCATCCAGCAGAAAAGTATAAAAACGAAATAGAAGTAGTAAAGCCATGGTGTTATGTTGAGCTGTAGGGGACTCAGGTCAACAATTTCTGACATTGCCAGTGAAGCGGAAGCCCCAATACTATTATGGACTACTGGACTCTTTTAGAATATTTTGCTGAGTTAACACACCTATAATATTCAAATAACGGAACTAAACAAAAAGGGGTTACAGATAAATGTCCATTTTGTATCTGTGTATTCAAAATGGTTAGAATATATAGTTACATTCTCTTAATGAATAGAGGGATTTGTTGTAATAGTGTTTGTAAATAGGATATCATGTCCACATCTTGTACAGCAATTAACCACTAGGAAGAATGTATGCAATGTGTTAATTATTGAAACTGTCCTACCAATTTGGTTTCAAACTGTCTCATTGCTATTTGTTTCTCAATAAAATTATGGAAAAAAAGAAAAGAGATGAAGTGAGGAAAGGAAAAGGGAGGGAGAAAAGGGGATAAAGAACTAAAGATGTGTCACGTACAGGCACCAATTCCCCACAAGGGATGTAATCATATGTATGAGTAATAAAAAATTGAGGGGCTGGGGCGATAGCTCAGCAGTCTAAGCACCTGCCTGGCAAGCATTAGGACCAGGAGGGAGGGAAAAGGGATTAAGAAAGAAATAAATAAATTACAGTTCAACTTAGATCCTTAAAATGTCCAATTATATAATCCCAGGCTGAGCCAGGGGGATCACTACAAATCTGAGCTGTGTAGTGAGACCCTGTACCAAATAATTTAATTAATTTTTAAAAACTGAATGAGAAATTACCAATGGTATTGATAAGCACAAATTGTTCTTTAAAGAAGACAGGCACTAGAAAAGAAAAACTCAGGTAAGGTAGTAAAATAAAGATATCTGATAACTTCTTATTCTCCATTTTAAAAATAAAAACATGTTTTAAATTGAAGATGCAGAGTCCGACAGCAAATATACCAATATAAAACGTGATGATGTGCTATACATCAGTTATATAATCAATGACATTTTATGTTATGATATATTGTTTCTATTTTATGTATTTGAAGATTTCCAGAGCAAATAAAAAGAATAATCACTAAATTTACCAATATAGGGACTTAGAAGCAAGTGAAAACTATGACAAAATCTCTTAAAGAAAAATGTCTTCTTTTTTCTGAGACAGAATCCTACTATTTGGTGCAGGCTAATCTTGAATGCATGGCAATTCTCCTACCTCAGCCTCCTCGGTGCTGCGATTAAAGACACACACCACCATGCTTGGCCAGAAAAAAAATTAATTGTTATTCAGTCTCACACTACAATAAAAGTTGAATCTTTTATAAGACAACATGGCTTCAGATGCTAGGTGATATTTTAGGAGGAAAACTGAAGCTTGAGGAAAACAAAAAGTAAAATATGTGCTGTGAAAAAAAAAACATTTTTGCATGAACTTAGGTTCTTTTAGAATTTATGCCAACACACATAGTGTTCAATTTCACAAAACATCTTCACAATTCAATCTTTAATATGTTATGCTTTATTTTGAGTGATTATAGTCTTTAAATAGTGAAAAACTACTGTGAATTAAAACTAAATTATAGTTCAACTTAGATCCCAATTATATAATTCTGCACAAATATTATAAGCACACTTAATTTTTGAAGCATATAGTTGCCTCAAAAGCCCAGAAGTAAAACATGTTCACCAAAGAGATGTGAAAAAGTTCCAAGTGAACTGCCAAAACTAGCATAATTATGAAAATATGTAACACTAAAACCATCTGAAATCACATACTGTGTATAGATTACAGTGATGTCATAATAAAACATTACAGCCAAAATGCACTAACACTATTTCAATCCAGTAAATCTGGAATATATGAGATGACAAATATTTTAAGACTGAAGAAAAACCTCGTCATTTATATTTTTAAAAAGTCATCTGCAGCAAAAGTAGTAGACTAAATATGAATTCCCAATGAGTTAAAAATACATTTAATAAAGCTCACTGACAAAGTATGTTGTTATTGTTCAAAAGGAAAGTAAACCACATAACTTTATTTACTTAAACAAAATCTCTAATATTGAAATTTTAGTATTCTTAAAAAAATAAGCATAAATCATGGCATTCAAAGGAATCTATGTTATGAAACAAGCATTATCAAATGTGTAAAAACTTTTTTCTTAATTGTTATAATTAGAAAATAAGGCCAGCCTGATAGCTCAGTGGACTAAAGCACCTGCTTAGGCAGAGCTCAGTGGCCAGGGTTCAATCCCAGCATACCACGCTGGCCCCACCCCCAGGGGCACGCTAAGACAGAGATGGACACTGGGCATAGTGGCACACGCCTGTAATCCCTGCACTTGGGAGGCTGAAAACAGGACAATCACTAAGAATACAATGTATGTAGTGAGATCCTGTAGAGCCTGTAGACCCTGTCCTAAAGAAAGAAAATAATCCTTTTGAAAATTTGAATTTATTTTCATTTCAACTACATTTTAATTGTATCAAGTACAAGTTGGCATCCATTCAAATCTTGCTCTAACCAAAGTAACTAAAATATGGCAAAACAAGAATTATGAATAGAAATACTGTTAAAATTGAAACTGTTTCCTTTAGTTTTGAGCTATACTAGTAGGCATCCCTTTGGTCTACTCATTGAAATCACCCAATCTAATAAAAGAAACTGTACTCAAAAATACTACCTAAAATATTTTGAGATAATTTTTAGCCCAAATACATCTTCCTAACTTAGGCTGCGACTTTTCCAAAGTTTTTGGTAAGTATATTTCCTAATAAAAGAATGTTTTCTCCTGAGAACCACATAGCTATTTCTGAAAATACCACCCTCTGTGCCTTAAGGAACAAGCAAGAATGTTATTTCCTTACAAAAGTTCCTAATAGAATGAAAATGTGACAAGTATCATACAAATGGATCCATTACCTTCATACTGACAAATCATGGCTGAATGTTGCACTCCCCTTAGCCTTTACAGGACCAGTCAAATAAAATTTGAAAACTATAAACTACCAATTCACAAGGATGTTAATGAGATTGAGGGCAAGACTTAGAGTGAATGATTAAATCATTCCTACCTAAAAACAGAAAAAAAAAAAAAAAATACAAGAAAAAGCAGAAGGAGAAACTGAGTGGTATAAGAAGTAATGTGCTTTTGTTCTTAAGCTTGTTGTCTCAAGTCTGGCAAGCAGAAAAGAACAAAAGAAATCACTTGGTATCTCTGGTCACTAAAAGGCTCCTAAAACACTAAGAATGACTTGGAAACAAACTGTGGTAAAACTCTTAGGAACATCTATTTTTATCCTGTCCAATACAAAGTACTGTGCCAACTGTTAGATACAATAAAGAATCCCTATGAGTAACACTGAACTTCAAAGAGTCAGAAAACCAAATTAACCAACCAACTTAAAGGTGTATCTAGAGAATGCAAGAGAGAGCCAGAGAAAATATATTCACTGGCCCTCATGGCAAAAACACTAATCTCTGATTTGCCTCTATACCCTGAGAAGTATATTACTAATTCGAGTAATTGCCATAGTTTGAAGGTATTTTCCAAAAGTTCACACATTGAAAATTTAACCCCCATTTCGATACATTGATAGTATTTGTTTTTTGTTTTTGTTTTTGTTTTTTTCTGGTCACATCCAAGAACTTTATTGGACATGGCATGGCGCCAGGGCCTGGCGGGGCTGGCATTCTGCTCTCCAGACCCCGCAGGACGAAGGTGGCGGGAGGGTGGGGCCATCCTCGGTCTCAGCGCTGGGAATCCCAAGGCAACACTCTACCTAAAGGCTACTATATAGATAAGAGATAGGGCTGCTCCACAGAAGTAGGAGCAGGTCAAATCTTTATAAATAAACATCCAGTGAAAAGAAAAATGACAATTCTAATTCATCCTTATACACAGAGCACTCTAGGACAATGGGTAGAGGGGCCAGGCATCAGCATCCTCACTGATCTGGGGCCTGGATGGGTGATGAGTGGGCCCAGGGCTGAAGGGGCAGGCGGGGCAATAGATGATGGGCACTAGGACACTGCGCATTTACAAGACCAACTACAGAGAGGGCGGTGGCCCGTGGGTGTGTGTCAGGCTGTTTGTTCTGGAATGGGGGATGTTCTTTACATAGTATTCTGTGACTGATAGGCTACTTTGTGGAGAGGATGAGAGCCACAATGAGACCATAGAGGCCAAGCACCTCAGCGAAGATGAGAATCAGGATCATGCCCACAAACAGTCAGGGCTGCTGGGCAGTGCCCCGCATGCCGGCATCCCCTACAATGCCAATGGCAAAGACAGCTGCCAGGCCGCTGAGACCCAGCCTCAGGCCTGCACCCAGCTGGAGGAAACTCCTGTAAAGAGTGATGCCCTCATTCAGGGAGTTGGCGACGAGGACTGCCACTACCAGTCCATAGATGGCGATGATGCCAGCCATAACCACTGGGATGATGGACTTCATGATCAGCTCTGGCCGCATGACAGACATGGCTGCAATGCCAGTGCCACTCTTGGCTGTGCCATAGGCAGCACCCAAGGCACGTTGCACAGGCGGGGGAGCCTTCGCCCTGGAAGCCAGGCAGCCTGCTGACGGCCTCTAGTCTTTGCGGCCAGCCCCCGGCCCAGATCCTAGTGTTGCATCTCGCATCAGCACTGTTGGGTGCTAGCGAGTGCTGCTGGCCCCTCATGACCCGTGGCGTTGGACCCGTCCGGCTCCCAGGCCGGGGCGGGGAGATCACATTGATAGTATTTGAAGATGAGGGCTTTCAAAGTTCATTAGAATTAGTGATGGTCATAAAGAGGAGACCCCCCACCATAATGGCAAGAAAGGTTTCACACCAAGCATAAGAGAGGCCTGATCTGACATACTTGTTTTGTCTTGTCTTGTGGTTCTCTCTACCTTGCTATGATGCAACAAAAAAAGCCCTTAGTAAATATAAAACAAAGCACATTATATGCATGTATGGACTATGACTGAAAAATGCAGCAAATGTTTAAATTTTAAAACTGTACTACAGCAAAAGACCTACTGACATTGAACACACCTATTCCATCATTCTTCAATCTTGCCATTTTTTTGTTTTTGGTGCCAGGAATCAAACTGAAGAACTCAACTATATCCCCTGCCCTCTTGCCACTTTCTGAAGCAATTATGGAAATTCTATTCAGTTAACATCTTTACTTTTCATTGTCATTTTGATTCTGAAAAAGAGCCAGCATGTCACATGGTGCCAGATTCGGTGAATAAGGTGGATGAGAACACACCATGGTGTTTTTATGAGCCTGCCTTTCCACTGGATGGAAGTCACCAGCAACATTGACTAGATTTTTTAACACACCTAGTAAAGACACACCCTCAGAATCCAGGACTTCCAGAACTGCTTCAGAAAGTGCCAAGGAAGGTAGAGCAAGTATATTTGTTATGGTTTGTGTATAGCTGTCCTCCCCAAAGCCTCATGCAGTCATAGGGTGGCTTCTGGAGTTTGTGATTGATTATTGTAGGTGTGGATGCTGCACCTGCCCTGGGGCAGATAATTTGCATTACAATGTAAGATTGGAAGAGAAGCTAGTAGTTCGAGCTGCTGCTACTCTTCTCCCTTGGGCTCTTGCTCTCTGCCGCCAAGCCATCGTGAAAAGTTGCTTTCTGCTATGTGCTGCTCTGCTTTGGACCCAGCTGAACATGGACTGAAACCTCCAATAACTGTGAGCTAAATAAACCTTTCCTTCCTTCATTTTGGGGGTCAGATATTTGTCCCAGCAACAAGAGAAGAGTAACCAAGACAGTGTTCAAAGCAAGAATGTGTTGAGTGGGATTAATAGCAATGTGTGCATATATATTAGGCACTTTCAGAAAAAAAAATAGTATAATAAATGGTACTTTTACTTTTTTTTTCTTTTTTTTTTGCGGTACCAGGGACTGAACTCAGGACCTTGTGCTTGTCAAGCAAGCGCTTATTCTACTGAGCTATCTCCCTGCCCCTACTTTTACTTTTACCCAATATTATTTTAACTATCTAAAATAATATAGGTATTGAGGGAGCAACACCTATACATTTAAAAGGTTAAAAGCAATCTAAGTACTTACTAATCAGTAACTGTATGTGCCACAAAGAAACAGTACTTTCCTTCATTTAGTCATAACATATGCCAGATTCCAAGTATTTCAAAAATAAGAAAACTAGGAATTCTCTGAGAAAGACGAAAGAAAAAATAGACAAACAGAAAATATTCTGTATTTGTGACATTTCAAATATGTCACTAATGACATTATACTTGTATCTCTCAATTTTTCCAATTAACTATATGAACACAAGAATGTCCCTGTTTTATAGATGAAGAAAAAAGGAGAGATTAAATAAATGACTCAAAACCATCCTACTATTAAATGGGGCACACTCAAACCACTTAGCTCTACTAGTTCCTCATGAGAAAAGGCCAACTGACAAGTATAATACTGAATACCACATATTGTAACAAGGGAGAAATCACAGTGAAATTTAGTAATCAGAAAAATATGCCAAAAAAAAAAAAGTGAGGCTTAAAAAGATTGTGTCCCACAAGAAAGAAAAAAGGGATGGCTGAATAAAAAAGTAAAAAAGAAAAAGCAAATGTTTTATTGAAGTGACAATGGGTAGAAAAATTTAAATAGAAATCAGTGAAATACTTGGTTATAAAAAAAAAGCTAAGGTAACTAGTACAGGGCTTGAATATTATTCAAGGTATTTAAGGTTTATTCTAATGATACTTAATGAGTGGCAGAGCAACAAGATGAAGTATTTAATTCAGGAAGGATTATTGAAAGCAAAGATACAAGCAATTTATTATTATAAGAACTTAGAAATTGCCGCCAGGCATAGTGATGCACTGCTGTAATCCCAGAACTTGGGATGCAGAGGCAGAACATCACTGTGAGTTTGAGATCAGCCTGGGCTACAAAGTGAGCTGTAGTCTAGCCTGAACTGCACAGCAAGACCCTGTCTCAAAAAGAACAAAAAATAAATAAATAAATAAATAAATGGGAAAAGTCATATTTTTAACGTTAGTACCTCAAAATCAGTACATCTAAAATAAAATATATAACTCCAGAACTGCTTCAAATTCTTTTCCCAGTACCGTTACTGCACAACCGCTAATCTTCTGGTCCTTCATGCTCTAATTCAGTCATTGACATTAACATATTTTCAATCTCCTTTGAAACTAGAAAACAATCTTACTTTTATTTCTGCTCTACTCTGTGAAATGCTGCTAATAATCCTTAAAAATTTCAAGGTAGAAAAACATGCTTAGTTGTGAATTATATAGGAGAATCTGACTCTAAATTCCATACAATGTAGGAAACAATAAAATTATTTTTAAAACTAATTTTTGAAGTAAAACAGTGGATTCAATTTTATACAGAGGGCATTATCAGTGATGGTGCCTCATACTAATATGTATGTCCACAAAGGAATTCAATGTATACCATCAGAAATCAGAGATAAGATAAATATTTGTAACTCATCTAAATAAAAGAGATATTTAAAACTTTTAGGGCTAGGGAGATGGCTGAGTAGGATAAGCACTTCCCTGGCAAGCACAGGGCCTGAGTTCAATCCCCGGTTCCGGAAAAAAAACAACTTAAGCTTTCTAATAAAAAGAAAAGTATTATGATAATATGATAGTCTATGTAAATAGAAAAATGGAGAAAGGAGACAAGAAAAGCTAGCAATAAAGAAAAAAATTTAACTGATACATTGAGTCAGACTGAATATGACACATGGCTCACAATTCAAAAGCTGACAGAAGCACAGAAAGAATAAAGAAGATTCAAAATAGCTACTAATGGCAGAAGACAGTTACCATGCTCAGTATTTGAAACCAATAAGGAAATGAAGCCCCAGTTCTTGGAAATAGGTTGAAAAGAGATATTGCCAACTGCTACTGAGAAGTTAACACAAAGTTACCTGGAAAAAATATCAAAGGGAAATGAACCTCAAAAATTAATGTGATAAGCAAGTCTATGATGTCACCCAGTACTATATCAATAATACAGGAACCTTGAATTGCCAAGATAATAACTGGTGCTAGACTAGAGAGAACAGAAGTCACTATAAAACTAGCAGTTGAGGAAAGATGTAAATGAGAAAAAAATAAAGCTTTAAAACTAGTAGGCCAAGTTCAATCCCCAGTATCAGGGGAAAAAAAAAAAAAAAAAAACCTACTAGGAGATCATAGAGAAATATTACTAGAAGTTAAATGAAAATTTCCAAAGAAACAACTATCTAAAAGTATTGAAGTAAAAACTGAAAAAAATCCAACTTCATCAAAATTAAAATAAGCTATCCTATACAAGGAGTTAAAAGTTAAAAGACAAGCTAAAGATTGAAAGATAAAGATCTACAATACCCCTAACACAGGATAAAAGTAGGTATCTTGAAAAAAGGATTCTTTAAAAAAGCCAAAAATATTTAATTATATAGTATATTATAATAAATACTATATATTATATACAATTATATACTATATACAATTATATAGTATATATAATTATATAGTATATTATTTATATAGCTATACAGTATTTTATATAATTACATGGCATACAACATACAATATAGCATTAACTTAAGAAAAGTAAACTAAGTCCCTATGATAGCTAAGGATGGTTGTGTCAACTTGGGCTGGGAACCACCCAGGGGACTGATGGAATATACCTCATGGAAGCATGGCCTTGGATAGGGTTTCTGATTCCTCACCTGTTTCCCTCTGGCACTAGTCCCCTATTCTGCTTCCAGTTAGCACAAACTAGACAGCTTTACTTCCCCATACCCTTCAGCCATGAAGTTTGTGCCTTGGAGCCAACTGACTAAGACTGAATCCCCATTAAATATGAACCAAATTAAATCTCTCCTTTAATTTGTGTGTCAGGTATTATGTCCAATAATGGAAAAGTGACAACAGGCTCTCAAAAGGCTATTACAGAAAAAGAAGGTTACCAGTTATTAGAAAAATGTGAGTTAAAACAATTAATAGTACCGGTATCCTTTCACAATCACTTAGCAAAACTTGGTTGGTTTTTTGGTGTTGTTTTTTTGTTGTTGTTGTTGTTGTTGTTTTTTAGTATTATACTATCAAGTATTGATTTGGTCACAGAAAAACAGAAATTGCTATCTCATGTTGTTTGAGAGAAAGTAAACTAAAGAATAACTTTAAAATGACCAAACTAATGTACAATTTCAACTGAAAAATTCTACTTTAATACCTTAAAAGGTGACATGAAAAGGAAAATTTATAGAAGGCTCACTATTCAACATTCATTCAATGATGTACTAAATAGCAGTTAAAATGAGTGGGACAGGGGCCGGGGAGATGGTTCAGTGGAATAAGTGCTTCCCCAGCAAGCCCAAGGGCCCAAGCTCAATCCCCGGTTCTGCCAAAAACAAAAACATGAGTGGGATAACTTAACAACATGCACAAATCAACATGAACAAAAACAAAACATTGAGTGCAAAAAGCATGCTGTAGAATACTAGGTATCAATCAAGTTAAAGCTTAAGATGCAAGATTTTCTAAAAGTATAAAAACATGCAAAGAAGTGATACATATCAATATTAGAATACCAATTAATTGTATGGAAGAAAGAAGAATGACAATGAGATTTTTACAGTGAACTTCAAGTATATTAATAAAGGCATGAGACTAAAAAAGGCCTAGGTAAAGGTCCATTTAGCTATTAATGCTAACTCATTTGAGAAAAGTGACTGAACCCTAAAATAGTATTTTATGAGTAAATAACAGAATGATAACTAAGCACTTGGAATAAAATTATCCAAGAAAAGTTAAAAAGATGACTGAAATAGTGAAAGCCCAACTTGTTTGGGATAGGTAACAGAAAAGCAGTAAGCAAAGCAAGAGACAATGAGTCAAACAGAAGATTCACAAACCAAGAAAATGAAGTTTTCAGAGAGAAATCAAAAGCAATAAATGTCAAAGGTAAACAAAAATTAAAAAGTAAATGAGCCAGGCATAGTAGCACATGCCTAAAATTCCAACAATCTGGTGGGCTAAAAACAGAAAGACTTCAAGTTCAAGCCTTAACTGAGGAACTTAACAACTCAGCAAGAACCTGATACAAAATGTTAAAAGTTAAAAGGGTGGGGGAATGTAGTTTAGTACATAGACCCTGTGTTCAAACCCAGTACTGCAAAAAAAAAGAAAAAGAAAAAAAAAATTAATGAATGAAATGTGTCCACTGGGTTTTACATCCATGATGGTGACTAATGACCTGTGTCAAAGTGCTTACAATGGCATTATATAGGCAGTCAGTGAAAAGAAATATATATATATATATATAT
>NW_004524694.1:1513242-1517966 GCF_000260255.1 Octodon degus | reverse complement strand
TTTTTGTACTAAGGATCAAACTTAGGACCTCACACTTAATAGGTAAATGCTGTGCTACTGAGCTATATCCCCAGTCCAAGAAATGTAAATATTAACAATATTATAAAGGGTGGTAGTAGAGCATACAGACTGTAAGCAAATGATACCATTTCTACTTTAGATGAAGTCACTACCTGGATAGAAAATCCAAAAGGAATCTTCCAGAAAACTAATAAAATTAAAATAGGCAAAGTCACAGGACACACGATCAATGCAAAAAGTGCATTTCTGTAACAATGAACTACTAGACACTAAAATTAAACACACAATATTTGTACATGCTTCAAAAGAAGATGTAAATCTAATAAAACATAAAGGATGTATATGATGACAAAAATAGAAAGCTAACGATAAAATCAGTAACAATCTAAATAGAGAGGTATACTGTGTTCACAGATTGGAAAACACAACATGACAAAAATGTTAGTTCCCAAAAAATTATCTATACATTTAAGGCCATCATCCCTATCAAAGTTTATTTTATAAGAAAGGAGATATATTTAGGATAAGCAAGAATTCTGAAGAAAAAAAATGAATCACTATTTCAGATGCTGAGGCTTACTATACAGCTACAGTAACCAAAACTGTGTGACACTGATGGAGCAACAACCACATTGATCAATAAAACAGGAGAACCGAAAAATCAATCCACATCGACATGCTCAACAAAGGTTCTAAAGCAATTCAAGGGGCCAGGGATATGGCTCAGCTGCACAGGGTCCTGAGTTTGATCCCTGGTACCAAAAAAAAAAAAGAAAAAAAAGCACCAACCTAAACCCACCATCAGATACAAAATTAACTCAAATAGAAAATAGACTTAAGGCTGGGAGTAGTGCAGCACACCATAAAATCCCAGCACTCAGAAGGCTGAAGCAAAAAGATTGCTGCAAGCTCAAGGCCAGTCTGGGCTACATAGTGAGTCCAAGGCCTGCCTGAAATATATAACAAGATTCTGTCTCAAAAGGCCAAAAAAAGAAAAAAAATTAAAAATTAAAAATTAAACTTTAGACAGAAAATGATAAAAAAAAAATCTTTAGGACCTATGGACATGATGTAAAAAATAGCAAACAGTTAATAAAGTTTTAAAAAAGTTTTAATTATTAAAAATAATTCTGAGTGACTATGAAGGTACCTTTTTTTTTTTCCAAAACTGGAGATTGAACTCAGGCCCTTGCACTTATTCTGCTGAGCCATCTCCCCAGCCCCAGGTACACTTTATTTTGCCTAAGACAATCACTTTCTCATTCCAAAAATAACTACAATTAAAACAGATTATAATAACATGTTACGGCAGGTAGTATGTTATAATCAGAATCACAAAAGTCACAATGTAGCATTGTAAAATTTTTCTAAGTATCCTTTGCTGAGATTATATAAATACCTCAGCAGGGGGCTGGGGAAATACCTCAGCAGTCTATAAACACCTGCCTGACAAGCACAAGCACCCAGGTTGAATCCCCAGTACCACATGCAATGGTGACCCCAGAACCCTGGGCACACAGTGCTGGCCATGACCCATGCTGCATAGTGAAACCCTATGTCAAATAAATAAAAGATTTTCAAAACTTTAAAAAAAAAAAAAAAAGGCTGGGGAGATGGCTCAGTGGAATAAGCCCTTCCCTGGCAGCACAAGGGCCTGAGTTCAACCCCCGGTTCTGAAAAAAAAGAAAAACCTCAGCAATATTTTTCAGTGAATTATAAACTAAGCAATCAACAAATGTTGATAGAGTTAGCTTCAACATTACAAAGTACCCTGTACCTTCTTGTCAAGGCATTTAGCAATTTCATATTCTTCTAATGATCTAAATTGAACCTATTATTTCTTTTAATCATATTTAACATATTCCCCAATATTACTGCTAATATTTTTTCCATGTATCTACAGACCTGTAATTCTAAAGGCCCCTTTCATGTAAGCTATCATCTCACCACAATTTTATTTACAAAATAAGTTTTTTCAACATCTATAAAACTTTAGATAATATAATTATGGAGCTATTCAACTAAATTACTATGTCCACAATCTTACTTTTATTCTATGGTATGCTAATCAAGACAAATTCTGAAAATAAAAAATAGTATTTTAAAATGTGTTTCATCTGCAATGTCTTTATTCAAAATTTAATTCCAATCACTTTATAAAATTGAGTATTATTCTCCAGAGGCATACACTGCTAAATAATTTGTCCAAATGTCAACTGCAATTTCAAAAATCTTTTCTACCCCAAAATTTTAAACATCTGCAAAAAGTACTTGTTTTTACAGCACATTCGTGACACTTTTTTAATAGTACACTCCTGACATTTGACCTTTTGTTCTACACACTACAAAAATCAAGTTTGAAATACCATCCAAGCAGGAAATCAGATCATTTCTGCAGTAGCCATCTGCTTGGCCAATATCAAATATTAATTCTACAATGCACTAAATCATGTGTTAGAAATCTTTTTCAGCAGCCTCTATAATTAGTTGTAACTTATCTCTTTTAAAATGTGTTTCTGATAGGACATCTGGTCTTGACACTACCACCTTCCAAATGAAAAACTACTTAGTGTTTTTATTCCTTTTTTTTTTTTTTTTTTTTTTACTGTGGAGTACGACGTGGGTGGGATAACCAAGTCCAGACTTGCAAAAAATATACTAAATGTTAATAACAGATGTTGATGAAATAATCATTTAAGTACTACCAAATATAAATGTAAAATAAAACACTGCTGTAATACAACTACAAATTCTAAATAAATTTCTGAAATACTGAATGTTTTAAAAATAAATTTTCATAAACATGTAATATTGGCCTGCTTACTTTGAGGAACTCGGATAATACAAGCTCAGGATCCAAGGTCTCATAAATGGAAAAAAATTACCTGAGTCCAATGAGCTGATACAACAAAGTAGCTACTTAAAACAATACTTGTAATACCTCATAAATAACCCTAACTTAATACAGATTAAAGCTATATTTAGGATATACTAAAATTACCTTATGGTTCTTACAAGAGGTCATTTAAAAATATTAACTGATTTAAAACTACAAGGTAAATGTTAAATGTGTGCTAAGGAACAAGGATTAAAAATGACAAATACACTACTTTTTTTTTTTTTCCTCCAAATGCCTTCAGGGCAGGTTTGGATGGCTAGAGTTAAGAGGATCTAACCATGGCAACCTGAGCCTGACTGCTTTGTGGAAGCAGCCACTTAAAGAATTGAGCTAATGGGCAGGCCCCCAAAATACACTCCTTTTTCACAAGATGAAAGTGAAAACATTCTTCACAAAATGCTGCTGTCCTGACCCATTTGCTTCTTAGATTAGAAAACTTGGACCAGGGAGATAGCTCAGTGGCATAAGCACCTGCCTGGCAAGCATGAGATCCTGAGTTTGATCCCCAGTGCCCAAAAAAAGAAAAAAAAAGAAAGATTTTGGCAGATATGCCTCAAATCTAGTAATATACCTCTGAGGAAAAAAAAAAATTAAAAATGTGAGAAGCATCAGAGAAGAAATATCTGAAATAAGCAGTTTCTAATACCACAAGTTTAAAAGCAATAATGAAATCTGTAAAGTAGATATATTTTTATTTACCCCTACCACCCCCCCAAAAAAAGCCTGAAAAAACTGGCTAATTTTGAAATGTATTTATATAAAAATCCATACAAATCCATTCCAAAATCTTAATGTAAAAATTATCCCTAACTGAGCCTCATTTCTATTGTGGATAAAGGTAATAAGCAAACTATATGATGTCTACTAATGCTATGAAGGACTAAGCAAAATTTGTATGAAAACGTCCTTTAAATGTTTACCCAAATTTAAAAACACCCTTTTGTAAATGTTACTTTAATACATACGCAAGAAGTACATAAAATAAGATTTATCAGGGGGCCTGCCCCTTAGCTCAGTTCTTTAAGTGGCTGCTTCAACAAAGCAGTCAGGCTCAGGTTGCTGTGGTTCGATCCCCAGAACTCAAGCCAGCCAATTGTGCCCTGAAGGCATTGGGAGCAAAAGAAAAAAAAAAAAGATTTATCTGAAAACCAACATTCCAAAGGTTAAGACATGTCAAACGTCATACCTATTAATATTGAGAAAAATAAAGAACTAGGATCAATAATTCCTTACCTGTATTACATCTTTAAGTTTCAAAATGCATTCCATTGTATTGATGGTAATTACTACTGGTTCTGAACCCAGTTTTGTCCATGGTACATGAATCCTCAATTCATGAATATGTCCACTTAAAAAAGTGAATGGTAATTTCAACTCCTTAAAACAAAACATAAAAAAGCACAGTAAGTATATTTTTCATATGTTTTTCTAATATTCTAATTTTCTTTTTCAAAATTTTATTGATAACCAGATAGCAATGAGACAGTTTCAAATCAAATCGCTAAAACAGTTTCAACAAATAATACACTGCATATATTCTTCTTAGTGGTTAATTGCTGTACAAGATGCGGACTTGTAATCCTATTTACAAACACCATTAGAACAAATATTCTATTGGTTAAGAGAATGTAACTATATATCTGTCCCAACCACTTTGAATACACACATACAAAATGGACATTCATAGGTATATCCCATTTTTTCTAAGTTCGTTATTGAATATTATAGGTGTGTAAACTCAGCAAAATATTCTAAAAGAGTCCAGTAGCCCATAATAGTATTGGGTCTTCTGTTTAACTGGCAA
>NW_004524694.1:1428220-1505906 GCF_000260255.1 Octodon degus | reverse complement strand
AGGAAGCTCTCCACACACTCACCGGACCTGGGCTAGGACTGGGTCTGGGGGTTCCCGGAAGTTGGCAGAAATTTCTACTCGCCGGGCGGGGTGGGGGAGGTACTGCGGAGTGATGGGGGGCGGCCCGAGGAGGGGGGAGAGGGTCCGGCCCATGCTGCGCCTGGGCTGGGACTGGTCCCGCAGGCGCAGGGTAGCAGGAAGCTCTCTACACACTCACTGGACCTGGGCTAGGACTCTAATATTCTAATTTTTTTTAAAAATGAAATACCAACACAAAAATACTTTGGATATCAAAAGCAGAATCAAGTAACAAACTATAGTTAATGATAAAAGTTTATCATGCAAGTTACACTTAATGAGTTTCATCCTCTGCTGAGCAAAAATAGTGGTGGTAACATTCATAACAGTAGACAGAAGTACAGAAATAGTTGCAATGGCATTTTTTAAAAAATCTGTTAACATATGTCCTCAAAAGACTTTAAAAGGCTGAAAACTGACAAAATAAAATGACCTGACAAAATACAAATAATCAATATACAAAAACAAGTTAGGTACCTTTCCTCATTAAAGATATGGCCTGGGTATTATTTGGTCTTCTTGAGACAGTCTCACTATGCAGTTCAGGCTGGACTTGAGGTCACTCTGTAACCCACACCAGTCTAGAACTCACAACAACCCTCCTGCCTTGGCTTCCTGAGTGCTGGGATTACAGGCCTATGCCACCATGCCCCAGCTAAAGAGTCACTGTTAGCAGGGGATGGTTAACTGTACTGTGTATTTCTGCTGGTCTATGGAAAGAGGCAGTTAATGCTTAATTTTGTCTTCCTTTTTCGTTTTTTTTCTCTTTCCCTCTTAATTTAAAACTTTTTTCTTTTTCCAATTTGGTATGCATATACCTGGTAATCTGAACAAGTAAGTTGAAGACAACACTATGCAATATAACAAATACTTCAAAATCATATTATTTTGTTTAGTGAAATTCTTCTAATTTTTTAATTACTTCTAATTTTTTATTACTATTTTGTAGTCTCTTTAAAATAAAATGATTTCTGGCTGTGTTCCCTTTCCATTAGACAATGGGTCAGAAACAAAAATACAAAATTCAGTACAATCATTTGAAGTAATTATTTTACTTCCAGAACAAGCTTTTGATACAAATCAACAAAAAAGAAACTGAATTTGTCACATTTTTATAGTTGTGCAGTTATTTATAATTAATACAAATATTATACTTAATTTTCCCCCCTACATAATTTAACAACAAACTAAAATACAGTTAGTATGGTAAAGTGTGTGTATTCATTAATTCCACAGCCACCATACACAGGTTTAAATTCTATCTCTGACACTGTCAATCATACTGAGCAAGCTGTTTCATGTGTCTTAGCCTCCATGTCATTATGGGAAAATTTTGGATAATACTATAGTGTCTTTTAAGGATTGAATCATTTATAGAAAGTGCTTAGAATTCTGACTTCCTTATACAGATATCATTATGAAGATGCTAAGTATTATTACAAAAGTGTGAATCTAATACCCCAACAAGAGGTTTTTTCCATTCAAACTACTAAAACCTACTACTATTACTCTTTGCCAACATGCAGACTATGATAGCATCTCAATATTTCTCAATTTTACATTAAGTTGAAAGATACAATAATTTATTCATATGTAAAACCTGCACAAGATTACATATTGATCAGTATGGAACAAAACAGCATGACCATTTATTATGTACTAGTTACTATCCAAAACACTTTACCATCATGAACTAAACTAAAATCGAAATGGATCAAAGTATAGAAACACTAAATTTGTTGGAAAACAGGCAGAACCATTGAACACACAGGTATAGGCAAATATTCCATGCACAAAACCCAGATTTCACAAGAAATAATACCAAAAAATCATTAACTGGAATCTCATCCTTTTAAAGTTTTTCCATAACAAAAGAAATCACCAATAGAGTGAAAAGACAACCCATGGTGTGGAAAAAAAATTTACCCCATTGTCCCTCAGACAAAGGACTTATATCTAGAACATATAAAGAACTGAAAAACAAAAAACCAGAACCCTCCCCCCAAATTCAAAGATCCAATCCAAAAGTGGGCATCTGAAATGAACAGGCACTTCTCAGATGAAGAAGTACAAACAACAAATAAATATATGAAAAGATATTCAATATTATGGTCATTTGAGAGATGCAAATTAAAGTAACACTGAGATTCCATCTCACTCCAGAAAGAACGGATATCATCAAGAAATCAACCAATAACAATTGCTAGAGGGGCTGTGGGGAAAAGGAACCTTTCTCCACTGTTAGTACACGGGTAACCTGGTGCAAGCATAACGGAAATCAGTATGGGGATTCCTCAAGAAAATAGGATTAGAGGTCCTATTTGACACAGCTATTTCCTTTCTGAATATCTTCTCAGAAAAATTAAAAATATCATATGACAACAACATATATGCACTCATGCAACTTGTAATAGCTAAATCTTGGGAACAACCCAAAGGCCGATCAACTAAGAAATGGATAAAAAAGATGTGGTCTTTTGATACAATGGAATACTACTCACTATAAAGAAGGATAAACTAGAAACATTTATAGGTAAATGGATATAACTTGAGAATACACTCTTACGTGAAATAAATCAGACTTACATATGTAAATATTATATTGTCTCCATGGTGTAAGAAACTGCAAAAGTAAATAAGGCCCAAAATGTACAATAGATATTGTGAAATGGGGGCCGGCCAAATAGCTTAGCAGATTAAAGTGCCTGCAAGCAGGCACAGGGGGCAGGTGTTTGATCCCCAGGTCTGCTGCACCGGCCCTGACCCCGGGTCGTGCTGAAAAGGCAATTGAGACTGGGTGTGATGGCAGGCACCTGTAATCCCAGCTCTTGGGCGGCTGTAAACAGGAGGATCACTACAAGTCTGATGTAGTAGTGAAACCCTAAACACCCTGTAGACCCTTCCCTAAAATACACACAAAAAAAAAAAAAAAAAGCATCAAACAGACAAGGTTGATGAATTAGCACATTCAGGCAATACACAAGGAAAAAAAAGAAAACTGCAAAGAGCATACAACACCCAAGGAACATCATAAAACAGCAAAATGAATAAATGATTGGTATAGAAGAATGACTAGAATTACCGGTTAATGGTACAGTAACCCTATGTTTAAAAGAAAAACAACAAAATTTTCCAAACTTGTGAAAGATATGGAAATCAAGGTAAGGGACGCATACAGAATCCCAGAGAGACATAACCCAAAATAAAAAACTTCATGTCATGCTATAAACTACCAAAAGTACAAAATAAAGAATATTAAATACAGAAGAGAAAAGCACTAACTCATTTATAAAGGCAAACCTATGAAATGAATCTGATCTCAGTAAAAACTTCAAAGATAAGAAGGGCATGTAATCAGGTATTTCAAACACTGAAAAAAAAAAATACAAAACTTGCTTTTTATATTCAGCAAAGTTATTCAGCATCAAGGGTGAACTAAACAGTTTCCAAGATAAGCGTAAACTAAAGGAACTTATGACCACCAAACCAGCATTATAAAAATACTTCAAGGAATCTTCCTTGAAGATTTCCTTAAAAGGAAAATACAATGACAAAAGCACAGTAAAGAATAAATCTCGGGCCGGGGAGATAGCGCAGCAGAATAAGTGCCTGCCTGGCAAGGGCAGGATCCTGAGTTCAATCCCCAGTACCGGGGGAAAAAAAAAAAAAAATAGGGCCTGGGAGGTAGCTCAGTAGAATAAGCGCTTGCCAGGCTCAAGGGCTTGAGCTCAATCCCCAGTTCTGCCAAAAAATAAAAGTTAAATAAATAAATAAATACTAAATCTTGTTAAAAAAATAAATAAATAAAAATAAATAAATCTTGTTAGAAAAAGTTGGTAATTAATTCTAGTAAGACTCAGGTAATAGTCAAAGTAAGTCATCAACCTTTAAGATAATAAAGACATAGATTAGTCCCCCCAAAAGAAAAAAATGGGAACCTGGATGAAAATGGTCTTACTGATTAAATTTAAAAGAGTGGATAATAATAATGTAAACAAGACAATAATTTGCTGCCTGAAATAAATTCATCTCGCTAATGAACATATACTGTACAATAACTAAATGGAAAGAGAATAATATTCTAAACAAACTAAATCCAAAAGCAAGCAGGGACAGCTATATTCAAAACTGACCAAGAAACTCTTCAAGCCAAAATAGGTCAGGAGAGACAAAAGTCACTACATATTCTTAAAGTGAATAATCCTACAAGAAGTTATAATAGTCCCAGAATAGATGTTTTAGGTCATGAAATAAATTTTAACAAAAACAAAAAAGAAAACTACTTTCTTGCATTGGATCAGATAATAAAGAAAAAACAAAATGCCATTAACCATTATCAACTCAGTTGTATTAGTTGTACTCCAGGGAAACAAGGATGGTTCAGCAATGCAAATCAATAAACACAGCACATGAACAAAATTAGAATAAAAATCACATAATCATCTCAATAGATGTAGAAAGTCACTGATAAAATTTATCAGTCACTTCATGTTAAAAAGTCCTGAAGAAACTAGGATAGTATAAAAATACCGTATCTCAGCATAATTAAAACTATACAGCAACAACCCATGTCCAACAACACACCATGATGAAAAATTTCCTCTAAAGTGTACACCAATATAGACTACTCAGTCTCATCTCTGCTTTTAAATATGTACTTGAAATTTTAGCCAGAGCCATCACACAATAGAAGATAATAAAATGGATACAAATAAAAAAGGAAAAAGTACTATACCTTTTTGCACGATTCACTACTCAGACACTACCTAAGAGACACAACTAATAAGTATGTAAAATATCAGGATACAAAACCAGTTTAATAAGTTATTTTATATATCAACTCACTGAACAATGAGAAAGTAAGTCTATTCACAACAGCTTCAAAAAATATGTATATAATATCTGGGGCTAAACCTATCCTCAGAGGTAAAAACTTCTACCATGAAAATTGTAAGCAAAGAAGAAGATACTAGAAGATGGAACGGTCTCCCATATTTATGAATTGAGCGAATATCATTAAAATGATATTTCCAAAAGTGATCTGATTCAATACAATCCCCATCAAATCAATAACATGCTCCACTGAACTGGGGGGAAGAGAGGCAGGCGCATAGAGATCCTAAAACTCATATAGAAGTTAAAAAAAAAAAAAAAAAAAGCCTAAATGACTTATGGTTTGTGTCTAGTTGCCCCCCTAAAGCCTCATTTAGTCAAGGGGAAGCTCCTGAGTATGCTGAGTCTGTGATTGATTATTGTGGGTGTAGATGATGCACCTGCCCTGGGGCAGATAATTTGCATTACAATGTAAGGAAGGTTGAGAGACTAGCTAGCTGCTAGAGCAGCTACCACTCCCTTTGGCTCTCTTTCCTCTTTGCAGCTGCCCTGAAAGGTTGCTCCCTGCCACATGCCACAATGTCTTGGAGCCAGCTTAGTATGGACTGAAACTTCCCGCAACTGTGAGCTAAATAAACATTTCCTTCCTTCATTTTCAGTGTTGGGTATTTGTCCCATCAAAGGGAAGAGTAACTGAGACAATAACCAAAGTAATCATGAGTGGGGCTGGGTAGATGGCTCAGTAGAAGGGCCTGAGTTCAATCCCCGGTTCTGCCTAAAAAAAAAAAAGAGATCATGAGCAAAAAGAGCACTGCTGGAGGTATCACAACATCTTATTTCAAAATAAACTATAGAGCTGTAGAAACAAACATAGCATGGACCAATGGAATAGAAAGAGGATACAGAAATAAACCTATGCATCTACAGCATGTGATCATCAACGAAGTTCCCAAAAAACACATTTGGAGAAATACCAACCATTTCACCAAATGGTGCTGGGAAAATTGTATATCCACATATACAAGACTAAAATTGAAATTGAATTCCTATATCTCACATTCTTTGGACATCAACTTAAAGTAGATCAAAGACCTTAAATAAGACCTGAAACTTTGAAACTACTAGAAAAAGACAAAGGAGGAAAAACTTCACAGTATAAGAACAGGTAATGATTTCTAGAACAGGACTCCAAAATTTCAAGAAATAAAAGCAAAAAATGACAAAGTAATTGTATCTAAATAAAAAGCTTTACTCAACAAAGGAAATAATCAACAGAGTAAAAAGACCTACAAAACAGGAGAAAATATCTGCCAGCTAATCTATCTCACAGGTTAGTATCTACCATATACAAAAAATTCAAAAAAAGTAACCAAGAATGAGTAAGATCTAAACATACACTTCTCAAAAGACATGTAAATGGCTAATAAATATACAGGGGAAAAAAAAGAACACGTTTAGCCATAGAGGAAATGCTGATCAAAATTCACTGAAATTCTACCTCTAATCTTAATCAGATGACTAAAATCATAAGAACAAAAACAATAACAAATGCTGGCAAATTCTAATCCTTAGAGACTGGCAATATAAACTCTCACAGTCACTATGGAAAGCAGTATGGAGGTTCTTAAGAAAACAAACAACTACCATATGATCAACCCTATGCTGCACCTTAGTATATTCTAAAAGGAAATTAAGATAGCATACAAGAGTTATACCTATCTGCATACCTATCTTCACTGCAGCACTATTCACAATAGCATCACTGTGGAATCAGTTAACTGCCAATAGATCAAGAAATTCTGCATAAATATACAATGGAATATTATTTGGCCATAAATAATAAAATCTTTCATTTGTAGGAAAACATGGAACTGAAGTTATGTTAAGCAAAGCAGAAAAGACACAGAAAGACACTTACTGCCTACTATATGCTTTCACTCACATGAAGAACATAAAAAGAAAGACCTGAAGGTAGAAAAGGGACTATCAAGAAAGGTAAGGAAACCAAGAGAAGAAAAAAAAGAGAGTCATGGGAAGGGTAAATGCAATTACAACACAAAATGTACAAGATGACAATGTCACAATGAAACTTTAATTTGCAAAATATGAATTAATATTTATAATAAAAAGGCAAAAACTGTCAAAGCAGATTTTAAAATATTTAGGGGCCAGGGAGATGGCTCAGTAGAATAAGCACTTGCCTGGCAAACACAAGGGCCTGAGTTCAATGCCTGGTTTCGCAAAAACAATTAAAAATAAAATATTTAAAAAGTATTATAGGTTTCTATAAAATACACACTTTAGATCTGAAATACAATGATTTGAAAGTAAGAGTTTTTAAAAAATATATTATACAAACAACACAAAAAGTATATTAATATCAGACAAAATAAGACTTTTTTTGAAAAAAAGGTCACTATAGACCTAACAGCACACTTTATAATATAGAAATTGTCAATTCATGAAGAAATTAAAACATGTAAGACACAGTAACAAAAACCCTAAAATAAAACAAAATTGGAAGGAGAAATAGATAATTTAACAATAGGAAGATTTTGATACAATAATGGGTAGAACCAGAAAACTTGATCAACGCTCATCTAATTGGACCTAACATGTATACACACTCAACAACTCTAAAAATACACATTTAGCCAGGCATGGTGATGCACACCTGTAATAAGACCAAGGCAAAAGAATTGTTTTGAGACTAACCTGGGCCAGCCTAAACAACACAGTGAGACCTTAAATCAAAAGACAAAGAAAAAAAATATACCATCAACTGAAGGGAACTATGAAAACATTTGACCTGAATAAAAATGAAAATGTATGAGATGCAGCTAAAGAAATGTATGGATGTAAATAGTTATAACAGTAAGAAAAAAAAAAGGTTCTAATAATTAGACTTCTACCTTCAAAGAAAAAGAAAAGACAAAAAGAATTACAATATTAAGGCAAAGAAAAACTAAATGTAGTTAAAACTGTTGTAAGATTATGCAGAAAACAACAAAAGTACTACTTTAAGGTAAACTCTAAAAATTGAAACATGCATTTTATTATATTTAAGGTGAACAACTTGAAAAGTTTAACTTAAAAACTAAAGCAAGAGGAATTACTAGCATGAAAAAGGAACACACTGAACGATTATTTTTTTTAAGTATATTCAACATTAGGGTAACAAAATTGAAATTATTACTATGTACTTAAAAACTAATTTTAAAACATATTAAGTGAAAGCTGACAAATGTAGAGAGAAGACATGGACAAATCCACAATCATGACTGAAGATATTAAAGTATCATCCCTAATAAGTGATAGAATAACCAGACAAAAATCCATATAGATCAACTAGATCCTATCACTCAGTTTGAAATGTCATTTCTAGACCAGTACAGCAACAAGGGTACAACATACATTTTTGTCAACTGTACATAGAATACTTACAAAAATGGATGACATACTGAGCAATATTGTAATGTAATAGAAACATGAAGAAAATATGCAGAATACAGGTGAATTAAAATAAAATAGATTTTAAAAAAGTAGCAAATACCCAAATGTTTAGAAATTAAGCAATGAACTTCTAAAATAGTCACTGATAAAAGAAGAAATCAAAACGGAAATTACAGATTTTTTTCCCTGAAACAGAGTCTTATTATATAGTAGTATAATACAAAAAATAGACTACCAACATGAATACAAATCACCAACATCATCAACAGAAAGTGTACTCATAGTGATCCACCTGTCCCAGCCTCCTCCAATGCTGGGATTACAAGTGTGCGTCACCACACCCAGTTCCAGGGCCTGCACAGCACACAGTACCAGGGATCAAGTGGGGATCTTGTGTTGCCAGGCAGGCACTTATGATGCCAAGCTATCTCCTCAGCCCCTAAAAGAAAATCTTAAACCATCACCAAAAAGTTTCTTAGCTTTAAATAAGGCAACTTAGAGCAAAACCTGACAAATTCAATAAAGTCCTTTTAGACATTTGCAAGCCATGTAGTCTCTGTCTCACATACTAAACAGAAACGCTGCTGATTTAATGTAGAAGTGTCCCTACATACTAAATAAGTAAGGGTAGCTATGTTTCAATAACCTGTATTTCCAAAAACAGGTACAGACCACAGCTTATTGATCCTTTGTTTTCAGAAAATGGACATATTCCTTGGAAAATATATCTCACCAAAACTGAAAAAAGAAATAAAAACTGGAATGGTCCTACATCTGTTAGAGAAATTAAATCAATAATTTACAACTTTCCCACAAATACCCAGACATCTTCATGACTAGTTTTTCTCACACTTAAAAAAAACTAAAAGCAAGGGCAACCCATTTTCTGGACCCCCTTTTACTCTACACAGAAGCTTTCTTTCTCACAATAAATTCTTCCTGTTCTTTTTCATTGTTTGTTTGTTTGTTTGTTTGTTTTTTAAAGAACATAATATATTTATTTATTGGGAGAAAGAAAGCTGTCTTTTTGTCTGTCCAAATGAGAAAATTTTTCCTAGTCTTAAAAAAAAAAACCCACTAAGAACAGTTGGGAGGGTTGGCACATGCCTGTAGCCCCTGCACTCAGAAAGTTAAGGGAGGAGAATCATTATTTCAAGGCCAGTCTGGAATTATACAAAGAAGCTCTGTCTCAGAAACAAACAAGCAAGCCAGGGTAGCACAAGCTTGTAATCCCAGCACTTAATATGAAGGAAAAGGATCACCAAAAGTTCAAGTTAAGCGTGGGCTAGATAGTGAGTTAGATGTCATCCTGGACCATACATCAAGAACCTGTCTCAAAAAGGGGGACAGGGAGTACCCAGCTACAATGATCAAAACAGTGTGATTTCCATAAAATAAAACATAGAGACCATGAAATATGACCGAAAGCCCAGAAACACTCTTACATCAAACAATTTTCAAGAAGGGCACCAAGACCATTCCACAGGAAAACAGTCTTCAACAAATGGTGCTGGTAAAAATGAATATTCACATGTTAAAAAATAATACTGAAGGCCAGCAGATTAAACTGCCTGCTCAGGCAGGCACAGGAACCAGGGTTCAATCTCATTCTCCGGCATGCCGTACCAGGCCAGCCCCTGGGGCACACTGAGAGGGTGACTGAGAGTGGGTGTGGTGGCATGCACCTGTAATACCAGTGCTTGGAAGCCTGAATACAGGAGGATCACTACAAGTTTGATCTGTGTAATGAGACCCTGTAGGCCCTGTATTAAACAAATAATAATAATAATAATACTGGGCCAGGGAGATAGCTCACAGGTCTAAGATCTTGCTTGGTAAGTGGAAGAACCCAGGTTTGATACCTGTGCCAACCCCACACTGAGAGGCCACCAAAACCAGGCATAGTGGAGCATGCCTATAATCTCAGTGCTAGGGAGGCTCAGACAGGATCACTATGAGTCTGATCAGCGTTGCGAGACCCTGTACCAAATACATAAATAAATAAATGATTATTTTTTAATTTTTAAAAAAAGACTGGACCCTTATAGCATATATATATATTAATTGAAACGGATCAAAGACCTATACCTAAACAGGCCCAGACCACGGCAGAACACTGTTTCTTCTAAAAATTAGAAGAAAAAAAAAAAAAAAAACAGGAGGAAAATTTCATGACTAGAATTGACAATTATTTTTTTAATATGACATGAAAAACTCAGGCAACAAGAGGGGGAAAAAAAAAACAGTTAAGTTGCAATTCATCAAAATTTAAAACTTTTGCCCAATCTGGCACAGAAGCACATACCTATAATCACAGCTACTCAGCAGCTAAGGATGGAGGATCACCGGTATAAGGCCAGCCTGGGCAACTTAGGGAGACTTTGTTTTAAAGGAAAAAATGAGGGGGCTACAAGTATAGTTTAGTGCTAAGTAGAGAACCCTGGGTTCAATACCCACCACTGCCTAGTTAATACAATTTTTGTGCATCAAAGGACACTATAAACAGATAAAAGGACCAAAATAGGAAAGAATATTTGTAAATCATGTATATGATAAGGGTTGATATCCACAATACATAAAGTGCTCTTATAATTCAACCACAGCAATAAAATTAACGTGATACAAAAAATGGGCAAAAGCCTTCAATGGACACTTCTCCAAAGATGACATAAAATGCCGGAGTACACAAGAACATGCTCAACATCACTAATCAAAAAGGAAATGAAAATTATAACAATGAGGTATCATTAGGATATCCACTAGGATGGCAATAAAAAAAATTAATAAGGAGTGTTGGCGAGGGTAAGAAGTGACTAGAATCCTTATGTATTGCTGAGAGGAATTCAAAATGATGTGCAATCTCTCCAGAAAGTATTACTACCGTGCCTCAAAAACTTTTGTGGAATTACCATACAATTTAACAATTACACTTCTGGGTATAAAACTGAAGTGAAAGTAGATGCTCAAAAAGATATTTTTACACTTAATGTTCATAGGAGCATTATTCACACCCAAAAGATCAAAACAACCCAAGTGTTCACAAATAAATGAATAAAATGTAGTGAGTACATACAATGAAATATTATTCAGCCTTCAAAACAAAGAAAATGCTGACACACTGCAATAAGGATTAAGGTAGAAGACACTGTGTGAAGTGAAATAAGCCAGTCACAAAGGACAAACATTGAACAATTCCATTTATATAAGGTACCTAGAAAAGAACATTCCCAGAGACATAAAAGAGAATGGTGGAGCTGGGGAGATAGCTCAGCTATCTAACTGCCTGCCTGGCAAGTGCAAGGTCCCAAGTTAGATCCCTGGTGCTGCATGCCATGCTGGCCCCGACCAAAACCATGGTGGAATCTCAGCGCTGGGGAGGCTGAGACACGAGGATCACTACAAGTCCTAACTACGTAGCAAGACCCTGTACCATAAAATAAAAAAGTAGAATGATGGTCCCAAGAAGGTAGAAAGGGGGTGGTGGAGTTTAAGGAGAGTTAGGGCTAAAGGGGTAGAAAATTTCAGTTTAGGAAGATGAAGTACTACTAGGTACAGATGGCAGTAATGGTTACATAACAGTGAATGGAATTAATGCCTCAGAACTATACATTTAAGATGGTAAATTTTATATTAGATATTTTATGATAAGAAAAAACTAGTAGTACTGATATATAAACTTTTCAAGAGATTATAAAAAGAGACTAGTTCAGAAATAATCTAATGAAGTCAATATATCTGACAAAACCAAGCAAGGACTTTACAACAAGGAAAAATAAGCTAGTGTCACTTACAAGCACAGATGCAACAAAACTAAACCAATAAAATCCAACAATATCTGAAAAGGATAATACATAAAAACTGAGGTTTGTCGCAGGAATGCAAGGTTAGTTTAACTGAAAGTAATTTCCCACATTAACAAAATAGACTCAATAAATATAATATTTTGTAATTCAATACCCATTCAATGTTTTTAAAATGTAATACAAAACCAAAAATAGAATTTCTTAACCCAGTAAAGGGTGTTCACTGCTAACATTGGTATAATATTTAGTTCTCACTACAACTGTGAACAAAAAGAAAATGTTTATTCTCACCACCACTTCTGCTCCACATTGTATAAGAGGTCCTCGTCAGTGAAATAATTTTTAAAAAGGAAGTAAAAGTTACAAGCAATGGACAAAAAGACATAAAAATGGAATTAATGGAGCAATTCACTTTCAAATCTCCCTACTCCTTCTGAGTAGCTGTCTACCACCTCTCTTTACCTCCTTTCCAATCTTTAAATACATTGTCTTCCTTCAGTTTAAAAAATGATCATTTATAGTTGACACAAAGGTATACATACAATTCAAAAGAACATATCAGAAAATGTTAATAAGCTAAAGAGCCAAAGATCTCAAGACATGAAAAGGAAAAGACAGATCACTGGGCATCAAAAAAAAAAATCACAAAAATAGAAACTACAAACTGAAAATATTATAAAACATAAATCTGACAAAGAAGTAACCCCCTCCTCCCAGCCCCCCAAAAATGAACCCCTAGCACATGGTCAGCCTGTATGAAGTCCTGGGCTCAATTTCTAAGTGAAAAAAAAGAAAGGAAAAAAAAATTCACAAACATCAAAAAGAAAAAGACAAAGACAGAAAAGCAACTTTTATTTTTTAAAGGCAAAATACAGAATTTACAAGAAGAGGATATCCAAACGGCCAACAAGCATATGAAAATGGTCAACATTATGCATTAAGAAAATGCTATCACTATGTACTCCTAAGGAATGTTAAAATTAAAATAAAAAACTTACAAAGTAATAGTGAAAATATTAAAAAAAAAAAGTGAAACAATTTCCATACATTGTTAGTGAGACAATAAATGAATGTGACCCCTTTGGAAAAGTATTTGACAGTATATATTAATCCTAACTATATGTCTACATTTGTGGTGGCTGCCTATGAAAAATTAATACATATATCTGTCTCAGTTACTCTTCTCTTATTGCTGGGACAAATACTAGACACCCAAAATAAAGGTAGGAAAGATTTATTTAGTTCACAGTTACTGGAGGTTTCAGTTCATACAAAGCTAGCTCTGAGGCAGACTGGCACATGGCAAAGGGCAGCAGTTCATGGAGGTGGAATACAGCAAAACAGCAAGAGCAAATGGGAGAAGTAGCAGCAACAATAATGCCAACAGAGGCAACAGAGAGGAAGTCTGTCTCCCTTAAATACATTCAGGATATCTGCCCAGGCTCGGTATCATACTCACATCCATAATCCCATCAGTACTAAAACCCACAATCTCAATGGATCATGAGTTAATCTCAAACTCTAGAAGTTCCCATCCCATGACTCCATGAGGCTTTGAGGGGACAACGACACACAAACCATAACAATATCCATCTAAGTACATGTACAAGACTATTCATAGTTTTCTTCATAACAGCCAAAACTGTAAACAACCATTAATAGGAGAATAGGTAAATAAGTTGTGGAATCGTTCTCAATGTAAAACTAAAGGCAAACCCCAAAACAAATTCCTGTTCATCCAATAAGATGTGCTAACCTCAGCCATAATATTAAGCAAAAGATGCCAGAAACAAATGATCCAGTTTAGATAAGATTCAAGAACAGGGGAAACATAACTTGACCAAAATGTAACAGCCACTTTTTTCATGAATGCAGAGTAAAGATTACAAAGTTACAAGGCGGGGGAGCCTTTTAGAGTGCTGGAAATATTCTATTTCAGGTGTGTTTATATTTTAAAAGTGAGGGTTTTTTTTTTTTTAATTCTTTAAATGTAAACATTAAGACAACCTTGGAGAAAGATGGGGAAGGAGTCAAGTTTCTAGAATACTATACTCAGTAACAGAGGCAATGAATTATAAACCTTGATGACCACAGTCATCAGTTTAAGCTTTCTTTTACTCACTAAAAAGTAGTGGTCTCTCACTACTTTTGGTCTCTCACTCTTTTGAGCTTCCACAAATATTTTGTATCCTCAAGTATAAAAGAATTGCTTGGCATATATCCCTAGTATAAATAAGCTAAACATTTATGTATTCAATTAGTACATTTAAGTTATAGTTCAACTGAATCATATAATTTACATGTTAAAAGACACCTTAAAAAGTGATTAACAAAGAAGTTTCAAATTTTATTGTCATTCTTGATTATTCTACTCAATTCGCTGCAGATACCATGAATGTCATCTTTCCTAGTAAAAGGGACAACTTTTCCTCAAGATCTAACCTTACTGTCTTTCAGTAAGGGCCACTGCTCAAAAAGAAAACAGGAATGTTAACATTTTTAACTTGCTACAGAAGTTCGACAATGTACAAATATTTGCACATCGGTAACGCCACAGAATTTGAACAATTTGACAACAACGAAATTTTCTTATCAGTTGTAGCTTATTCTAATTTCCACTTGAAAGAGAAACCACTGAAAAAATACTGTAAGTCTCGGGGTAGCTTAAAATACATTAGCAGGAAAACTGTACTTGATGGCACAATGTCAAAAGTATGGAAAACAATTTATCTAAACAAGCGGGAAATGTTTCCAATGACAGCTACAAACTTACCTGCTCCAGCACATCTAACTTTAACTCGAGTTTGCTGAGAACCACGTCTCCACCCCATAGCGAAAGCTGTAGGTCCGAAGGCTTTAAATTCTTGATATAGCGATTCACATAGCTCATTAAAATTGGAGTAACATAGGACTCCAGCATATTTCAAAGTTAGAAGTCCAAGTCAAATGCTGAAACGGGTGAAGACAGAAACGTTAGAACTCACTCAAAGGTACAGTGAAAGAAAAAAAGAAAAACCTATTTCTAAAGAAAGGCAGAAAGCGGACTCTCGCCTAGAGCAGAAGATCCTAAAGTGGTCTCCAGGCTCCAGCTACAAGTCCGCCACCGGAATCTCTCGCCTCACCTCACCCGACGAGCAGAGGAAGAGGCGGTGAGGTGAGGAGACCGGGTGCCTGAAGTGGGAGAAGCGGCTCCTTTGGCCCGCTGCAGCTCAACCACACAGCAAGGCCCTGGGCTCCCGGAACTCAGCTGGAGCTACGGCCGTAAAACCGGAGATGGAGCCGGGCCCCTTCCCCTCCCGCGCCGCCACGGCCACCACCCTCAGCTGACACTCACGCTGGGCTGCGCCGTCCGGTCTTCCCCCGCGTACCTGGCGCCCGCCCCCAGCGGCGGCGGCGCAGCTGGTGCACCACGCAGCTTCCGGGTGTGCGCCGCAGAGCGCTCAAAATAAACTGCCCGCCCCCCACGCGCGTGACGCGCGCGCCCCCAAGGCCACTCGGCAATGGCCCAGTCTGACTGGATTTCCTAGGCCGTCCAAGATATTTAGTGCCTCTTCTCGGGAAACTCACACTCAGCTAACCCGTGCCCCCTTTCTGACCCTGCTGGTGATGAGGATATGCCTCTAGGAAGTGCCCAGGGGAGGGGCGGACCCGTAAAGTAGAAACACCCGAGACCCGGAAGTTGTGCTCGGGCGCGAGAGGTGGCTCCTGCGAGAGGAAGAGCGCAAGCTTCCGTGGCGGTTCCGCGGGTGGGCTTCAGCTCGCGGGGAAAAGAGGCAGGCCCGTTTCCTAAAGAAAGACAAGGCATTGTTTGCGTTGGCAAACGGAAACCTGGGAAGAACGTGGGTTCCGTTAGGAGGAGCGATTTAGGAGACTGATTTAATTTAAGCCCAACTGGCCAAGGAAGGAGGTGGGGAGAAAATTGGAAGGATTAGTAATGGATAGTTTTGGCGAATACCTTTACATAAAACTTGGAGACAAGCTCTCGCGTTTTGTTAGTTTTCAGAAAGTGTTGGTGAAATAGATTCCCTTGTTTACTGCTGCAGGTGCAGGGAATTGAAGATGAGTGGCCAAAGAGAAGACTTCGGGCGTACTATTGGATTGCAATCCGCTATGGAACTTAAAGCCAAAAGAATGTCAAGATAGAGAAAATGAGGCTTCCAGCGACACTAGAAATGGCTGACAGAAAATGCAGAATTTTAAGGGCCGAAGTTGGTCATGATAGACTATATCACAACCATGTAGAACCTTGCAAGCTGACAAAGGCAAGCAATGTAATACTTGGAGAATATACATTGGGCTTATAGGAACAGCATCATAGGATGTGCTTTAATTTTTTCTCGTATTTTTTGGTAATCTTTGAAGAAAACACCTCCCACTGCGTTTTGAAAACACACATAAAATTATTCAGAATCCACCTATGCCTAACGCTTTTGCCTGAAATTCAAGTGTCAATATTTCTTGAAAAGCAAAAAGAAAAGAAAGAAAAATCCTACATGGAGATGCCAAAAATTTTAAGTTTCTTTTACTACTGGAGTAACGAAGTAAGTTTCACACGCACCAAAATAAAGCTAATTCAGAACAGCTTCTCAAAGCCTTAATGAGTAACTCAAAATAATTAGTGAATTATGAAAACTTGCTAAATTAGCCAAATAAGGTAATTTTGAAAAGCAAACAGGTTAAAGCCGTGACTAAGAGATTCAAATACAAAGAAAATTATTGTACTAATTGTATAGAAGCTCTCAGAGGTTTACACGAAGAGCTGAAAGTCTCATCTTGCTAGAGAAAGAAAAGGGATCTATTTTTCTTGTGTGGCAGTGAAATAGAACAGTATATTAGGAGAAATTAGCCAGCTATTTAAAGCAGCAGTGGATTTGTGACTGAGATGCTTAAGGAAAATAATATATGGAATCCTAAACTTTTGTTGTGGTGGTGGTCTGCTTCTCTGCCCCCTCCTCTCCCCCAGTCAACAAAAACTCGGAGAATTCCTGGCTTAGGAAAATCATCTGGGTGCTATTTGATTTTAATGATCAAAAATCAGTAGTTTTCAACTTGTGTTAGATTTTTGTAACACAATGTCAAAGCACTCAAGGTTAACCCTTTTTCACTAATAAATATTGCTCTGTTTTTTAGAATGTGAAGTGGGCCTCCTTTCCCAAATCTACTATTACAGGTCTTTTATTGTAAGATTTTCCCCCCACTTTTTTTTACATCTCCTGTAGGAGAGGAAGTTGGTTAGGCAGTAGTTCTATATAGGCAGGAAACTAAAGTTTCTCACCTTTGAATGAGTTGTTAGCTGTAGCAATTTTATAGATGTACTTTAGCAAATTGAGGAAGTCCCCCTGTATTACTACCTTGCTAAGAATTTTTTTCATGAATGAGCTTTAGCTTTTACCAGATGTGGGCTGGGGAGATGGCTCAGTGGAATAAGCACTTCCCTGGCAAGTGCAAAGGCCTGAGTTCAATCCCTGTTTCCACCAGAAAAAAAAAAAAAAAAAAGATTTTACCAGATGCTTTTTGTGCAACTATCTTAGTTACTTTACTCTCATTGCTGGGACAAAATACCAGATGTCCAAAAGGAAAGAAATGCTTATTTTGTTTCTGGAGGATTAAGTCCATAATCCATTGGCTCCAAGGCAGAGTCATGTGGCAGAGGAGCAACAGTTCATAGTGGCAGAAGACAGCAAAAGCAACATCTCTTTCTCTCTGGTGTTTTGTATGCAGGCTACCCACCCCAAGGTGTGTATAGCACTCACACCCATACCCAGCATTAGACCATGAAAAAATAACAAACTCTAGAAGCCTGCCCCCTATGACTGTATAAGGTTTTAGGGCACCTCTAGACACAAACCATGATAGCATCTATTCATTTGAGCATGTGATTTTTCGTTAACCTTTTGATGTGTTGTGTTATATTAATTGATTTGTGCATGATAAACCTGTACCTGCAATAAAGCTCACTTGTGCTACTTAGCTTTCTGTAGCTATGACAAAATGCCTTAGATAATCAAGGAAATTTTTATTTTGGGTCAGTTTGAAATGAGTAACAGAAATTTCATTTCTAGTCAGTTGGCTCTGTTGTTTTGGGGCCTGTGGCAATGCAGAACACAGCAGAGCACCCATGAAGCAAAGTAGCTCAACACACAGCAGTTGGAAATCAAAGTAAAAGGAAGAGGCTGAGATCCCAATAGTGCCTTCAGGGGCAGGCACCAGTTGCCTAACTTCTTCCAGTCTACCATCTCCCAGTAGCACAACTTTGTGACCAACCCTGGGGGACAATTAGGATTCAAATCCTGGCAGTCATAGGGTATAAATTTTATGCATTGTTGGATTTGATTTGCCAATATTTTGTTGACATTTTTGTATGCTCTGCTCATGAGGGGTATTGGTTTCTATTTTCTAATATCTCCTAGTTCTGATATAGTAATGTTACAATAATTTAGGAAGTGCTAATTCATTCCTCTGCTTCTATCTTCTGATAGATTATAGGAAATTGGTATAATTTCTTCCTTAAATATTTTCTGTTATTCATCACTGAACTTCTCTATGCTTAAAATTTTCTCTTTTAGAAGATCATTATTAACTCAATGGCATCATTTTATTACAGTATTTTTGATGTCCAGTATTTTTTCTCTTCATAGAATTTCTATTTTTCTGTTTACATTATCAGACTTTTTACATGATATCTACTTTTAACATATTGATTAGTTTTTTTAAATTCCTGATAATTTCTGTCATATCTGACTTTGTTTTTGATGCTTGTTATTCAAACTATTTTTTGCCTTTTAGTGTGCCATGTGATTTTTTTTTCTATTGTTGAAGCGCTGGCATGACATATTAGATAGGTAAAAGGAACTGCAGTTAATAGTCATTTAGTAACGTGGTAAGAGGATGTTGGGGGAGGGGCATTCTATAGTCCTAAGATTAGGTCCTGTCTTGGGCTAGAATTGGGTATTCCTTTCTCCTGATTCATTTAGTCTGATTAAAAGAAAAACAAAAAAAAAAAGTATTAAACAAAAAAGAAAAACAGCAGGTCAGACTCCAGTAAAATAGATTCTCCTGAGGCAGACACTGTAATAACAGAATACTGTGGCTTATAACAAAACAGTTAAATTTCCCCTCTCCCTACAGGAAGCAGTAGGTATTTTCCCTGTTAGTCACTGAAAAGATTAGCTAGACATCTAGGAAACAACCTAGAAACAGTGGAGCTCTCTCGTGACTGGGCCCACCTGGTGTTTTTAACTCCTAGACTTGTTCACACTGAATCTTAAGTAATTTTGTCATCTAGAATTTAGATTTTCTTGGCACTGGCTCCAGTAGAGGTTTCTGCTATGATAATGTAATTCTCTGTACTCAGCTGTCATTCAAATTTTGATGACAGTGGTTTGCACTGTGATCTCACTCCTCTGACAATTCTAAGATGTGGATTTTCAGTTTGTTCAGCTTTTTTATTTGTTAGAATGGAGAGGCCACTTCTAGCCTTCTTAAATGCCAGACCAGAAATTAGAAATCTCTAAATGAAGTTTTACTTGAATGTTATTTAAAAGATTGAAAAGTGTAAAGAAAATCTTTTTTTTCCTAGTTCTATATTTTATGTAGTTGTAGTGTATATGTGAAATGCAGGCCCATTTTACATATTATTCAAACAGTATGTGATACTTAATATATTATGGAAATGACTAACAATTAAATGGTAAACCTATTTTCCTTTACCTCCTGTGCACATAGTTGGATTATATTCAGGTTCTCTTACATTCAGATGTTGTCAGGTTACTACATTCTAACCACTTGAGATGCACAGACAGGTCTGGTTCATAAACACCATCTGTATGAATCTTAGTGCTTTATATACCATGAAGATGATGAGATGCAGGGGACGCCAGATCTGAGGACATGCCAGGGGAAAAAAAATGAGAGACTGATGCTATAAATCATTGCCTAGAACAATGGTGACAAACCTATGTGCTGAGCAGGCTGTTTGTTATCATTAAAAACTGTAAAATGGGGCAGGGGAGATAGCTTGGTGGCCCTGCCTGGCAAGCATAAGGTCCCAAGATTGATTCCCAGTATGGACCCCAGAGCCAGATGTGGAGGTGCACACCTGTAATCCCAGCAGTGGGGAGGCTGAGACAGAAGGATCTCTAGGAGTCCCAACTGCATAATGAGACCCTGTACAAAAAAAAAAAAAAAAAGACTCTGAAAGGTTCACCATCTGTGGCCTGGAGGAAATCAGTCTGCTTATTAGTAATATATAGTAAGATTTCACTTGATTGAGAAATCAACTACTATTTAAATTGTAGAAACTGGAAGTTTATCAGAGCAGGAAGCATTATTTTAAATAAACAGATAGATAATACACATGAACTGAACTTAATTCAACCATGTTATTTTAAGAATATTAAAATCATAATTTGATTGACTCAAAACGAATGTTTAAATTCTAACTAGACAATCACAGACTTGTTCATTTAATACCTTTTACAAGCAGTATTTTGTCACATTTATAACAAAATATTTGGCAAGTCTCTGTTTCCTTTGAGAAGGAAAAAGACTAGGAAAAAAATTAATTGTAGACAATAGGACATTTTTGAATTTAGAGTCAGATAGATAGATGGATGAATGGATAAATATAGAAATAATTTTTAAAACTTTCATGAACACCCAATTGAGAATAGCAGGGACAGAAGAAAACAGGAAGTAGGTACTGAAGAAGGGACACAGAACAGAAAGGGAATACAGACTATGTCAATTATATCTATAATACTTTATTTATTTTAAATAGAAAAATAATAGGCATTGAGTAAACAGGTATTATGTTTGTTTGTATATACATAAAATACTTGATAAATTACAATAGTATTTCTCAACTTTACATCATACTTCAAAAAAATCATTTCCCACTTTTCCCAAGAAGCTATTCATAGACGTTTGATTATCTTAATTATTTATAGTAAATTTCACCTTTAACTTTGGGTATTATTTTATCTCAACAACAAAAAAGTAAGATGGTACCTACTAGCTTGCATTTAATTTAATGAAAATACTTCCAGGAAAATGTAAAGGCAAGACCTACAATAGCAAACGCAATCCTGGGCAACAAGGGAAAGGCAGGAGGCATCACAATCCCTCACTTAAAATTATACTGCAAAGCTACTGTGGTAAAGTCAGCATGGTACTGGCAAAAATACAAACCTAAGGATCAATGTAACAGATTAGTAGATGCAGACACAACTGCAAACACACTCAGCCACCTTATCTTGGACAAAGGGGCCCAAAATGTTCTTTGGAAAAAAGATAGTCTCTTTAATAAATGGTGTTTGAAAAACTGGCTTTCCACATGCCTAAGCCTAAAAATAAACCCATATGTATCATTATGTACTAAATTGAAGTTAAAATTAATCAGAGATCTAACTATTAAAACAGAAACACTAAGTCTACTTGAATGAAGAGAGAGTAGGTAGAAATCTTGAAGCTATTGGGGTAGGGAAGAGTTCACGAACAAAAAACAAACTACATGGGAAATACTTCAAAGATTTAGCAAGTAGGATCTCATCTTATTGAAAAGTTTTTGCACATTGGAAGAATTCACCAACAGAATAAAAGGAAAACCCAATAATTGGGGGGAAAAAATTAGCTGACTGGCCCTCACAAAAAGGACTTCTATCTAACACACATAAAGAATTAAACGAAATCAGGAATCAGGCTCCCAAAAGTCAAAGACCCAATCAAAACATGGGCATCTGAGATGAATATACACTTCTCAGATGGAAAAAAACCCACAAATGACACATAATGTGAAAAATGTTCAATATCATTTCTCGTTCAAAAATTTAAATGAAATTGAGATGCCATCTCACCCCAGAAATAATTTCTTGATTTCATCAAGAAATCAACCAATTAAAGATTCTGTAGGGGCTGTCAGAAAAAAATAACCCCTCTCCACCACTGGTAGAAGTATAGACTGGTACAACCACTATGGAAATCAGTGTGGAGATTCTTCAAAAAAATTAGGATTAGAGGCCCATTCAACCCAGGTTTTCCCCTCTTGGGTATTTTTCCAGAAGAACTGAAAACATCATATCACTTGAAACTATACTACGAAGGTAGATATGAACCCATGTTTGCAGCAGTACAATTTGTCATAGCTAAATCTTGGAAACAACTGAAATGCCCATCAACTGAGGAACGGATAAAAGAGATGTAGTATTTTTATACAATGGAGTATTTATTACTCAGCTATAAAAAAGATAAACTCAAGGCTTTTGTAGGTAAATGGATGCAACTAGAGATTATACTCATAAGTGAAATAAATGAGACCCACATGTGTAAACATATTGTTTCTCTAGTGTAAAAATCTGAAAGAGTAAATAAAATCTGAAAGGTACAATAAATACTGAGAAAGGGAAACTCCTCAAAGGGAAGCAGAAACTGGAATGAGGAAAAGGAGAAAAGAAAGAGGGCAGACGGAAAAAATGTGTGTGTGTGTGTGTGTGTGTGTGTGTGTGTACAAAGATAGTTGGTATAATTGTACTGCTGATTTCTATTGGTTTATTTGAAAGGAATTGTGAATGCTTAATATTTTTTTCTTCTTAGCTTTTTGATCAATTTAGCATCTGGTAATATGAACGACATATTTAAAGACAACAATATGCAATATAACAATCATTGTTGAATTCCTATTGTCTTGCTTCGTGAAATTTCATATTATTTCTAGTTTTTTTAATTATTTTTATTCACATTAAAAAATTTTAGGGGCCAGAGAGCTGGCTCAGTGGAATAAGCTCTTCCTTGACAAGCGCAAAGGCCTGAGTTCAAATCCCTGGTTCCGCAAAAAAAAAAAAATAATAATAATAATAATAACTAATTAATTAATAAAAAGAAATACCAGTAGATTTGAAGATAGGACAATTTAAATCACTCAGTCTTAAGAGCAGTAAGAAAACAATAGACAAAAATTAACAGACCCAAAGTAAATTATGGAACATCAATTAGTATGGTATAATTGTAGAACTAAATGAAAGAAGGGCACACAAAGGATTTTTATGAGTACATGTTAATGAATATATTCTTCATGGAGAGTTGGTACATATAAATACTGCTTCTTAATCTGTTAGAAATTAATGGATGAAAATTTCTCAAATATAATAAAAGATATGAATATGCATATCCAAGAAATTCAACAAATTATAAGGATGCACTCAAAAGAAATTCACACAAAGGCACATTATAATAAAAGTGTTGAAAAACAGGAAGAATTTTTAAACAAGAAAAGTAACTGACACATATAATGATTCTTCAATATAAAATGAAATAAACAAATCTGAGTCCCAAGACTGGCTTTACCCATGCATTGTTTCATGATCTCAGCAAGTCATTTACAATCTGTAGACATTCATTTTCTCCCTTTAGATATCATTGACTACAGTCTTTTCTAAAATTCTATTAATCCTTGATTCTACTTCTACACTAATCTATTTATATATGACAAAAACACTTGAAGAAACAAAGTATTCAAATCATTAATGCATAATAAAATTTCAGATCCTTATAAAGACTTCAAGTTTACCAAAATGAGAATTTTTATTTTATTTTATTTTTTTATTTTGTTCCATAATTTTATTGAGAAACAAATAGCAATGAGACAGTTTCAAATCAAATTTGTAGGACAATTTCAATAATTAACATATTGCATACTCTCTTCCTAGTGGTTATTTGCTGTACAAGATGCAGACATGATATCCTATTTACAAACACTATTAGAACAAATCCCTCTATTCATCAAGAGAATGTAACCATTTTGAATACACAGATACAAAATGGACCAAAATGAGAACTTTTAGAAATATTTCATTGTCATAACTCAGATATTACAACAAAGAAGTTAGGAGCCTGTGTAAGGTGAAGGCAGGACTCAATAACTATAGATCATAAAATCTTATAAAATACTTCACTCTGCCACAGAATTTCTTATTTAAATTTGCATCATACGGGCCAGAGAGATGGCTCAGTGGAATAAGTGCTTCCCTGGCAAGCACAAGGGCCTGAGTTCAATCACTGGTTCCTAAAATAATTAATAATAATAATAATAATAATAATAAATTTGCATCATGCTCTGTTTTTCATACAGAGTATACAATTTCCATATAATTTAAAAAACCTATAATATAGTATTATTTTAATGTTAGAATTATTTGAAAATCTAACATTGAAGTTAATATTCATTAAATAGTCCTGAATTTCTGAAACAATACTTTTAACTTCTCACAAGGATCAAAAATAGTGGCTTAAAAACCAGTAGAAAATACAGCCTCTTTAGACTCTGGAGTCAAAACACCTGGAAAACAACAACTCAGAGAAAATAAAAAGTAGAACTCCAGGAATCAAGAAAGAGCTAGTAATTAACTAGAAAATACAAAGAAACTGAGGCCAAGGCAGCAAAAAGAATAAAAGTCTGGCACAATGACTTTAGATATTGTCTCTCCAAACACAAGAAAAACCTGGTGAAATGCAGCCCCAGGGAGAAACAATGTACCTGCAGCACTAGTCCCAGGAAGAGCTCATGGGAACTGTAAAATGCAAATATAATGTGAGGTTTTACTCTAAAACAACTCTTCCCACATGGCTGGCTAGAGTTGGAGAAGAAATTCACTGCAGCTCTTGCCATATTTCAGAGTGATATAATCAAAGCTATTTTGGGAAGGGGTTGACTATTTAAGATTGAGCTACTCTGAGAATCAGAAGTCATAAAACAACTTCACTTCAGAGTCTCTGGAGACATCCTGCCATACTGAGCTGGTGGAGGATGGAGACAGTCACAGAAATGGGACAGGCTTGGTGCACATGCCCTGAGAAGTTTAAACAACTGTGAACTTAGGTTATAAATGACATAGAATTCCCACTCTGATGGAAAGTCAGACTGTGTAGTTTTCTATGGGGGATGTTTCCGAAAGTACTGATTATGAGTACCAGCAATCTGCATGCCCCAGCTTATTACCTATTTCCAGCACAGAGCTCAGTGATCTGTTTCATATTCTTTTCACCAATTTGATCAGGGATATGCCTCAGCTTGGGCACTGGCCACATTCCAGAGTGTGCAGAGGGTATTCCAGAGCAAGAGATGTACCTCACAAGCCTACAGTCCATAAAGCTAGCTAGAGACAACAATGATCAAGATGTACTTACCTGTGAAAACCCTAAGAGTCACTGAATAAATATAGCCCTAAAGCAGATACCAACTAACTGTTTCTCATAGCCAGCAGAAAAGGCATAGCAAGACTCACCATTCATAGAACAGAAAATATGTGTAGAAACAAAAGACACTAGGTTTTGACTCATTACCCCTCATGCATATGTGGTAGATTTCAATTTCACAGACACAAAAAGAAACACTCACCTGAATACACAGAGGAATTTTAAAAATTCATTTCTCTTTTTCTCTTTCATTTTCCCTTTTCCTCACCCCTATATTTTATTATGATTACTATTAAGCGGGCTGGCCAAATAGCTCAGTGGATTAAAGCACCTTCAAGCAGGCACAGGGACCAGGGCTTTGATCCCTGGGCCTGCCATGCTGGCTGCGCCCCCTGGGGCATGCTGAGATGGTAATTGTGACTGGGCATGGTGGTGCATGCCTGTAATCCCAGCTCTTGGGAGGCTGTAAACAGGCGGATCACTACGAGTCTGATCTAGTAGTAAGACCCTGAACACCATGTAGACCCTTCCCTAAAATACAAAAAAAAAATGATTACTATTAAGTTTTATTAATTTTTAGCTATTTAGTTGACTGCATGCTATTATTGCTGAACTTATTGTATTATTAATGTTGATAGAGTTGTTTTTAGTATTTACTATATGTCATATTTTGTTTGTCTTTATGTCTGTATTATTATTGTAGATCTTTTTCTATTGGTAAGGGTGGTATAGTTATAGCTGTTATTGGCTAATATGACATGTCAATAACTGATTTGTTTTTCACTCTTTTTTGCAGATTCCTTTTTTATTGTTAATGGTGACATAGTTGTTGCTTTTAATTGGCTTATACTGTGTGTCAATATCTGGTTTGTTTTTGTGTCATCAACATTATCACAATTCATTTTTTTCTTTATGAGTAATGCTCAGGGGCCAGCAACATAGTTCAGCAGACTAAGCACCTGCTTAGGCAAGTCCAGGGACCAGGATTCGATCCTCAGTACCACATGCCATGCTGGCCCCATCACTGGGCACACTGAGCCAGCCACCAAGACCAGAAGTGGTGGCACAGGCATGTAATCCCAGCACTGAGGAGACTGAAAACAAGAGGATCACTGTGAGTCCAAGCTGTGTAGTGAGACCTATACCAAGTAGATTAAAAAAAAGTAGTGTTCAGGATAAAACCCCCAAAAGAAGGTTATACAACAAGACCCTCAAATATTCTGCTAAATTACCATTCTCCAAATTGATGATCTGATTAAGCTACACCCGGAAAGGAAAGAAGATAAATGTGGAGGTTATGGAGATGCTGTTCATTCTGGAGCCCTGAATGACTGATGTGATTTCCCTTTAATTTAATTTATAATGATTTTAGATGTAATGTCTTGTGGCTTGACTATCACGAATTAAAGTACAACAAGCAGCCAGCTGTGTTTGTGTGAGCCAGGAGATGGTTTTCTTCCTAGCTTTGGTCCTCATTTCACAATGTATTACAACTTAATACTTCAGTAGTTTAAAAGAAATGAGATGTTATTCAGACTAAATGTGGTTGCTGTTCAGCAGTTCATCCTCTCTGAGCACACATTGCAATTCCCATTCCACTCGAATGCACAAAGCTACAACCCCATGCCTTCCACTCATTCTCTCATTTGTGTAACAGGGTCTCAGGAATCCAACAGCCAGGTCCTCCTAGAGAATGGCTTTTCCTCATTGCTGTCCTAAAGGGGAAGATAAGGTTTTTTTTTAGATCATTTTTTAAAATACCTTTTGTATGTTTTTGTGGGTTTTTTTTCATTTTTTTCCCATAATTTTATGTTTTTGTGTTTTGAGAGGATCTTGTTATTTAATTTAGCCTGCCTCCAACTTAGCAGGAGTCTTCCCACCTCATCCTCCAGAATGTACACCACATGGACATAGGTTAAAGATCCATACTTGTCTTCTTCTTCCTATTATACCAGCAAACTACTCTTTTCAGATTGATTTTTCATATGAAGTTCCTTGGAATAAATTAACACTTTTTGAAGAAAAAATATTATGCTGAATAGGTTCAAAAGGGTACACACAAAAACATAACCAAAGCTAAGGACGTTATCACAGGGAAACAGAGTCTAACTAAAAAGATCTCCACTGAGAGGTCACAATTTCTCTACACTAATTGATTTTAAGCTTACAAGTAAAAAACAATAGAAACATGAGAAAAGAACTTAAGTCCCCCAAAGCTGAATTCACAGAGAGTAAAGTAAAGGAATGTATAGGCAAAGAACGCAAAAACAAAATGGTTAAAATATTTGAAGAGATAAAAGAAGAAATACACAGTATAGTCAAATGCATAAGACATTGATAAGCCAGCAAGATAGCTCAGTAGAATAAGCACTTGCCTGGCAAGAGCAAGGTCCTGAGTTCAATCACTGGTACCACAAAAAAAAAAAAAACAAACAAAAAAAAAACTACTCTTTGGGCTGGCCAAATAGCTCAGCGGATTAAAGCACCTGCAAGCAGGAGCAGGGGCCTGGGGTTCAATCCCCAGACTTGCCATGCTGGTCCCACCCCAGGGGGGCACTGAGACAGCAATTGAGACTGGGCATGGTGGTGCGCACCTGTAATCCCAGTTCTTGGGAGGCTGTAAAACAGGTGGATCACTAGGAGTCTGAACTAACAGTGAGACCCTGAACACCCTATAGACCCTTCCCTAAAATACAGAAAAAAAAGACACTGATAAGCTCAAATCAAACTTTAATTAAACAGACAAAAGATTTTTACCAACGTTTCTTCTTTCAACAAGCTTAAAGAAGAAACAAATAATAGGCTAACTGAATTAAACAAGACAATGCAAGACATGAATAGCCACTTCAGAAAACAACTGTGAAGTATAAAGAGAAAGTAAAAACCGATGATATGAAAAAATCAGTGGAAAACATGAGTAGCAGGTTTGCCCAGGTGTGGGGACAGAGTATCAGAAATAGAAGACAAAATGGAGGTAGAAGATCATAAAATAAATGATATCTTTTTTAAAAAATGATGAGACATCATACAAACTAGATCCACCATTTGCTAGATGACTCAAAAAGACCCCCTCAGATTTATAGAAATAAAGGGAAATTAGAAGAGGACTGAAAAGATATAAAAAAAAACTTACTGAAATAATAGGCAAAATTTTTCCAAGTCTTAGGAAAGAGCTCAATATTCAAGTACAAGAGCATACTGAACTCCAAATAAATACAACCAGAAAAGAACCGCTCCATGACATATCTTCATCAAAATTCCAGAAATTCACAAAAGAAGAGAATACTTAAAGCTATTAAAAGAAAACAGCAAGTAACATACAAATGCAAGATCACTAGAATAACTTTAGGTTTCTCAGCGAGTCTTTAAAACCTATAAAGACTTAGAGCAAAAGTTTTCCAATTTTCCAAAAAAGCAACTGTCAAGCCAGACTTTCATGTCCTGCAAAAAAATAGACTTGAAAATTCACAAAGTAGGTCAGGTGTGGTGCACACCTGTAATCCCAGCACTCAGGAAGCTGAAGCAGGAAGTGAGTTCAATGCCAGCCTGAGCTACAAATTGAATTCAAGATCAGCCTGAAAAAAATAAAAAAGATCAGCCTAAACAGCATAGTGAATCCTCATTTTAAAAAAAATAAAAAATAAAAAATTGACAGAGATTTAAAGACTTTCTACAATAAATGTAGAAATGTAAGGAAATGTAAAGAAATACCTGACCACTAGGCCAGTGTTGCAGAAAATACATAGACTATGTTAGAGACAAGAAGGCCACCAGCACCCAAGAGCAAAAAGGAAATTATACATTTAATAGGGAGAGTGGAAAAAAAAACTGGGAGTGAGGAGGAGCAGCACTAGGAAAATAATGTACTGAATTTAATGAACATCTTGCAATAATAACTCTCAATGTCAATGGTCTCATCTGCTCATTGGAAGATATGGACTGGGGATTGCATCAAAAAGCAGAATACATGGGCTGGCCAGATAGCTCAACGGACTAAAGCACCTGTTTAGGCAGGCACAGGGACCGGAGTTCAATCCCCAGTGTGCCATGCCAGCCCTGCCCCCAGGGCACACTGAGACTACAACTGAGACTGGGCATGGTGGTGTACCTGGAATCCCAGTGCTTAGGAGGCTGAAAACAGAAGGATCACTACAAGTCCAATCTGTGTAGTGAGACCCTGTAGACCCAGTACTAAATACATAAAAAAACAAAATCAGAATGCAATCATATGTGGTCTACGGGTGACACACCCTGTCTAAGGATAACACACAAAAAAGTGAAAGCATAGAAATGACATTGTATTTAACCTAATCCCTAAAATAAGCAGTAGTAGTTATTTTCTTTTCAGATATAGTAGACCTAAAGCCAAAAACTTGATTAGAAGAGACAAAGATGCCCACTACATACTGATAAAAGAAATAATTCAACAGAAAGAGATAACAATCATAAATATTTGTGGATTCACAAGACATTCTCCAACATGTACCATATACTAGCTTATAAACATGCTTAAGTAATTGTAAACAAATTAAAATTACCTCATGCATATTATTAGACCATAGTGAAATGAAATTGAAAATCAATGGCAAAGAATCCACAAAAAAATCATAAACATGTGGAAATTTACACCCTTCCGTATAACCAATGGGTTTTAGAAATTAAAAGGATGAAATCACAACAAATCCTACAGAAATCTAGAAGATAATCAATACCTACTTCAAGAACTTCTATTCTAATAAGATAGAAAACTCAGAAGAAATGGCCAAATTCCTAGTTACATATGAATTACTAAACCTGAATCAAGAAAATATAGGGGGCCAGGGAAATGGCTCAGTGGAATAAACACTTCCCTGGCAAGCGCAAGGGCCTGAGTTCAATCAATTTGCAGACAAAACAAAACAAAAAAACCAAGAAAGAAAATATAAAAATTCTAAATATCCTAATAATAATCAATGAAATTGAAGATATAAGTTAAAAAACTGCTGAATTTTTATGAGAATTTCCCCCCTTGTATTTAGGACAGGGGCTACAGGATCTACAGGGTCTCATTACATAGGTTGGACTTGTAGCGATTCTTCTATTTTCAGCCTCTCAAGTGCTGGGATTACAGGCACGCACCACCACACCCAGTCCCCATCACTGTCTCAGCGTGCCCTGGGGTTGGGGCCAGCATGGCACACTGGGAATCAAACCCCAGGCGTTGCACTCTGTCTAAGCAAGTGCTTTAGTCTGCTGAGCTATCAGGCCGGTGCCCTAGGAAATTTAAAGAAGATCTAAAAAATAAAAAATAAATTAAGAAGATCTAATTCCACTACTCATTGAATTCTTTTTTAAAAAAATAATTTTGTTGAGAAACAAATAGCAAAGAGACAGTTTCAAAACCGATTACTAATTACCACTAGGAAGGCAGTATGCAATGTGTTAATTATTGGAACTGTCCTACTAATTTGATTTGAAACTCTTACTGCTATTTATTTCTCAATAAAAATATGGAAAAAATAAAAAATAAAAAAACAATTATAGGCCAGGTGTAGTGGTGCAGTCTGTAATCGCAGTACCTGGGAGGCTGAGAAAGGAGAATTGGTTTGAGTTCAAGGTCAGTCTGGACTACATAGTGAGGACTTTATAAAATGGAAAGACATCTCTTGCTTTTAGGAAGGAAGAAGCAATATAGCAAAAATAGCCATACTTCAAACATTGTTATACAGATTTAAAACAATTCTGCTCAAAATTCCAATAGTATATTTTACAGAATTACAAAAAAGAATCCTAAAGTCACTTTGAACTCAGAAGAGACCTAGAATAGCATCATCAACTCTAGGCAACAAAAACAAGGCAGTGGGCATACAAATCTCTGACTTGAAATTATACTACAAATCTACCATGATAAATACATCATGGTACTGGCAAATAAAAACCAACAATACTTAAAAAGAAAAAAGAGCTAAGGATCAATGGAACAGATTAGAAGATGCAGAAGCAACTCCAAACACATTCAGTCACTTTATCTTTGACAAAGCAGCCAAACGCCTTCACTAGAAGGTAGCCTCTTTAATAAATGGTGCTGAAAAACTGGCTTTCTATATGCCTGATGCAGAACCTATACACTTATTCTTTTTTTTTTAATTAATTTATTTATTTATTTTGTGTGTGGCCAGTTCAAGCCCACCAGGGGGCGGGGCTGGCTGGGATGTGGTGCTGGGGGATTGAACCGTGGTCCCTGTGCTTTGTTTAGCTTAGCTTGTTCTAAGTAGGTGCTTTAGACCATTGAGCCATCTCACCAGCCCTATACACTTATTCTTCACCATGAACTAAACTAAAATTGAAATCAAGAAAAGATCTAAATAGTAACAGAAATATTAAATCTGCTGGAAGAGAGAATAGGTAGAACTCTTGGAGATACAGTGTAGGAAAAGACGGTATGAACAAAACCCCTCTCACAGGAAATATTACAAAGAATCAACAACTGGGATATAATTGTATTAAAAAAAACTTTTTCACAGCAAAAAAAACCCACCTTCAGAGAGAAAAGAAAACCCACAGAATAGGAAAACATTTTTGCCAGCTGATCCTCAGGTAAAGGACTAATATCTGCAATACATAAAGACCTATAAAAACAGATCCCCCAAATTTAAAGACCCAATCCAAAAATGGGTATCTGAAATGAATAGATACTTCTCTGATGAAGTACAAATGGAAAGTAAATATATGAAAAAAAAGTTCAACATCACTAGTCATTTGAGAGATGCAAATTAAAACAAAAATGCTGAGATTCTATCTCACTCCAAAAAGAATGGCTATTAGCAAGAAATCAACCAATAACAAATGCTGTAGAAGCTGTGAGGGAAAGGAGCTCTTCTCCACTGTTAGTGGGAGTGCAAACTGGTGTAGCCACTGTGAAAATCAGTATGGAGCTTCCACAAAATATTAAAATTGCAGGTTCCCCTTAACCCAGCTATTCCCCTTCTTGGTATCTTCCTGAAAGAACTGAAATCATCAGACCACAGTGATGCATACACAGTCATGTTTATAGCAGCATAGTTTGTGATAACCAAATCTTTGAAACAACCCAAATGCCCTTCAACAGATGAATGGATGGGGAAGATATGTTTTCTTTTTTAATACAATGCAATATTATTCTCCCATAAAGAATAATAAACTTAAGATAGTTCTAGTTAAGTGGATCCATTTTGAAGCCATACTCTTAAGTGAAATCAATCAGACACACTTATTCACATATTGCATTGTTTCTCTGGTGTGAGAAACTGAAAGTGTGAGTGAGGACCAAGATGTATAATAGATACTGTGAAATAGGAAGAAAATGTTCAAATAGAAAGGGGAACAAGGGATGAGGGAGGAGAAAAAGAAGGAATGGAAAAAAGGGAATAGAAGAAAAATGGATGAAAAAAAGCTATTGTAAATAAAGAGAGGAAGATGGGTTAGATGGAGAGGAGGGGAATGAGTAAAAAGAAGAATTAAGATTGATCATGTACTGGTATAAATTCCCTAAGATGAATGTTGGGTATATACCAATAGGTATATCTAAAATGTGCCAGTAAAATTAATTTTTAAAAAATTAAATAAACATATAATTAAATAAGGATGTGTGCATGAAATGCTGTCGCACCCAACTTCATACAACAAAACTACTGTACATAAAGACAGAAATCAATACATTCATACTGGCAGACTTTGACATTCCACTCCTACAATTAGACAAAGTAATGAGAAAAAAAAATCAACATAAAAACCTAAGAGTTAATCCACACTATTGAACATATAGATTTAACAGATGACTACAAAGTGTTTTATCCAACACCAGAAAACACATTTTTCTCAACAATACACAGAACCTTTTCCAAAATGGGTCATATCTTAACCCATTAAGCTTACTTACATAAGTAGTAAAGAATTGAAGTAGCACCTGATAGACTTGGATCATAGTGGAATGAAGCTAGGCATCCACAGCAGAAGCTTCAGAAACTACACAAAAACATAGAGATTAAGGAATACATTATTGAATAATCAATGGATCACAGAAGTCAGGAAGTATTAAAATAGTTCCTAGAAGCAAAAGACAATGAAAACGCAGCATACCAAAACCTATGGGACACAATGAAAGCATTTCTAGGAATGATACTTATAGCTTTGAATGTACATATAAAAAGAATAGCATGATCCCAAATAAATAACCTAGGATGCATATCAAGGTCCCAGAAAGCCAGGAACAATCCAAACCTAAAATGAATAAAAGGAATGAAATTATAAATATCAGAGTGGAAATTAATGGAACTGAGTCTAAAAACAATACAAAGGATCAATTAATTAATGAGTCAGTTCTTTTGAAAAGAATGGAAGGAGATCTAGGGATGAGAGGAAAGAGAAAGTAAAAAGAATTAAGATGCAATATGCATAAATTGCAATTCCCTGAAAATGTATATATTTACAATGATTTGCAAATATTTGTTGATTTAAAAATTGAGAAAAATCATTTCATCGAGTGTATCTAATGCATTAATAGTCCATAATTTAACTGACTGCAATAATCAAATTTAGGGAGACTATGTAAGAGTATCTTCTATAATCTTTATGTACTTGTAAGCCTACCATAAATATCAGGAAATTTGAAGAAGAAACATTTTGCCTAAAAGCGCCATATTAAAAATGTTTCTAATTACAACTAAATAAATTATAGATGTTCATTCTCAGTCAGTTATTTATGATTGAGTCTGACCTTATGAGATGCTAATAAAGCATGAATCACATGAAAATGTTTGATTTATTCTTCACTTTAACAACAACACTATCTTACACAATTCTGAGGCTTAGGTTGATCTGAAAAGTCAAGATTACGATAACCCCATAATCTGGAAAGTACAATAATATTTTTAAAACGTTTTTGTGTGAGGATAAGCGCACAATATCTTAACATATTTGAAATTTCTATAACTGATAAGGGAAATAATAAAATAATCAAGACTATGAGCTTTATATATGGTACCATATTACTAAACCTTTTATCAGAGAAAAGGCATTGTACATAATATTATGCCAAACACTCTTGGTGGGAATATAAGTTTTAAATGTTCTTAGATTAAAAGCTTTTACTTAGGAACTGCATTGTTTTTTCAATAAACTTCTGCATGTAAAATACTATTTTTATTGGCTTTTTTAATTTAACAAACTAATTTTGCTTAATATCTTCAAAATATTATTATGGACTCACTGAAATTTAATGAAATCTTTTTACCAAAATAAGAAGTGTGCTAGGGCTAGAGAAGTGGTGACTTCCTGTATCGCCAGCTACTTGAGACATTGAAGCAGGAGGATTGCTTGAGCTTAGCAATTTAAAACCAGTAAAAAAAAAAATCTGGAAGCCAGGAATATAGCTCAGCAGCATAAGCACCTGCCTTGGCAAGCACAAGGTCCTGAGTTCAATCCCTGGTACAAAAAAAAAAAAAAAAAAATCTGACAGTACTTGCTTTATTAGGTTTGCAGATGTTTATTTATGTTATTTTTTCTTATACATCTTGACATTTCCTTGGTTTTAATGTATTTAATCTTTTTAAATAGTAGTATAAAATAAATATATTTAAACATTATACATATAAATGTTATATGGATACTTTTTTAAGTATCCATTTTTTTTAATCTATGTAAATAAATTTTGTCAAAGTACTTTTCTTTGTGTTTTTTCCAGGCAGATGCTTATGCCACTGAGCTGTCTCCCTGGCCCTGTCAAAGTATTTTTCTTAATAGGCAATGAAACAGAAAAAATAATAGGAAAACACTAATATCTGACATCCTTCAAATGTACTTTGGACTCTCTTGATTTAGGATCAGTTATTGAATGCTTAAATTGGAGGACTCCCTGCATATATCAGTAACAACCAGTCAGAATTATAAAGTACCTGGGGCTGGCCAAATAGCTCAGTGGATTAAAGTGCCTGCAAGCAGGTGCAGGGTCCTGGGGTTCGATCCCTAGGCCTGCTCTGCTGGCCGCACCCCTGGGACGCCCTGAGAGGGCAATTGAGACTGGGTGTGGTGGCACATGCCTGTAATCCCAGCTCTTGGGAGGCTGTAATCCCAGCATCTTGGCAGGCAGATGGCTATGAGTCCAATCTAGTAGTGAGATCCTGAACATCCTGTAGACACTTCCTTAAAATATAAAACAGAAAAAAGAAAGAAAGAAAGAAAGAAAGAAAGAAAGAAAGAAAGAAAGAAAGAATTATGTAGTACCTGAAGTTCAAAAGCACATCACAGGAATCACTGTCATCAGTTATTGATAGAAAGGAAGATTGCACAGTGAATAATATCTTCAATAGGGTGTTGTGTTTGATAGAAAGAAAATAAGCATTGTAAAATTAAGTCAACAGTAAATTTAAAGCCATTCATTTCAAAAGAAATTTAAAATAATACTTCTTACTTTCAGAATCCTTTTATTATTGTAAAAGTTATTCTTCTCTGGTTCCAAAATCTTGCTTACCTTCTTTTAAAAGTTATTCTTTAAAACATTAGACTGGATGAGCTAATTTAAATTGACTTATTTACCTGCTCATGGATTTATATGCCACCTGCTTTTGCTTTTTCTACAGATGCAAAAGTCAACCTCTGGGGCAAAATTCCACCTTTCTTTTTCTGCCACACAAGTGGTAAATAACATTACCCAATAAATTTTAGCATTTCCCCAAATGTGTAGGATACAAAAAATGTATTCATTCGTGTGAGATATAAAAATGTACACTCACACTTCTGAAATCAACAGCCAGCCATTTCACACTTGGGCCAAAGACAAACAAACATAATTCTCACTGGCAGCTGGACAACATTCCAAGCTGCCACCACATTAATTAACTCACCTCAATCAGATTCCACTTCAACTTGCACAGCTTGCTGCCAAGACGCCTAGCAATAAATTGTTAGGTTAAATACTGAACAAGGTAGGGAAATACCATATGGTATGTTGTTATAGAGGGTGGGATATTCTTGTTTAACACTAGTAGCAGAAATTTCCATTTGCTTTTTATTATTGCATCCTGTGATTTGAGAAGTGTATGTATATTCTTACTGATAAATGACTTCGTATGACTTAGGGTGAAGAGTGGGATGGTAACAAAATAACAAAATATCTTTGCCTACAAACTTCTATAGTTCATATAAATTTGAAGGCAACAGTTTACTTACTTAGTAAGTACTGAGAGCCCATTAATGGCAAAATATTAGTACTAAATCTTTGGGGACTGTCAAGGAACAAATTTGCTTTTCATTGAGATCTATTCAGCATTTACCAAAAAACAAAAATGCAAACTACTTACAGCTGAAATATTTCTGGCCTGGGAGTCAATATTTGAGACTGAGTCTAGTTTCTTCCACTTTGGTCAAATCACTTGACTTTTTCGTATTATTTCCTCACCTGTCGTATGAATGAAGTCTCGGTGAGTGGCTCCTAAACCTTAATGCACATACCTATTTAAAGAGCTTGTTAAAAATTCAAATTCTTGGGTTCCTTGGTAAGATTTTGAAATTGATTAGCTTTGTGGTGGAACCCAACAGTCTGTATTTATAATGAGCAAGAAATTCTTTGCAGATAGTAGCATTACACTTTGAGAAATACAGGCTACTTAAGATTGCTTTATATCTGACAGTATATTACCCTAATTACCACCTTATTTCAAATATGAGCTTACAAATTTATACTAATACATACATATTCTTCCATCTGATTCTTCTATTGGTGGAGAGATGATTTATAAGACAGTTTCTTCATACAGATTTAAATTAGGAAATTCTGAACATCCTTAGTTGGTCTATAAAAAACAGTGTACAATACAAGTTTTTCTCATCATATTAAAGCCTTAACAGACTAGAAGGCTCAAAAACAAGCTTCATCATTTCACTTGTTAAAACTATGAAATCATCTTAATTCTTAGTTTCTTTTGGTAGAAGATGCAAAAAAGACAATGCAATGATCGCTTTACAATCCAGTTTGCTTTAAAGAAGCTTCCTAGGTAAAATTAGTTTCTTCCAAGCTATTCTAATCAATATAAAACATCTCCAGGCCCTAATGAAGTGTCCTTCAGAGTATGAGTGCACAGTCTCTTATTAATTTTTGTGTTCTCAGCTGCTAAATTTAGGCTCTTTCCTTAGCAGATAATCAGTAAAGGAATGTTGATGCTCTGGCAAAGGTGTTGAATCTTGTTGCAGACTTCCTCTTCCCCTGCAGGTGGTGCTGGCACATAGGTTCTCTATTTACTTACTTAATTTTAATTATTTGGGATAGTTAAAATGTTTTTAGTAGTTAGTTTAAGGCTGTTGTAATAATCTAAATCACTTCCTCCTTTTCATCCTATTCAATGAGTCACAGAGGAAAACAAGACTGAAAAAAGTCATTAAAGTGAAGAAAGTATGGACAGTATCTGAGGCCCAGCCATGGAAACATGCTGTAGGGCTTTTGGGGAAGAGCTACATTTTTACTTTCAAAAGAGAACACATATTCAATGAGCTCTTCTATAATATTACCTAATCCTTCTCTGAGACATACTGTATTAATTCAAGTATAGTATCTGTTATTCTTAGACGTGCAATTTTTCTCACCATGATCAGAGAAATAACATGGCTTTCTGGCATCTGGGACTTCATTTAAAGATTTACTATTGAACCCACACATTGTTCACACACACACACACACACACACACACACACACACACATCAGACTTCTCTACGTTGTTGCAGATTAATAAATGTATTATTTACATCTTAAATATCTGGCTCTTCTATGCACTCTAGAGCTTCTATAAGCTATAAACTGTGCTATCGTCTTTGTTTCACTAATTACTACCTTGCTTATTAGAACATAGTAAATGCTAGATACATTAAGTAAGATCATCAATCCATCAATAAGAAATTACCAGCTACAAACCAAGCCTGGAATCAAGTATGAACTTCTATTCTTTCACTCCTGCTCTAAAGCTTTCCAAAGCCCCAAGTGAAGGTCAGTGAAGGTCATAATAAGTATACTAGTATTTTTTTAAATTGGCATAATATGATCCATCAACCTATAATTCTTGCCATATGGTATGCTGATGAATGTCCATTTTGTATCTGTGTATTCAGGGAGGTTGGGATGGATATATAGTGCATTCTCTTAATGAATGGAATGATTTGTTCTAATGGTGTTTGTGGGTAGGATCACACGTCCGCATCTTGTGCAGCAATTAACCACTAAGAAGAGTATATGCAGTGTGTTGTTTGTTGAAGCTGTACTTCCGATTTGATTTGAAACTGTCTCATTGCTGTTTATCAATAAAACTTTGAAAAAAAAATTCTTGCCATATGTCTTCTACTCCCCCCATATGAATCATTCACAAATAACATTTGCCTGTTCACTCTCTTTCATATATTTTCCCTCCTCACCTAACGCTCTACCTCTATTTTGCCCTCAGTTTGCTTGTATCAGTGCTTCTCAAAAGTAGTTCTCAGGGGCTGGTGATATAGCTCGGCAGTCTAAATGTCTGCTTGGCAAGCACAAGGACCCAGGTTCAATCCCAGGTACCAGATGTGGGGGCAGCCACCAAAATCCAGCATGATAGTGCATGCCGGTAATCCCAGTGCTGTGGAGGCTGAGACAAGAGTATCACTACAAGTCCTGGCTGGGTAGCAAGACCCTGTACCAAATAAATAAGTGAAAGATTTTTTTAAAAAACATAGTTCTCAGAGTGCCTACATCATCAACACCATGTTCACAATACTATTAAAATCCTATTTACTTCTTTATTCTTATTCTCTTATAAGTGTACCATGCAGTTTTCCAGAAGCTATTGTGTTTTGCTGCAATCAATAGGCACAGATAAGAGATTATAACTGTCCTGGTTAAATCAGATATTAAACCACAAAATATATAACCGTATCACTTTCCTAAGTAAATGTTTGTGGCAGAAACATAGCTTTTTCATATATTATGTATGTTAACATGTAATTTCCCCCTTTCCCTCTTCTTTCCTCTCCTCTTTGTGTTTTTCCATGGCTACATGCATGCCAGACAGGCATTCTACCACTGAGCAACATCTCTTGCCCCATGCTAACATGTACTTTATCTTAAACAAGTTAATATTTCCTAATGTTGTTTATAGGGATGGCTATTATTCACATTTTAAAAAACTCTTTGATAACTTCAATCATTGAAGCATTATGAAGGGATCTTAAACCAAACATTTTGACCACCCTGACATAAATATTCAGCAACTTTTAGAACTTGAATGAAATCCTTCTCCCTGATGAGCTATTTGGCCACTACAAATAGAAAAATATCTCTTTTTCTACTCGAATGATAGGCTACTCACACACTTACTGTTCTTTTACACTAGTCACCTAGTACAGAGCTTTGCTACAAATAAATTAATATTGTTATATTGATTAAGAATAATAATTAATTAGTGTTTGGTGGTGAAGCATAATCTTTTTGCTTTCCGTTCTCTTATGATAGTCTCTCCAAACTAAAAAATGGGGAAAAACAATTTCTTGACTCTTTAACTTACCTTTTTATCTAAAAAAAACTTCAAATGAAACATATTTATATATATATATCATGATAAATATTTATTGAAAAAAAATATCCCTACTTCTAGACATTAAAATTATTCTAATTTTTCAGTGCTACTAATCATGCTTGGATTACATTCCTTGTATGCACATTTTTACATGCATCTCTAATAATTTCTTCAGAATAAATTCTCAGAAGGTAAATAATGAGACTCAAAGACATAAATAAGTGAACACTTTAAAACTTCAGTCACATTTTGATGCTACTTCTGCTCATGTGTCACCTTGCACAGCGGCCATGCCAGTCTTTTCTGTACCATTCCAATTTCAATATATTTGCTGCCAAACTGAGCAGTACTCCTACTTGTACAATAGGGAAAAAAATGTGATTTTTAAAAGAAAAGGAAAAGAGTTTTGAGAAGTAGTGAGGGCAAGTGGATGGAAAAATTAGAGCCAAGGAAAATCAGCTGCCCAAGGAGAGAAGAGGTAGAAGTGCAGGAGACATTAGTAGTGTTGAATAATACCTCCAGGATAAAACAAAACCCAGAGACAGAAGGTTTAGAATCAGGCAGGTGCAGATCTAAAATAAGACTATGTGACCTAAGCAACGTGTACAACTTCTCTTTTTATTAAAAACTATGTCTCACATTGGCTACACGGAGCAAGTCAGCTTCACTCCCCGCGGTGACTAGCTTTAAACCCCGAGGCTTCTGCTTGTACCTGTGTTCGTGCACGCACGCACTCATGCGCGAACTTTATCTTTCTTTTCTATCAAGCAAAGGAAAGGAAGTAACAATAACCTTTTATCGTTTGCTTTTTGTTCCTTAACCTCTGGTCCTTTTTTTCTTCTTTTTTTTTTTTTTTTTTTTTTTCCTTCCACAAACTGAAGATAACGCTAGAAGTTAGGAATCTGTTTTCTTGAATTCCCCCAGCTGGAATAGAAACTTGAGAAGACAGGTTGCCTTTCTGTCAGGAAATTTTTGAAGCTACATGCTTTTCCACCCGCCTGACCATCACCAAAATTTAATATGAGTGAAAGAAAATGTTCATCAATCTTAAATGAGTGTTATTTAAATTAATAATGTGAATTAGTCTTTATTTAACCTGAAACATTATGTTCCTGCCATTTTTAGAGGCTTAGATTCAGACTGGTACAACCATCAGTTCTGCGGGTGATATAAAATTGCCTTTAATCAATTTACTCATTTTCCATTCTTAATCCTTTGGTAGGGTGCTGCAGATAAGGGTGGCAGTGGCTTTTCACTTAAAATTTTTTTAAGTACCAAGAAACAATAAAATGTCACATTGCAAAAAAATACAATATGCTTCAATATAGAGTATATTTTTAAGATGCTCAGTTCTCTCAAATATATCGCACTCACTGAACTTTTTAAGACATGAAGATATTTTTCATACAAATTTATAATTCCCTAATAGGAAGACATAAAAACATCATATGAATTAGCTGACTGTAGATAATACTTTCATTTCACTCAAGTGCTTTATTTGACATATTTTTATAAACTTTTCCTATGATATCTTGCAGCCCGGATCTACACTGTCCAACATAATAGCCACTAGTCCCATGTGACTATTTAAATTTATACTAATTAAAAAGAAATACAATTATAAATTCAGTTCCTCAATGATAATAGTCACATATGAATGCTTTACTGGAAAACAAAAATATAAAGCATTTACATCTTTATAATATTTTCCTGCATAGTGCTAGCCTAGATAACTTAAATATACTATTAGATAATCATCATCATTATTAGCCAGTCATAAATTGTAACTATATCTAAATAGGCCATTATTCTTATAATAAAATTATAAAATAGCTACTAAGCTTCTAATAAGTAGCTAAAAAATATTCATTTTGAACAATTGAGCAAAAATACAATGGAGAAGTGTTTTAACTCACATAAACTATACATTTCTTTTGCCCTACTTATAAATAATTTGACAAGTGAACATGTACCCTCCGAAATGTATATGCCAGGTGTGGTGGTGCATGTCCGTAATCCCAGCATTCTGTCTCAATGGCAAAAAGATTTCAACCCCAGCCTGGGCAACCTGATTAGTGAGACCCTTTCTCAAAATGAAACATAAAAAATGGCTAAGGGTGTAGCTCATTTCTAAGGCCCTGAGTTCAATCATCAGTACCCACATATACACCAAAGAAGATATATTTACCTCATTATTATTTAACATGCTTGCTACCCATAAATTCTAGGGAAAATTCATGGGTAAAAATAAAATGGCACCTCAAATGTGTTTAAAACCCTGCTATCTTTTTAAAGTTCTTTGATAGATTAAATTTCATGGATATTAGAAATATAGCCAACTTTTTCCTATTGCCACCTTTGCAGGAATGTGGATATTCAGAGTACTCCAGTGTATCACCCATCAGCAGCTGATGTCGGAAAATGGATACAGATTGAGATTGTTTGGGGCTGGAATCATTTAGGTATATTTTTCTTTTTGTTATTAGCATATACTAGGGAACACACCTCTACACAGAATTTATCATTTCTAAAATGATCTGAGAAATTATCAGTCATGCCCAAAACTTTCCATGTCAGTTTCCCAAGGGAAACAGAAAATTCTCTTGATTTAGAATTCTCAGGGTATACTATTGTAGCTTATTCCCTCATCATGAAGAGAGCCAGATAGAAAAAAAAGTTTAAAAGTTTAGATTATTGGATCAGTTGTCTTCTACCTACAACACTATCAGGAGCCTATAATGAACTTTTGTATTTGACAACATTTTCCATTTTATCAGCACCCTTCACAGTACATATAACTGGTTTTTTTTAAATGCTCAGTTCTATAGGTATTTTGTCTAATACTGCCTGTGACAAAGCCAGCTATTTGTTCCCTGCCCTCAACGAGCTCATTCTCTAGTGACTACAAACCATAGGTAAACAGGTAAGTGCTGTGATAAAGTTAAGCCAAGACTGTGATGGAAAATCAAAGGAGACAAGGGCACAGCAAGATTTCCTAGAAGTAAGGATTCTTAAATAGATGAGCAGTAACTAGCCAGGCAAGAAAGAGATGAGAAAAGGATAGAATTTTAGAGTATGAATCAAGGTACAAAGGCATGAAAATAGCACAATTAACTCTGGGAATTACATTAGACCCACATTACTTGAATAAATGTAATGAGAGAGATAGACAGGGCTAGATCACTGACTAATTTTTTTTCCATAGATTAAGGAGTTAGTAATTTTTTTAAAAGGAAAAGTGATCTGTTTATGTTTTCAATAGATTACTTCGTTAGATTTTAGAAACCATATTGAGGGATGGAATAACAGATTTTTAAAGGGCCAGTGAGATAGCTCAGTAGACAAAATGCCTGCTTAGGCAAGCACAGGAACTGAGGTTTGATCCCTAGCACCACATGCTGCACTGGCCCTGCCTCCTGGCTTACTGAGTTGGCCACTGAGACCAGGTGTGGTGGCGCATATCTGTAATCCCAGGGCTGGGATTAATCCTGGCTGAAAACAGGAGGATCACCATGAGTCTGAGCTGCATGAGTCTGAGTGAGACCCTGTATCAAATACATTTTTTTTAAAAAAAAGAACAGATTTGAAAAAAATGTGAAGAGAAAAGCATGACCCAGTAAGATAAGAGAGGTGATGCACTATTTTTGTTTCCTTGGCTAAGTGCTACCTACTAGAATGAAGAACATAGGAGAAAGAGTATGCTTTCTAGAAACCTAGTTTACTTTTAGTTTCACTAAAAATGGTGTTTTGTGTCATGTAAATGGACATAACAGGTAACTGATACATAAGTCTTATCTACTGACGCCCAGAGCCTAACATGATGCTTAAGAAGGTGAAAAAAGAAGTAATTAGGAAACAAGAGATGATGCCTGAAAAGGGAAGAAAGGGAATAGGGATTTTTAAAAAAGAATGGAAGGAAAACAATGAAAAGAAAGATTTGTAAATGCTAGGGGGAAGGATAAGGGGAGGGGAATGAGAAAAAAGGATTAAGATATGTTATGGACAGGTACAAATTCTCTATGGTCAATGAATCATTATGTGTGGCAAACATGTGCCAATAAAAATTAGTTTAAAATAGAAGAAATCTATAATGTAAGAAATAATATCTGGTGGAGAAATTGACAACACAGAAGACAAAAAGGGAATGAAGGAAGGAAGCCTGGGAATGCCAACCTCAAAGGAAGAAATGATAGGTAGGAGATATAGAATAAAACAACAAAAATTCCACTGTTATGTTCATGTCTTAGCAAAGCTCTGGAGAAATTAAAAGAACAAAGTAAGAAGTATAACAAAGCTATAAGCCAATGATGGTAAACATTTTAGAGACTGAGTGACAAACTGAACCTCAAAACCCATTTATTTATCAAAAAATGCTGACACTGCAGTTATACTTGAATACTAGAGTTTTTGTTCAAAAAAAAAAACTATTTTACTTTGATTTTTTAAAATGTGTTTAATACAGGTCTCACTACACAGATTGGACTAGTAGTGATTCTTTTTGTTTTTCAGGCTCCCAAGCACTGGGATTACAGGCACACACCACCACGCCCAGTCTCAGTTGTAGTCTCAGCGTGCCCCTGCGGCGGGGCTGGCACAGCAGGCCAAGGATCAAACCTGCATCTGCCTAAGCAGGCACTTTAATTTGCTGAGCTGTCTGGCCAACCCTTACATTGATCTTTTGTTTTAAAAGAAAAACACAATTACACGTGTGCCACAGATTTGTCACTACTGCTATAACTCATCTTTCTATACTTAGTCCTAAACCTTTCCTGCATTAATTTAAAATAGAAGAAATCTATAATGTAAGAAATAATATCTGGTGGAGAAATTGACAACACAGAAGTCAAAGGTTCACAGTCTCTCACCACCAGATTTGACATTTCTTCCCTCCCATCCAGAATCCCAACATTAATTTATGTTGTGCAGTTTATATTGAGACGGGGAAAATGGATCCAAGTATTTGTATACATGGTAATATGTAGTATGTAATTTCTTTTTACTTGTGAAACTATACAAACTTTGTACAGAAAAATCAGTGCAGAGCCTGTTATGGTGGAACATGCCTGAAATTCCAGCTACTTGAGAGGCTGAGGCAAGGGGATCCCAGGCTCAACTTACAGAGACCTTGTCTAAAAATAAACAGTAGGAAAGTCTTGGTGTGTATCTCAGTGGTAGAACAACTGCCTAGCATACTCTAAGCCCTGAATTCAGTCTGTAGCACCGTAGATAAATACATGGATAAATGACAATCTGGTTAACATATCACCAAAAAAATTGAAAATAATTTTCTTGGTAGACAATGCCAAACAAGTGACTGTTGTCCCCAAGTGAATTTTGTTTTTTAATCTATGTTCTTCATTTCATTTTTAATATTTTTAATACTTACCATTTCTATACAAAAGGCCTTTTGAGAAAGAAACTACCAGACTTCAAATAAGTGTTTTCCAAGTAGTAGCTGAGGAATAAAATAAAAGGAAAATAAATAAGAGGTTAGGTTGATAGTTAGGATTTTCAGGTTTGGTTTGGTGGGTTGAGTGGCTTTTATCAGAATAAATGATAAATTTTAGGAAAAAAGTCATACACACATACACACACACACACACACACACACACACACACACACACACACAATGAGGATTGAAAGTATAGTCAGTAAAATCCTGATAATGAATCTGAGCAAACCAAAAGTCAAGTACTAACCTGCACCAAGAAAACCAAGCACACAATTAAAGATCTTCATTAGAGATATAGACTTTAGAAGCAGACAGCAATTCTCCTGATTAAGATGATGCGATTATACTGAAGAAAATAGGGGGGAAAAACCATGAAAACTAAGACATTCTCAAGAGCAGACAAGTAGGTAGGTAAAATTATAAGTTAACTCAAATTAAGCCCAACATTTCTAGGTCTCTGTGAGATCTGAGATTCAAACCTCAGTGGACAGACGACTTGTTTTTCTCTGTAAATGGATGCCATAAAAAATTCTTTCAATCAGGTATTTTAAAGAGTAGGGGTATATGTATCTAATTAAAAAATAAATAGATTTTTTAAAAAATAGGATTGTAAGGTTTCTACCTTCAGAACATTCATGACACCATCTGTATATTGAGGATTTGGGCAAGCACTTTTCTGTGTTTTGTAGATGTTCAAAAACTTTCTCTCTCTCCAAGACCATTTCAGTTAGCCCTCCAAAATGAACAAATTAATGACCAAAGGAGTGCTTTTCACATTTTAGAGCAGATTTCTGCACAGGGATATATATATGAAAAAGTAAATTATTTAAATAATAACTACTATTTATTATTTTAAATTGTGAAAACATTACTTTTCATTAATATTTCAAGTAAGAAAGCACTAATCACTATGATGAATCACTTCTTTTTTGATGGGAAAAAAACAGTTTGAGAAAAAATAAATGAAGCTCTAAGTGAAATATAATTATTTGTATCAGTTCTAAATTGTTAAACATAATATAGATAAATGACCATTTTGTATCTGTGTATTCAAAATGGTTAGAATAGATATATAGCTACATTCTCTTAATTCAATGAATAGAGGGATTTGTTCTGATAGTGTTTGTAGATAGGATATCATTTCTGCATTATGTACAACAAATAACCACTAGGAAGGCAGTATGCAATGTGTTAATTATTGGAACTGTCCTACCAATTTGATTTGAAACTGTCTCAGTGCTATTTATTTCTCAATAAAATTATGGAAAAAATAAAAATAAATTGTTAAACATAAGTTAATTTTGTTCTTTTATATCTTAAATAGGTTAGTATTTCTCCATGTATGTATATTATTTGTTGTTAATAAAAATAATACAATATAAATTTCACTTATCTGATATAGAATAAAATTTAGTCAAATTATATACTTGAAGCACTTAATGTTATTCAAATAATTAAGTGTCCTGTTGTTACATGATCGAACATTGATTAATCCAAATTACTGTAACTTAAACTATAGATTCAAAATATTCAACACAATAAAAAATTGGCAAACCAGATAATTACTTAAATTTTAATTTATTGTCACTTTTACAATTATTACGAATCTTTACAACTTTTAGGAAAAACCTATAAAATGGAAAATAAGTACACAGAATAAAGCATTAAAAAAGAGAATAAAATAGTAGATCAGATTTGGAGGAAAAAGTTTTGATGAAGAGAATCACAAAAAATAAGCATGAAAAGTAGATTTACAGAAAAATATTATTAGACTATTAAATTTCAAAGTGTGAGATATAAATGATTAAGAATTCTAAATATGTATACAAATTTAAAAATATTAGCAGTAATGACCATTATTATTTACTCATTCTGATCAAGCACTGTCCTGGGTATTTTACGTATACATCATATTTTTTGATCACCACATCCATACTTGTAGAGCCTTTTAAATTTTCAAAGTACATTCTCATGATTATTTTGTCTGCTTCATAAAATGAAGTCATGAAGTAGACAAAACCAAGAACAAATATGAGCCCTATGCAAATTAGGGACAAAAAATGGAAGGAGTCATTAGTATCATTAAAGGAGTAAAAAAACAAAACAAAACAAAATAAACACAGAAGTACAAATTTAGTTTTCTAACTTCTAACCTCAATTCATCATTCACTAGATAACATTAAAATTGGAAAGCTTTACTATTCCTAAATTTTCAAGATGTCCCTTAAGAAATTAATCACAAATATGCAGTGAGTTACTGTACACAAAACATATCAATTATTTATGTGACATGAAAAAATAGAGAAAAGTGAACACCAGAAAAATTGGAAAAAAAAAAAGAAAGAAAGATCAAGAACAGGAAAAAAAGAGAAGATTTCATTGAGAAACTTGGTATGTGATTGAGAAGAAAGCTTTCATTTTCAGAACTATAAACTAGTATTTTATTAAATGGAAAGTATAGTTGTAGAAATTACTTGACGTAATTTAACCCTATTCAACTCTTATGACAAGAAATTATGTATCTCTTGTTCATTTTAAAAAAATCAAATACATCCAAAAATTTATTGAATTAATCTAATAAGTTTGCTGAACAGAAACCAAATTATGCTATAAAGAAAAATGTCAGCATTTAGAGAATACTTGGCAATCTTTCCAGAAATTTCTGTTCTAATAGTAATTGTTATAATAGAGTTTTTTAGAATAGAATAGACTTTGTAAGTTACCAAAATATCAAGATCCCCACCAAAAAAGTTACTATTAGATATGAATGAGAAAGTTTACATTATTAATCACCATATCTAAGTTATAAATTATAAAAATAACACAAAGGGAAATTCTTGTAGCATTAGAAGACAAAAGAGAAAAAGAAACTGTGTTTTACAAATAGTATTTGGGTCAGACTATTGTAATAAAAATAAGCTAAACAAGGTATATGACCTATAGATACTATTTTTAGAAATATAACACTTTAGCAAAGTAAGGCTTTATATATACTTTACAAAAGCAGTTAGGTAAAAGTCATTATATGGTTTTAACAGTTTCAAGATAGAAGTATTAGAAGAATAAATTCAGTTTGATTTTAAGCAGTGTTCTCCAAGAAAGAGGGAAGAAAGGGAGGGAGGGAGGGAGGGAGAGAGAGAGAGAGAGAGAGAGAGAGAGAGAGAGAGAGAGAGAGAGAGAGAGAGAATGTTAGCACTTTAACCTATTACTCTTTATTGCAAACCAACACATTATTATTGTATTTGTGTTTATGTGAGTGTGAGTGTGTGTCCTTTTTCCTCTTTCATTAAAAGTAACGTATCACCAATATGTGAAAAGTACTAATACTGTACTTTTAAGTGTATGACTTTTACTTTATTTTAAAATATCTGTATCATATATTTTACCTTTATCTTCTAATTACTAATAAATTTCTTCTAATCATTTTCAACAGTTTTATATAGTCTCTATAGAAGAACAATAATATCTCTGAAACTAGATTAAAGACAGCTAAAATATTTGACATATTTGAATTCCATATACATGTTGACACAGACTTACGGACCAGAGAATAAAAGAAAAATAATACATGGTAAATGTCCTCAAAAGAAAGTTTTTAGTTCTAGCTTTTGAAACTGTAAGTTATAACCCTTTACAGAGTTATGAATCAATTTAGTAAGTTTCTGACTACTGATTTTTTTTAAAAACCTATGTGTATAATACATATGCAGATATTTTCACAAAAGTTTTATCTCAGTTACCTCATGCACTAAGTCACAAAGCTAAATTTATTTTTTACTGTAAAGCTGGAAGAAACTTCCTTGTTTAGAAAAGTATCTACAAAAAATTTTCACAAAATAGTTCATTCTATAAAGACTGTCACAAATGAGTAACTTCAAATGTCCTAATGTAAATTAACTGACAAGACTAAATAAATATCCTACAGAACAGGTAGTCAAGCACCAGCAATGTCTTTTCTTTGAAAAATGTTATCTTTATTTAGATCTTTTTATTAAAATGTTCACCAGTCAATCACAATGCTGTGCAGTTGCAATGAAATAGTTTTACCATTAGTTAATACAACACGAAGAGAGATAAATACGATACTGCTCTAACATGCTTGGGATCCAGAGGAGGGAGGGCAGGATAGCGCTAGCTATATTATCCCTGCTTGTGTTCGACTAGAAACATCATTATACTCTCAGTTGATGTGTAAGCACTAAATTTTTGTCAAAAATAGCAAACTACTTTCATATGAGTCAAGGAGTACACATGTCAAGAATTTGCATTATAAAATCCGATAATTTAAATAGTTCCAACAAAGGTTGAATAGCCAGTCCCACTGTGCTTTTAGAGGGTGACTCATTCCAGCTAAACATACCTGATCTCCACAGAGCTGGTATTTACTTACTATTTTTTTAACTTTTTTTTTCTGTATTTAGGACAAGGTCTACAGGGTCTACAGGGTCTTACTAGGTAGATCAGATTCATAGTGGTTCTCCTGTTTTCAGCCTCCCAAGTGCTGGGATTAAAGGCTCTCGCCTTCTCAGTGTACGTCAGGGGTGGGGCCAGCATGGCACACCGGGGATCCAACCCTGGTAGCTATGCTCTGCCTAAGCAGGCGCTTTAGTCCACTGAGGTATCAGGCCAGCCTTTTTCTTTTTTTTAACTGTTAAAGTAAACTCTTAACTAAATCCTAAACAATCTAAAGGCAGAAAACACATCATATTCCTTACAGTGAATGTTAAACACTTCTTGTTGAATATGTTGCTCACATTCATTTATTTCATATTTTTATCTTACAAAAATATCTGTGTCTATATTTGATATCAATTCAGATATCTCTAGAGAGAAATATATATTCCCTGGAAAATCTAAATCCATATAGCCCATGCCTTTCAATCTCTAAAGAGTGAAAACCAATGAGTGTTAATGACAATTATTTTGTCCTAGCTGAGAGACACAAACCTCACAGACTAAGAAAGGTTAAAAGGTCACCTGACCCTGCCCTCTTTAAGAATGCAAATTGCATCTGAGGGAGCTTGGTAATTTGCACAACCATACCAGGCTCAAAACACTGCTGAAGTGATCTGGGGATTGAAATAATTAGGACTGTCCTTGTCATCAAGGTACTTACAAGTGGGCAATACCCAAAAATACATTTAAACTTTTAGAAATTAAGTTATACAATTTACAACAGGCATTCAGTTCAAATATTATATTCTCTGAAAACTCATTCCTGTCCACTGCAAACTGAAATCTTCTCTCTGGATGGTAGCATAATAAATACTAGATATGCAAACTTGGATTTGTGCTGTGGCTCCACCACTAACTAGATCATTGGAAAATGATGCTTAAACTTCAGATATATACTTGTAACACAGGGAGAGATTTAGGAGTAATTGATCTTTTAAAGGTCTCTTCCAGATCTAAGGCCCCAGAACCAATTTTCTGTCCATTCCAGTTCTACACTTAAAATCAATGGCATCTATTTCCTGCATCACAGGTTGCAGGTTTACCATCCTTCTGACAGTTATCCACAACTCACCTTATCCTTAATACTATTTCTTTTCCATGGTTTCCCCTAGCTCCTGTTTTGAGCAACTTTAAGCACTTGATTTTCCAGCTTGGTTTCCTTGATTTTGACTCTTACTACTCTTTAACTTGATTTGTACACATACTATTGCTCTTCTTATGGCTGGACATATCAGAAAAATATACCCACCTTCTCCATCTCTGGCCCTTGAGATCTAAGACTAAATACTGCCTATTTGCAAGGACATCCAAAAGAGATACCATGACTCAAATGCTGGAAATTTTCCAAATACTAATTTAGATATTTCTGCTACTGCCACTATACATCTTGGTTGTTATTCAATTATTATTTTTATTTTTTATTTTTTTGTTATTCAATTATTTTATCATGCTTTTGTATGTTATACAGATCTACAGTCTCCAAAATTGTTGAGGTCTGATATATTTTGGAATCCCAAATTTTTGGCTTTTGAAAGATAATATAGCGCGTATACCATGTGAACCAGAACATGATTAAAAACATTAATATTTCTGTAGTGAAACATGAATATTTTCCCTAAATGGAATAAGTGAAAGCCATAAATAGTTTCATACCAGTTCAAGTCAGGTTTTTCTGCCAAAAGAGCTAATGCCAAATTAGATTTTACTAACAAATACATTACTTAAAAATAATAATTATTATAATTTCAAGGATTTTAGAATTATATATAAAAGATTATGTATCTAATAAGTGATATAAACTTTAGTATGATTATCTTCTGACTATATTGCATTTAGCACAGAGGCATAGATCATATATTTTAATTAACTTCTCTAGAAAAGTACCTTGTGCAACATTCAAAAACAGCTGATTTTTTTTTTTTTTGAAGAATTCTAGTAAATGTCTGCCACATGCCAAAACTATACTCAGGAGTTGTGAAGAAAAAAAAAGTATTGAAAGATGGAGAATCTGTCTACTGGGTATTATAATGTCAAAAGATACAAAGCTTAAGAAAAATGTTAAAATTCAAGTCTAGTATTAAATGCTAAAAGTAGTGATTTGAACAATATGGATGTCAAAATTGGGAAATTGAAATACAGCTCACACAACTGTCAAAGTTGGCAATATGACTTATAGTCTGAACAGATGGTAGCATATAATTTGGTAATTATATTAGTTGCAATAGGTTACAGTGAAAATCCCTGTAACTTTTGCATTCGATATGTGGTTCTTCAGGCAGTATTCCATTTACACTGAATTTCCAGAACTGAACATTCATGTCCAATTGGACTACATTTCCAGAATTGGACATTCATGGGGGTGAATGTGGCAATGTAAATTAGTGCAATGCCACTATACAGAGAAGCCCTCATTAAGACAATCTCATTCAGTGAAAATAAGAAATTATTTTTGATTTTTTTTTCTTTTTGTCAACTAGGTCTACTCTAAAAGGAGTAGAGGGTTCTAATAAAAGTTAGTATGTTCTTGAGTAAAGAACAAGACAGAGAGAGAGAGATGAGAAACATTCACTCAGATAACATTATTTGTAAATCACTAGACAGTGTTTAAAAAAACAAGTGATCTAGTAATTGCTTACAGTATATTAAATTTATTTTATAATAAGACATAGCTGACTTTTTTCAATTAAAATATTCAACATTACTCAGAGGTGATGAAAAGGATTATCCTTGTTTTATAGATGAAAACCTTAAATCTGTCTTGATATTGGATGGCTAAAGGTTCATTAGGTCCTCAGTACATAATAATAGATTTTAAATACAAAAATGTTAACTCCAAATTCACTGAATTGACCACTACCTACTAATAACCAAACCTAGACAAAGGAATTTAAAGATTCACTGAGATTTTTCTCCCACTAAATATGTCTAACTACTTTCAACAGTCAGAGAAATCAAAATAACTGCTCTGAGTTACCCATAAAAACACTTTCTCAGTTTTACTTGTGGTTTTTTAAAACTTTGGAACAGACAAAAACCCAGGAATATGCTATCAGATAAGAAGTACAATCAATTTTGTTTTATCTTATTTATTTGTTTATTTATAGAGAAGATCTTGTTAAGGCTGGCCTTGAACTCAAGATCCTCCTGCCTCAGCCTTCTGAAACTGAGTAGCTGGCATTGGAGACATGAACCACTGCCCCTGACATTGTAATATTTTTACATAGTCTTAGAGCATAGCATTCTGATATGAATTTATGATCCAAATAATGATCACTTGTTTTAGTTAAGACTATTTACTACCATTAAGAAAAATTTCTTTAAGGAACCTAAATTCATTACCTGCTACCAAATGAATTGTGAAGTGTTTTCAGAAAAAACGTTTTCCCCTATTGGTTAAAGAAAGAAAAGGAAACATTCTGTTTAAATAGGAAGAGCAATCTGGCAAAGACTATTACTGGTAAAAGTGAAAGGAAGCCTGGAAGCGATATCAGATGACATTTTCTGTGGGGTTATTTTGGTGGAGATGTCACCTGACATATTCTGTAGCATTATTTGGGATGAGTATGACATTTTCTTAATGAGAAGATTAGGAAGTTGCCCCAGAAAAGCCTTCTATTCTGTAGAAGGCCAAGGCACATATGGATAAAGTGTTGGTGGAGGCATGTAAATATTACTCTTGAAGCAGTAAATGAAGGTTAAACATAAACAGCTGGTCCAGGGGAACAGAAAAGGGCAAAGAATGAGAGCTGTCTGTTTTACGCTGGTAGTTCACCAAGTCATCTTTATATTATTTATTTTAAGTTACTTGGCCAGAACATATTGCATCTTAGAGTTTAAGGAAACAAACTTATAAAAGTTGCTTTCATTTAGTCAAATTAACTGAAAAAGACATTCTCGAAATATATTTTAAATTTACTTTAAATTTTGAGGCCTTTTTACCAAGATGGCACAGAAGGCGCAGAAGGAAGCCCCTGCCCCTCGTAAAGCTGAAGCCAAAGCAAAACCTTTGAAGGCCAAGAAGGCCGTGCCGAAAGGCATCCACAGCCACAAAAAGAAGAAGATACGAATGTCGCCCACCTTCAGCTGTCCCAAGACACTATGGTTCTGGAGGCAGCCCAAATACCCTCAGAAGAGCACCCCCAGGAAAAACAAGCTTGACCACTATGCCATCATCAAGTTCCCCCTGACCACAGAGAAAGCCATGAAAAAAAGTACAAGTTCCTGAGTTCAATCCCTGGTAGAAAGAAAGAAAGAAAGAAAGAAAGAAAGAAAGAAAGAAAGAAAGAAAGAAAGGAAAAGAAAAGAAAAGAAAAAGAAAAAAAAGATTGAGGACAACAACACACTCGTGTTCATTGTGGATGTCAAAGCCAATAAGCACCAAATGAAGCAAGCTGTGAAGAAGCTCTATGACATCGATGTTGCCAAGGTCAATACCCTAATCAGGCCTGATGGAGAGAAGAAGGCATATGTTCAACTGGCTCCTGATTATGATGCATTGGATGTTGCTGACAAAATTGGGATCATCTAAACTGAGTCCAGCTGGCTAATTCTAAATATATACTTTTTCTCAGTTAAATAAATAAATAAATAAATAAATTGATTTTAAGCTGCATAGTTGTTTTCTTTTTAAGAAAGCAAAACTATTTTAGCAATAAACCTGTTACTGGTTTTTAAAGGATCACAAAAGTACACAGTTTGTATTTTTATACCCCAGAACACCAAATTTGAAAATCAAGATATTATTAGTGGCTAGTTACTCTATGCATAGCAAAACAAATTAAATATAAAAATAAAAAAGCCACAATAAACTCCCACTTTGGAATGTCATTCCCCTAAAAAGCCCACTTGTAGTTCTCATACATGTCAGTGAATAAATGTATCTATTCCTGGTCTAGTTCTGGTAGTAGATTATATGTAAAATGAATGGTGTGAAAAGCAAGAATTTTCCACATAATTAATTTTCAATATAATTTACCAACTTTGAAAGCAGAATAAATGTAGCTTAAAAGTGAATTTTACCTAAAATTGTTTTCTATAGATTAAAAAAATTAGTGGCTTGTTATGTTTTTTAAAACTTGCTGGGGGGCCAGGGAGATGGCTCAGTGGAATAAGTGCTTCCCTGGCAAGCACAAGGGCCTGAGTTCAATCCCTGGTTCCACCAAAAAAAACCCAAAAAACAAAAACAAAAACAAACAAACAAACAAAAAAAACAAAAAACACCTTGCTATTAAATTGTGAGTGTCAAGAGCCCATAAATAGCTAATATATTAGCAAGAAATGTTAATCAGTCCTTGATCTCCAAAAAATATATGCTATGGTCTTGTTAAAGCATACATTTATGCTTGTATAGTCTGGAGAAGTAGTAATTTGCCAAATGAGTTATATTAGTCATAGAAGGTTGTACTGACAACCCTTATAACTTTCGCACTAGATATATAATTAATGTTAGATGTTGCATTAAGTACAACACTAAATGCTGGTTTTTATATCAAGAAGAAAAAATTTATAGGCTGCACCAAATGAAAATTATTACAGCCTATATTGAATATGTATGCTATTTTTTAGGACAAATTTATATTTGTACACAGTTTTTAAAAATTTAACAAATAAGTTATATAAATTAGTGTTGAATAGCACATGTTTGGGTTTTATTCGCAGTTTTGGTTTTATTTCCTTAATTCACATTAATGAAATGCATAGTGTAAGTCCTTGTGTTAGGCAAAGTTTATACACCCTTTTAAAACTCAGAGTAGGGCAACATAAAATAAGTCACAGGTGACTATACCGCAACTAGCATATATCTCTAAATAAGAAACACACAAAGCACCCTGAAAATTGAGTTGGGGGAGAAATTATAGAACTTCACAAAGGAAGTAGCATTTGAGTCAGGATTTAAGCCATGAATAGAATTTTGAAAGCGATGAGCTGAAGGAAGAGACGAGCCCATTTGTTATCATGTATTTATCATACTCATTATGTTCCAGGCACAGGTAGCACGCCAACATTTGCCGAGTAACAAGAAGTGTGAACGTATTCTCTGTACTCACAATGAGTGGTCCAATGGGCTAAGTATCAGAATACTAAACAAAACTAGTACTCTAATTTTATTTTTAAATGTTATGTGTTTGATATAGGGTCTCACTGCACAGCTCAGATGTAGTGGTCTTCCTGTTTCAGCTTCCCCAGTGCTGGGATTTCAGGCATGCACCACCACTCCCGGTCTTGATAGCCCACTAGGCAAGCCCGAGGCAGGGACAGCACAGCCTGCGGTACTGGGGAAACAAAACAAATAAATAGCAGGAGGGAAACTCAATGTACAGAGGAGGTACGTCTTGGTTGACTCAACTTTTTGAATCCAAATTTTCATCATATTTCAATCACATTGTCTCTACTAAAATAAAATAGATAGCTAATAATTTACATTAAGTTATTTGAAAGACATTTTGATAAGGAAGTTTAAAAACACATGTTTAAAATCTACCATTTGGGGCCGGGGAGATGGCTCAGTGGAATAAGTGCTTTGCTGGCAAGCACAAGGGCCTGAGTTCAATCCCCGGTTCTGCCCCCCCCAAAATAAATAAATAAATAAAAATAAAATCTACCATTTAAAGTGTAAATAGAGGAAATTTCCACCTGCATCTGGGGTCTGAGTCCTAGCTGCACCACAAGCTACTATATGAACTTGAGGCCACTGCTGTGAGCCTCAGTCTCCCCACCTGGAAAGAAGCACAAAAATACATACCTACTTCAGAAAATTTAATATGAGAGGTCAATGAGATATATGTGCAATACTATATAAATGTAAGATAACAGGATTAATATATTTAGCTTCCTATATTGTTTTACTCAATATAACAAGCCATCTAAACTACCACTCATAAGCCAATACTTACAGAAAAGGAAAAAAAACTAAGCAAGTTTTACTTTAAGCCTTCTTTGGGATTAAGTTGTTCAAACAAAAGGTGGAATCCCACTGCTAGAAATGTGCTCATCAGGTTGAAATGCTGTATTTCAGCAAAACGGGGAAAGATTGCCTCACTGTATGCAACTGTTTAAATAACAGTTCACTTCCCAAAAAATCCACACAGATTTTAAGTTTAATTTCCCAAGGACCTGAAAAGAACCTCTTAGTTAGAACTGCATCATTTCAAGTCACACTATCATGCAATAAGTGAAAATCTTTGAAATAGAAGTTTTGCTTGGAAATTTATATATATATATATATATATATATATATATATGAATGAGTAAATGTTAACAGAGTAAAAGGTGTCTTTATATTCTATGTATTTAGTCACTTTTTATTAGTACATTTGCAGTACATAATGTTTGCATGCCTTGTGTGGTGTTAGTACACATGCATAATACATCCTTTTTCACACCCTTTTCCTCCTCTCTCTCCATCTCCATCTCTTGAATCCCTTCCCACTTGAGAATGATCTTTCCGTAAATGACAGAAATAAAATCACTTGAAAATCAAAGTCCAGGAATGCTAACTTCTACCAGAAGGCCCATCTCTCTAAGGCTGAGATCACACATACATACGATCCAGGCAGTTCTATTTAATTCCTTCATAGCTTCATTATTACACAGAATTTGAGAGTATATTTGTCCATTTGTACAGTAGGTCCCACAATTCCAGAGTTTTCAGATTACTCTCTGGAATGATTGAGTCATACACCTCAGTAGGACAATGTATTAAATAATACACTTTAGGGCCCAGGGAAACAGCTCAGTAGAATAAGTGCTTGCCTGGCAAGTACAGGGTCCTGTGTTCAATCCCCAGTGCCGCTAATAATAATAATAATAATAATAATACACTTCATTCTGATAGACTCCTTTGTAGGCCACTATGAAGTCACAAATATAGATATTTATAGTGTGAAAGAGGTCATCATAAATAAACACTATTGTAAATATATTGGAATTTCAAATATATAGGGATTACTTCACCTTGTTTCTGCTATTGGCATAAATCTTCTATCAGACAGCAATAAGCAGAAACAGTTTGTATAAACTTTTATTTTAATTAAAAAATATTCTACAGAAAGACTTTTCTCAAACCTTACAAAGCAGTATTGCACTAGGCAGGTGACACGTGTCTGTAATCCCAGCTAGGGTCTGTAATCCCAGCCCAGTAGGGTCTGTAATCCCAGCCCAGTAGGCTGAGGCAGGAAGATTTTAAATTCAACGCCATCAGCCTGGGCAACTTAGAAAGATTCTGTCTCCGGATAAGTAAATAAATAGGGCTGAGAATAGAGCTCAGGGGTAGAGTGACCCGGGGTTCAATGCCCAGTACCGCAGTAAGTAAACAAATAAATGACATTATTAATAAATAGCCTCAGAATCTTTAACGAATAGCAGTAATAGGCGAGTCCTTCACTAGTCAAGAATTAGAACTTCTGCCGTACAACTTCCCTTTCAATTGATAGATAAGCAAACGTGAAATGTTGTTTCCACTTTTCGTTCTTTTCCTGACGTTTCATCCCAGTATCTCAAAAAACATCGGTTTTTTAAGGAGGAAGAAGGAGTGACGATCCCAATGACTCGCAAATCCGAACTGAGTCTCTCAGGTGGAGTAGCGAGCGTCCTGCGGCAGAGACCGAAACGCGACCCCTTAAACAAATAATTGTTTTTTAATCTTTCATTTTAAAAAATTCGTCCGCGCAGCGCCTCCTGCCGGTCCCGAAGGCGCCGGGCGGCCAGGCTGGCGTCCTCCTGGGGTGCCGCGGAGCTCGGGTCGCCGACGGCGGGAACCGAGCGCCCCGGCCCGGCCTCGCAGCGCCCCCGCCCCCCGGCACCTGGAGGGCGAGCGGAGCCTCCGCGTCGCGAGCCTCGTTCCGTATCGGGGAGCAGCGTCTCCGGGGGGACCTCTGCCGCCCACCCGCGACAGGCCCGCAAGCCCGCGCGGTGACGCCGTGTTCCGCGTGCGCGCCGGATCTCGGACGCCAGGCACCGCTGGCCGCGCAGTCTTTCGAGTTCCTCGGTGCTCTCGCCAGCAAACAACCAGAAGCAGCAAAATTCTGTGCTGTGGGCCGCGGCTCCTGGGTCCCCCACGTACGCACGTTGGGTCCCTTCTCCGGGAGCCTCCTCTCCTGAGCCGACTCCACCCGGGCCCGGATGCCTAGAACGGTGGGGCGCTTGCGTGCGGGGAACCGGGCCGGGAGTGCCAGGGGGCTGGGGACAGCGGGCAGGGAGAGGCCACTCCCTCCTGCTCCACGCGGCCCACCTCTCCACCGGACCTCCTGTCCTTCCCCTCGCCTTGCTCTGCCCACCCATCCCTCCTTCCTTCCTTCCTCCGCCTCCTTCTCTCCACCTTTCCCCTTTGCATCCTTTTGCTCTTAACCCGCCGACTCACTGCCTAAATCAATTGCTCTCTAGCTGTCTTCTAACCTATTTCTTAATTTTTATGGAAATAAATTATCTCCCACAAATAGGGCTAATTTTAAAGCACAGTGCAGAGCCCGGCGTGGTGGTGCATGCCTATAATCCCAGCACTGAGACTCGAGGCTGAGGCAGGAGAATCACTACTGGTCCCATAGCAATGTGGACCACATAGTCCAAGGTCAGCCTGAACCTCACAAGAAGATCCAGTCTCAAATATTAATTAATTGATTAGTCGATCAAATCAATGCAAAACACTTTTAGTGTTCAAAGGTGTTGCATCAACGCCTGTTGCTCCAAAAGAGGTCCCCACGAAGATTTCCATAGTCGGCAGTGTGGAAGGCTGAGTTGTTAGACCAGAGTATATGCTCTAGTGAAATTCAAAGACAGGGTGGGCCCCGCGGCTGTGGGCTGCGAGCAGGGTCTGTGCCGGCCTGACCAGGTCTGCAGGACGCTGGCGAAAGCCCAGGTCTGCTAGCCTTGCGTGCAAAGCCCCGTCCCAAGCCTCAACTGCGGCGCCAAAGGTGTGAGTTGGCACCCGCGTGATGAGCCCTCTGCGCTACTCCTAACCTATGTCCGGGAGTTGTAGCGCGCGGGACGCCTGAGAAAGGCGCGCCTCGGGGTAGATCAGGCGGGCTGCTGCCGGCACCCTTGGGGCGCCAGTTCGTTCTTGGAGAAAGGCTCCAGAGGCTGAAGGTGTCCACGAGCCTGGGTCCTTTGGCAACTTTTGCTGCTCTTCCAGGGGCAAAACTGTGGGAGAAACGCAGAGGAGTCCTGAGAATCAACCACGCGCTTTTTGCTGTTAGTGTGTGAGTCGGACGGAGGGATGGGCAGATGGATTGATAGGTTTAAATTACGTAAGAATAAACATTAGATATGATGGGTGTATTTTTCCCGATTACCTGAGCTTGCATAGACAGTGCACCTGTATTAGCTATTGGTTCATAGTTTCCAATAAAAACATTGTAAGGACTGTAACTTGGGGGTGCTTACAGGCCAAAATAAGAACCCTGCTCTTTGCTGATTAAATGGTTTTAGGTAAGTCTCTAACCTCTTTCCCTCATTTCATCAGTTGCTATCGTTTTTGAATAAGCTGTGTGATTCCTAAGGTCTTCTTCAATTCAGATACTCTCTCCTCTCCAACAGGAGGACTAACTTTTGAATTTGCTTATTTTCTTTTCTGCTTTTTAATGCTTTTTATTTTGTTAGATTGAGAGAGTTGGGAAATAGCTTATAAAGGAGAAAACTCTGGAGAACTCTAGTCACAGAAATAAAAATGGAAAGGAGAAAAGGAAAAGATTGATTAATGCAACGGGAACATCAGATTTCCTCAGTGAAAGCAAAATGTAAGAGACCCTTTAGACCTCAGCCTCTGAATGTCTGGTTCAAAAACCGGCAGCTCCAGTTTGCAGAGGGCAGGATGTGATTCACTTGGTGGGTCCGTCACACCAGCTCCCGCATTACCAAACAGAACATTTTGAGTCTTAATTGGTTTGTTCTATAATACTGTGTCTGAAAGCAGCTGTGTTAATTCTCCTAGGGTGAGTGGTGGAGACGGGGCATAAATAAAGAGGACAAGAAAGGACTGGGGAGGGAGAAATGAGGTTTAAGGAATCTCCAGGGATGGTACTGCCTTAACTCGAAGCCCTGGCTCTCTTTCATCTTCCATTCCACCTCTGAATTCATTTCTTTACTAATGAGCAATCTGCATCTGTTATGAGCTAGGCAGTTGGTGTTGGGTGCTGGGGACACCATAGCCATATTATATGGAATAAACTTTGGCATCAGCTTAGAAACTAATGAGAGAAATGCATGGCATGAGAAACCATGTTATGTAGCTATAGATGGGTGTCAGTGGGAACATTAAGAAGAAACACCAGTTGGGCTCAAGGAGGAGCCCTCTAGATGACTATCCCTTGAACTGGACTTTAAGGAAAGAGTTGAGAGTGGGCAGGTGGGAAGGGTGGGCATTCAAGGACAATTGGAAAGGCCCAAGGCTACAAATAGTTTCCTTTGGAAAGGTCCAGGTAGTCCTTCAAAGCAGAAACAAATAAAAACCTAGTGGGCAATACAGCTAAATAAGCCAAAAGGGACTGCATCTTGGAAGGCCTTATGTAGTGGATTTGATCATTAAGGTACAGCAAGCTCTTAAAAGATTTTTAAGTGGGAACCGCATGGCAGATGATTTGAAAGATCATTTTGACAATAACACGGAGGACAGGTAGTAGCGTTGGACAGATTGTAAGGAAACCAGTTAGGAGACTATTGCATTGATGCCTGATAGAAGTGATGAGAGTCTGCATTTGGACACAGATAGTGGCTGTGGAAATGAAACAGAGAGAGCGGGAAGACAGGGAGGGACTGATACAAGAGATAATAAAAAAGAAAAAAAGAGGCTTGAGAGAGCTGAATGACTAATTGAGCCTAGGGGGTGAGTGAGAATGAGGAGCACAGAAAGATTCCCAGATTTCTGGCTTAGGCATCTGGAGATACAATGGTGCCACTTACTGAGAGAGAAGCTGAGATTGGAACAGGAAGAGGGTGTGTCTAGTCTTGGACACTGTGAGTCCGCTGTATCTGTGACACATCCAAGCAGAGATGCCAGAGGAAGGTCAAGTTCAGCGGTGATCTGAGCCAGAGATTCAAGAGCCAAATAAATCCCTAGCTTTGGATAAAGTCACTTGAGAAGTGTCTAAGAATGAATTTTGGGAATATCAACCTAACAGGCCATCAAAGGAAAAAGGAAGGACATTAACAAGGAATTTCACAGAGGCAGAAGGAAAACATAAGGGCAAACACAATTTGGAGGGTTATTCATCATCTTCTTCTGCCACCTACCACCACTCAGTTCATGCTGAGGATTGAACCCAGAGCTTTGAGCATGCTAGGTATATGCTCTACCACTGAGCTACACCCATAGGGTGTAAAACCTACACCCTAAGGTTTTTACATATATTATTCATCCCTATCTCTAGAATCCAGCAACACTAGAAGGTAGATCATTTCAAATAGAAAAATTTAACATTCTGGAAAGCTAAGTAACTTAGAGTATGTTCAGTGACTGTAGTCAAGTGAGATTTAGGTTCAAATCTCATCTAGTAACAATGTAATGCACGCCAGTACTTGATTTCTCTGAGTCTCAAGTTCCTCATCTACAAAATGAGATTAATAGAACCTACCTCTGAAGATTGGATAAGTTGACATATGTAGAATGCCCTTCACAGAATGCAAATGGGTGGTTATTATTCTTAGTAATGACTTAACTATATGTAATCATGTTTTTAAAAAATAAATTTTATTGTGTATGTTTGAGATATACAACATGTTGTTATAAGGTATATGTAAACAGGTCAGACTCATAGTGATCCTTCTGTTTTCAGCCTCCCAAGCACTGGGATTACAGGCATGCACCACCACATGGGGCTGGGGCTAAATCAATCAAAGTCGCAGTGCACCCCAGGGAGCAGGGTCAGCACGGGATTGAACCTGGGTCCCTGCATCTGCCAAAACAGGAGCATTTATCTGCTAAGCTATCTGGCTCGCATGCATAAGCAGCTATGGGCTATACATTTAGCAAAACTCCTGACAACAGGGTATTATTATTAACTTCTCATGATGTACATAAGATCTTTGAACTTGTTCAAATATATATATATATATGTATATATATATGTATATATATATATATATATATATATATATATATATATAACTTTGTATCCTTTGACCTGCATCTCCTCATTTTCTCTGCTCTCCTCACTCCAACCTGATAACATCAGTTTTGTTTTCTCTGCATATTTGACTTTTTAAAAAAATTTCACAGTGCCAGCCAGATAGCTTAGCAGACTAAGTGCCTACTTAAGCAAGCACATGGACTAGGGTTCAATTCCCAGCATGTGCCATGCTGGCCCTGCCCCCAAGCATGCTGAGCCCACCTCTGAGACTGGATGTGGTGGTGCATGCCTGTAATCCCAGCAATGGGAAGGCTGAAAACAGGAAGATCACTACGAGTCTGAGCTGTGTAGTGATACCCTGTACCAAATACATAAAAAAATTTTTAAATTCACATATACGTGACATGATGCATTTGCAACATTTTTATTTCAGTGTTTGGCTTATTTCACTTTACATAATACCTTCTAGGTCTATCTACTGTGCAAATGCTATGATCCTCTCCTTTTAATGGTTGAATAATACTCCATTAAGACAGAATATTGGGGCCAGGGAGATGACTCAGTAGAATAAGCGCTTGCCTGGCAAGCTCAAGGGCCTGAGTTCAATCCCCAGTTCCACAAAAAAAAAAAAAAAAGACAGAATATTGTATCATTTTTAACTTACTATATAACGGAATAGTTTCACAGTTTATTATCTACCTATGGGTAGATATCTAGCTCATTTTCATATCTTGGCTATTATGAATAGTGCTGTAATATTTTGTTTTTATCCTGTTTTGTGGTGCTGGGCAAATTGTGTACCACCCTGCTCATCCTTTGCCCCAATAATACTATAATAAATATGAGAGTGCAGATACCTTCACAAGGTAGTGATTTTTCTTCCTTTGGAAATATATCCTGAAGATGGATTTTTAGATCTATATGTCATTATTTTAACTTGACTGCTACCATCTTTTGTTCTCCTTTTGGCCCCAACCCAGACTCCAAATTCACATCTACTATCCTACACACACAGCTGCAAACTAAGGATAAAATACATTAATAAGCCTTTACTAAAGATCTGTACATAGTTAATGTACACATACAGCAACATAAAGCTAGTGTGAAAGTTTATCACTTTGGTTTAAAATTTTCTACATGTGAAGATACTGCCTTCTTGCTTAGACACTGAGCAAAGCTCCCTTTCCCATGTTCCCAGGGAGTAGCGTCAAATAATCTGTCTATCTGAAAGGCCAGTTGGAGTATTTGTTCCACAGGGAGTTGGAAGTTTTCGTTCAAGTCCAAGACTGACCTTCCAGAATTCCATTACATATGTGAAAATTTGCCCCTTTCAAGTGTGACCTCAACAGGAATGCATTGTTAGAACCCCAAATGAACCTAACAGTATATAAGGGTTCACACTCCATTATTGGACATTATACATCACTATATGTCTAATATGACATCTCGTATGAACTTTTAAAAATATTTCATGGTTTTTAGGTTTTTTACTCAAAAGTCACCCTAAAAATAAAAAACAGAAAACAACAATAGTCCAAGTACAAGATTACATTATAGTAAAAGGGGGGCCAGGGAAATGGCTTGGGGCCGGGGAAATGGCTCAGTGGAATAAGTGCTTCCCTGGCAAGCGCAAGGGTCTGAGTTCAATCCCCAATTCCACCAAAAAAAATAAATAAATAAATAAATAAATAAATAATAGTAAAGGGAACATAGTAAATTGAAGGCAGAAGACTGTCAGTATAATCAAGAAAGAAGCCCACAATATTTGTGTTATCAGAGTTAAAAGACTTACGTAGATATAGAACTGAATAAATTATTGGTTAGTATTCACTCATATGCTTTAATGCTCTGATATGATTAGTTATTTCAAAGTATAGAGACTTTTGATTATAGCTTTTGTACAATTCATAATGGCAGTTCTTTCATTTTTTTCTTCCTATTTGTTTCAAGGAATGTAGACCCACATTCTACCCTAGGGCGTCAGTCTGTTCACCCCTAAGGTGAGGATCCTATGCAGGTGTTAGAGAACTAGGCACAGAGCTTCACTAAGCCAGACTCCAAGTCCTGACCTTTCTTGGCCATTCCAAAAGCCTTCTACAAGGTATGGGAGTGCAGCTTCACGGAAGGTGCTAGTCTAGCATGCTTAAGGCCCAAGATTTGATTCTTAGCACCACAATTCTTTAAAAATGACACCTCCTTTAGTCACTTTATGGTAATAGCTACCTGAATCTGTGAAACATGGAAAGCTAAAATGTACTGTTAGAATTTATTTCATTGACCCACAGCATCTGTTTTTGATAGGAAATTATCCTCTTTGGATTAAGAATTTTAATAACATCTGTCAGGATTTTAATAAGTCTCTCAGTAAAGCAGGAATTATGGTTAGGGCAGTTTGGGAAGTGCTGGGTTATTCTTTATTAATCAGGTTTCTTTACTACCAATCTTATCAAAGACATGCTATAAATGTACATGGTAAAGTTTTAGGTGTAATTGATGACAAAATCATTTTCTGAAAAGATACTAAGGAGACTTTTGCGACATGCATTATTCCATTTGCCATATGATCTGATCATTAACAGGATAGCATAATTCTATTGGAGAAAGTCAGTTACATGCTCTATCATCATCGATATCACTTTCACCTCCTCCAGTGAATGCTCTCAATCTTTCCCTTCCTCCTTCACTGACGGAAGAAATGTCTACGTGCTTCCAGGAAAACCTCCACATACTTAAATCTTATTGTATTCTTATTGTATTTCTTTACTCATATGTTCATGTGTTTCTTTTTCCTTATTTATCTCAGATTAATACACTGTGGAACACATAGAGGCACTCATTGTTTACTCAATGGTTATTGAATAAGAAGTATTGGCAAAAAATAAATTCCATTGCCAGAATTTTCTGGTTACAGATATGTCCTAGGATTCCTCATACTACCCAAGGGTGCACAACAATATAAAGCACCCCCTGTTGACACACCCACAAGGGAAACACCTCTTCCATATTCTGGTTTCCAGGCACCCTTAATCATTACCAAGAGCTCCTGTGAGTGGAACCATAGCTGTATAATTCCATTGGATTGCTTCCATAAGGCTTTAGTTCAAGAGAGAAAACATGACTAGGGAAAAGGAATCCTTAATTACATCTTAAAAATATGATCAAAAGCAACATTTAAGAAAAGTGTTTCCAGGGAAGAGCAGAAGATGACACTCAGTTTACAGTAATTCATTTCCCAAGCCTCAGAGCATGTGATCAAAGCTGATATACATGATCTCAAGCTTGGTACAAGGGTGGCTCATTTTTTTTTCTTACTTTTTGGGGAAGTTATTTGGATGAATAAATTGACAAGGATATATCAAACTAGGGCTAGCCAGGTGTAGCTGCTAACAGTCCTGCTGTGTGATCTGTAATCATTCTTTTTTTTTAAATAAAGAAGCTGTGACTTTTGGCAGCTTGATATACTATCATGTAATTCAAACCTTTTTGGAGTCAAGATGAGTATATAGCATGTTAGAACTTGTAGAAGGAGAACAATAGAACCTCCTCATTAGAGGTGGAGGCAGTTGTATTCAGATTAGTTATTAGGCAAACCAGTGTGATACAAGTCCTCTTGACAACCTGCAGCTGGACACTAGGATCATTCAGTTAATCTGGGCCAAGGATTTAAGAGATTCATACACAGGTAAGGCTCCTGCTCAAACCAGTTAATCTTCCTTCCTAACACAGCACTAAAGGAGGAAATAAAATGGTGAGCTTCTAATTCCCTCTCTCTCCTCCCATGAGGTATTCTCATGTTGAGTTGTTGGTAATCGTTGGCAGGTCTCCCAGGAAGACTAAAAATTGGTTAAATTCACTGTCATTGGATGAGAGGGATAATAACTAGCATAGAATCTAAATAAAAAAGGAACAAGCAACCTATTTTCCTGAGTCCTGTAATATAGTGATACCATTCCCTAGCAATTCAAAACCTTTTACAAAGTTCAACCCAAACATCTCATCTGTTTATGCAAGAGAAATTCTTCTCCTCTTTCCCCAAGTGTACAGCTTACAAAAGTAGAGGACAGGACAGGGACCAATCATTGGAAGAAACAAAAATGTGGCATTTTGGCTGAGCATCCACAAAATCTTCCCAACATTCAAAGTTCACCTAACAGTGGTACCTACAGCTTCACTGAGAAGTACTTCTCCTGTTAGTAATACTGTATATGGTGTTAATAAAAACTTTTTTGGTACCAGAACTGGAGCTCAGGACCCCTCACTTGCCAGGTAGAGCTGTGCCACTGAGCTATATGCTTGGCCAGTAAAGACATTTTTCCAAACCAGAGACACTGGTATTCTGAAACTTAATAAAAATCACAACTTTCAGAATGTTAGATGTCCTGCCTAGCAAGCCATCAGCTCTGTACTTCACCTCCTTTAGCAAATAAATGTTTTCTTATTCATTGATTCCAAAGACCTGAAAGGGAAGTGGGGCTGAGATCTAGAAAGCAAAATTTCCTGAGCAATGAAACATCTCACATATTTTTTGCCATTGCTTATTTTTATTTAAAAGTTGTTCTTTGTTTCTAAAAGGAAGAATCATGTTGGAATAAATGATCCTTGGTCATAAGAATTGTAAGATTCCCATAACAAGAAGCAAATTGTTTGGGAATCATTCTATTACCCCCAAGCCAATTTCAACACAGTCTAAATAACAATCCTCTTAAGAAAGGACTAAAAACTGAATCGTTACTGGTGTAATAGCATATATTGTTGTAAGTATCAAAGAATAAGACTTTAAATAGGCTCCTGTTTTAGGCATAGATTAAATTATTTAGTTTTTAAGCTCTATAAAATTTATACGAAATCTACAAAACATATATAGATTTCATCAATTCTAGTTTGTCTTTTTCTTACATTTATTGAACACCTATTATATGCCAATAGTTGTGTTAAAAGCTTTTACATAATTTTATTTGGCTAAATAATTCCAGACAGTAAATTGGCAGGGGAGACTAATTATTTGTTTATAGAAAGGCTTCAGAGAATTTATAAAGCTAAATAGTGCATATAAGAATAATCATCATAATAATGCATATGTAGAAACATTTTTACATTTCTATATACTTTTTCTGCATTTTAATAGTAGCTTCATGGAGATACAATTTATATACCCTAAGCTTTACTATTTTTTATTTGAAGACAGAATAAAGCCACCTGAAAAAGACATAAAAATAAGTTAATGACAGATAGTATATGTATCAAGGCTATGGAGTGTATGAAGCCTAGTAACTAAGCTTGGTTTGGTGAATATTGAGAAGTTAGGTGAGGGCTTCTGAGAGAGGATGGGAAAGATTTAAGAGACTACAGTAATCAAGTCAATTTGGAAAGAAGCCAGGATCACGTATGATAAGCTAAAGAACTGTCTGGGAGGATAGGTAACTTAAGAAGGTGCCCAGGGAAGGTTTGCTGTACAAGGAGCAAAGATTAAACAAAGTAGACTGACGTCTGACGTTCAGGTCAAGGGGGGAAATAACCTGTGTATATTCCTGTTCTACAAAACAAAGATGACCGAGTGGCATATAGCCTATTAATCAAAGATTCATGTTGTGTTTCTGTATTCTGTGTTTTGGTTCTAAAGAGGATGACTCATCAGGAAAACCACACTGAAAAACTGTTAGTTCAATATATACTGATAATCTGGAAAATAGAGGATCCAGTGAAAACACTTTTGAAACATCACATACAGGCACGAAATACTGTATTTGAATTTAAAATATGACTTTTTATATTCTACCAAATGTCTTCTGTGTAAGAATATTTGCTATTAATTTTAAATGTTACAAAACTTAAAATACTCAGTATCTTTTTCATATCAGTATTTATTTCACTTATTGTTCTCTACCAAATAGAGTTGCTGTGTTTACTCTGAGTGGATTACAGTCACAACATAAATTAATTCATGCCACTGTACTATGATTAATGAAAAATTAATTAATAAATAGATGATGTATTATTAAATACAATAAAAAAATTCAAAGTTGCCCTGTTTTTTTAAAACACTTTCAACCAAAACAAAATATTTTCATTTTTTAACCAAATTAGTCTTTCAATGTTACTTATGGCAAATAACCAGCCAGGTTATTTTTGTTAAACCTTAGGTCAGAGTGTGTGGGGGGGTAAATTTAATCATTGGGATTTGCACAAATTATCAAAATTCCAGTGATCTGTGAATATTTAAAAATAAGCACTCCTTGGTAGCATTTTAAAATTTATGAACTTAATATACATTGCATATTCTTAATAAAAAATGTAAAACTCTGCTTATCCTAATATTTAAAATTTTTAAATGCACAAACATTTCCTAACCTTTTTTTTTTTTTGGTATCACAGATGTCTTTGAAAAATCTGATGAAAGCTATAGCTTCCATTTCCCCAGGAGAAAAAAATACACATGCACATATACACGTGACATTTTGCTTACAGTTTCACAGAGTTTATGGACTCTCTGAAGTTAGCCTATGGACCCATGAAGGTCCATGAACTCTGGGTTAAGAACCTTTGCAATAAACCCACCCTTTGTTTTGGCAAGGTGGAAAACTTGCTATTAGAACATATGACTGTTTAAGCTTTCATTCTTTAAGGGCATATATCTGAAAGGAATGATTTTTGTTTTTTGAATCTCCTATTCCCTTAAAAACTTTGGCTCATTTATGCCTCCTGTTTAGCCTTAAAATGAAGACCAATTTCCTTTGGGTCAAACCCCAAACTCTTAGTGTCTTGACTTTCTAAATGCTTGACAACTATAGACACTTTAATGAAATCCAAATGGGTGAAATTCAACACTTCATTCTGATGCTCTTTACAGATGTTCTTAATAAGGACACTGAAGTCCTTAGAAGGCTAACTTCACACATCAGCTAAGAAAAGAAAGAACTCATTGGAAAATGAAGGTAATAAGTAAGTAATTCTGGAGAATTCCTGTAGCAGTCAATACTGAGCCCTTCAATATAAACCTATAAGCAGCTTTGTTAGGAAGTACATGATACATAGGGGTAAAATCTGCCAGTAGACTCCTGGGTAGTGATAGTGTTAGACCACATTACCTTCTCAAGTTGTGTACTTAAATTCTGCTCAGAATAATTTTTCTCAATGAAAACTTCATTTCTGTAAGAGCCATTTCTTTTTCAATTAACTCAGGAAAAAGAAGCTGGATCAATCACTTTCAACTACCATAATATTAAAATAATTATTTTAATAAAAAAATGAAGATAATTCCCTTAATATAAACTTTATTAATGCTAGAATTTTAAAACTTTTTTATCTTTCATTTATTTATTTGGTATGGGGTCTCACTAGGCAACTTGGACTCATAGTGATCCTCCTGTCTCAGCCTCCCCAGATCTGGGATTGTAGGAATGCGCCATCATGCCTGGTTTCAGTGGCTGCCACTGTGGAGCTCAGCCGGCTTGGCAGCCTTGCTGGTAGGACATGTAGTACAGGGGATTGAACCTGGGTCCTTGCACTAGCCAGGCAGGCACTTACACTGCTGAGCTATCTCCCTAGCCCCAAATGCTAGAATTTTGCAAACTAATGGATGTCATAGCATCATCTAAGTACACTAGGTCACCATAATCATTTTGTTCTTCTACTCCCTTTACTTGCCAACTGTGGATAAAAGCTCATCTGAAATCTGACCTCAAAGCTTTGAATAAAGGAGTTAGTCACAGTCTTGGAAATGATTTCTCTGAATATGTTTTGACCATTAAGAGAAGTGTTTGGACTGTTGAGCAGACAAAAAATTACATTAAGCATTTGTACCAATAAATTTGCAATTTTGAAAGTGACCACCTTCATTGTGCATGTCCACAACACACTAGAACTTTGTGCGATATCCTATCCTCAAACTGTTAGAAGTGCTGGTCATTTACTTGCCATTCCAGTATTTATCTTATGTTTTACTCTCAGTACTTCTTTGCTATCATGAAAACCTTTTCTTAGTTCAATTGTTTTGAAACATTTAATTTTCTGAATATTGCTTAATCTTAATTTTTGTTCTAAGATTTATACTGTATCTTTGACTTACAATTTATGTAAAAGACATTGTGTGATATCTTCTCCTAGTATTAGAAACTTTAAAAAGTATATTTCCATTTTCTGTTGACTTTTAAAAAAACCCAGAGGTTTCTAATCTGCATTAAGTTTCAAAGTTGTATACAAGCTGGAAAGGATTCAGCTTCCAAGAGATTTTTGGCAAGGGGAAAATAAAAAATGTAAAAATAAACTTTTAAAGATTAGAGTTAGCAAAATTTGTGTTTATGTAACAATATGTTAAATATATAGGTAGTGTTTGATGTCATTATAAAGTTAAATCCTTTTTGCTTTAAAAAAAAAGAAAGTGACCACCTGGGTATGGTGTGGCACATGCCTGTGATCTCAGCACTAGTGAGGCCAAGGCAGGAGGATCACTTGAGTTTAGGGCCAACCTGGGCTACACGTTGAGTTCAAGGTGAACCTACATTGCAGAGTGAGATCCTGTCTCAAAAATTAGAAATTAAAAATGTGAATAAATATTCCACTTATCTGACCAGGTATTAGTGTTAAGAGCGCTTTATTTACAATATTCAAAAAAGTAGTGTTGACTTTACAGAAATGAGTGAATGTGGGGTGCATTAACCAGAAAAGGAAAGTCAGAAACAAAGATGTTCAAGATTTTTGCATTAGATTAGCTAGAGTTCTGAATTCTGATCGAGAACCTGCCACTCTTACTACCTACAGTGCCTTAGGCAATTCACTCCACCCCACAGCTACACTTCCATTCATCTTTCTTCACCTATGAGATGAAGACAATGCTGACCTACCTACTGAGAATTGTGTAAATTTAATGTAATGTTCCAAATATTCCAATATTAAGGCTAATAGGTAGGATTTTAGCATCTAATAAACTTGTGCCTTACAACTTAAATTGGGATGGCAAAACAAGTAGGACACTCTCAGTGTTTGTACCAAACATCACCAGCAATTAGAATAATGTTAAATTAGAGAATACCCAGGGGAAAATAGATGTATGTGGAAAGACAGAGAAGAAAGGCAATATTCTGGACTTTGCAACTGGGAAAATTTACTTATCTTTTGTGCTCTTCTCACCCTGAAATGACAAGAAATCCTTAGTATGGTCCTTTTTACGATCCTCTTATTTTTTAAAAATTAGGTCTCTGCTCAGTGGATTGTAAGCTCCAAGTGCGGAGAAACCTCTTCTCTCTACTATGCCATGCATCCTAAGCATCACAGAGTAACAAAATCCCTCTCAGCACTATTTGATCCTTTGTTATTGTTGTTGTTTTCAGTCCTGGGGATGGAGTCCAAGGATATTCTATCACTGAGCAACATCTCCAGCACTTATTTTCTATTTTCAGACATGGTCTCACTAAGTTGTCCAGAGGGATCTTAAACATACGGTCCTCTTGCTTCAGCCTCCTAAGTGCTGGGATTACAGATATGTACCACTGTGCCCGATTGATTCTTTTTGGAGAAAAAAGAAAGTTCATGGGCTACAGTTATAGCTTGGTGATAGAACTCTTACTTAGCATACATGATACTCTAGAGAACTGAAAAAAATTTATTGTGAAAATTTCCAAACATATAGAAAAGTACAAAGATTATCATAATAATCACCTATTGCCTCAATTTCTATTTTGCTTCAGATATCTTTTTAAGAAGTAAAATACAATTAAAGTCCCCCCTCAATATGTATTAGTTTTAATGTCTTTCTTCTTTCTCCTGAGATGTAACCACTGTTGATTTTGGTGTTTACTTTTTCCATGAATATTTTCTCTCTCTCTCTCTCTCTCTCTCTCTCTCTCTCTCTCTCTCTCTCTCTCTTTGGCTGGCTCAGCCCACCTTGAGGGCAGGACTGACACAGCATGTGGTGCCCAGATCAAACCATGGTCCCCTGAGCCTGCCTAAGCTTGCCTAAACAGGCACTTTAGACTGCTGAGCTGTTTTGCCGGCCCTCCATGAACATTTTATACTGACACTACATTTATATAAAGTGTATATCATGTCTTACTACTACTTGGATGATAAATACTTGTCATTTCCCAACTTGCTTTTTTCCACATTGTTATTAATAATATAATGATAATCTGTCATTTTATCTAGTCTCCTGTTAGTAGACATTTTTTAGTTTTTCCTCTACTAAAAAACAATTTCAGAAAATATTCTTTTTTGTTTGGTTGGTTGGTTGGGGTTTTTTTGTTTTGTTTTGTTTTTGGTATTGGGGATTGAACTCAGGACTTTGTGCTTGCCAGGCAGGCACTTAAGCCACTGAGTTATCTCCCCCAGAAAATATTCTTACCCATGTCTCTTTCCGGATATATTGGAGTTTTTCTAGTGGACTCAGTGGGTTGAAGAGCTAGGTCATGGTGTTTGAGTCACTTGCTGTTACTCATACCAAGATGGTTGGTCAAATTGCTTTCCTTTTCTTTTTCTCTTTTGGTCTGGACAGGAAATGAAATGCTAATCGAGTTAACAAATTTCCATGTCTCATCTTTTCTATCTCTACACAGATAAACATGAGGTAGAATCCTTTTAATAGTCAAGAAGATTAATATTAAGGAGCTGTCAGATGGACCCAGATCAAAAACACATAAAAACATGTCCATGTCCTGTCATCACATTATAATATTTACAACACAGCACTGTCAATATGTGATGTTGCGAAAACACAGTGCCACATGGTAAATATTGCAGAGGCCTGCTAATAAGTCCCTTTGAGAGCTATGACTCTTTATGACCCAGTTCACAATGAAATAATTTTAGGACAGAGGAGCACTGATTTTTTTAGGCTAAAGAAAGGGAAACATTAAATTCTAGTCCATAATACCAATTGAACTACCACTTTTATGCTGTCTGTAAGTGGGCAAAATATTCATTAGTTTTACTTGACATTCCAAATTCTAGGTCTTGTGCAATCCATTTGGCCTGGTACTTCTATTTAGAAGGTAGGTTATTGTCTCGGCCTCTGCAATGAAGCAGCTTCTGCTCCCTTATACTCAATAAAAATTAAAAATTCTAAAGAATATGAGAGTGTGTGTAATATCTACTTGATATAGTTCCTTTTACCTAGATTAATTTTCTTATTTAGATAAAAGATGTAGGGCATGACAAGTCCAGTTTCACTGGGAAGTTTATCTTGGTAAGAGGACAGGAGCTATTACATTCTATCTTGTCAATGATCCATGGATAATGGGTCAGCAGGGGATTTAAGAACTGTATCTTTTAGCTCTTGCCAGGGAGGTATATCAATGTGCATTGATGTGAACTATAATATGACACACCTTGAAGAATCCTCAAAACCCTTCAGGCACTCTCTCAGCCGCCTTCGTGAAGATAAGGGACTAATAAGGGCTGTCAGTTAAGGATGGCGTTTTGTAAATAATTTCAATAACAGAATTATTTTTGTATTTCTCAACATTAAAATCTAAAAATTAATCCTGAGGTTTGAAAGTCTTAATTTTATTTCTTCTTTACCTTAGAGACAGATCTACTTACACTAATAGGGAAAAATTGACCAAATTTGTATTGTTTGACTGTTAGGGGAATCATAAAATAGCATAGTATGATGTGTGTGTGTGTGTGTGTGTGTGTGTGTGTGTCCTACATATCCACGGCAAATGTCTGCGAATATGAATCAAAAATGTTCATATAGCCTACCACTGAGGAATGGAATTAAGAGGATTAATTCTGAGGCTAGGGAGTTAGGAAAGAATGATATGAGACATAATTTATACACTTCTGTACTGTTTGAAATTTTTTTTAACTGTTTGAAAATAAATACATGTATGTTGTAGTGTAAAAACATAATTATCAAACAACAGTCTTATGCAGAATCTGTAAAATTTCAATGGTTTTAAGAAAACAAATGACATGACCATTTAAGGGATCACACTTATTTTTGAGTTGAATATTTTTATGTAGCACAAGTGCTATGATTTCTTGTTATTTTCTAGCTTTTGTGCAGTCAATAATTTTTCTAAAACTATACTTGTGCATTTTTAAAATGAGAACCTTAAATCTTAAGAGCCAGACAGGACATTATAAACTGCATAGTGTAAATCCTTATTTTATAAATGAAAAACTGAGTCCCAGGGAGATTAAGTGTCTTGTCCATAAGTAGTTCTAGAGCTTAAAACAAATTAAACCATCTTCTGATTTTATGTTCATGACTCGCTCATAAAATGTGTTCCTGCACTGGTATGATGTTAATATGAAAAAAAAAATTAAAAAGCAAATTAGATTTTCCCTGATTTTTTATAACCAGCACTCACACACCACAAAAATCATTGCTACAGCAATGTTCTTCATACAGAAACTGAAGTAAAAAGTGATTTGGTGATAATATTTTAATTAACAAATTAAAGGGGCCGGGGAGATGGCGCAGTAGAATAAGCGCTTCCCTGGGCCTGAGTTCAATCCCTGGGTCTGCAAAAAAAAAAAAAAAAACAAAATTCAAAAAAAAAAAAAAAAAAAAAAAAAAAAAAATTTACTGTGATTTTTTAATTTTAATTTTTGCAGTCTTATTATAATCTCTGAATTTAGTGATGGTTAAGAGAATAAGAAAATAAAATACCAAAGCTAGAAAAACTTTATTTATAAGAAAAAAAATGAAATTTGGGACAGCCATAATAATAAAGAAAAGTAGGTGGAAGAGACCATCAAAGAGCAATAAGAATCAAAGCAGAGGGAAATTTGACTACTTCAAGGACAGTGCGTAAATAAGTAAAGTGGGTTGAGATTTGTTTTATTTTTATTACGGTCAGCATGTAGTAAATGGCTGATGGATAAGATAAAGGGAATGTCGGTGTCAAAGGCTAACTCAGAAGTTCTCCGTCTCTGATACACATAAGAACTACCTGATATGTTTGCTTAAAATACAGAGTTCTTAGACTTTATCTCTAGAAATTCCGATTCACCCACTGGATTCGGGAGGGCCCAGAAATAAGTACCTTGGACAATGGTAAAGCTGACACCTTGAAGAACAGTGGCCTAGATTATTGTGGCTCTTAGAAAGGTTATTATTGAGCCTCTTTAAAGGGGGAGAAAGCACAGAACCAGGAAAAAGAAATTTAGATGAAAGAAAGATAGGAAAAGGTGTTCCAGTTGGAAACGGAAGAAAGGAAGGAAAACCAGAAAATAAAGATATTACTAATTTAAAATGAATATTTTAGAAACCACATGAAGATTTATGTGGGTGTGTCAAAAGAGACAAGCAAAGACTAGTCAGAGTTAATAAACCCAGATTAAACAGTAAATATATTGAGCAAATTAAGACTTTATTTTAGATTTAAAAAGTAATGTGTGATGCAGTCTTCCTTTAACACAAGTAATATGCTCATTGTGAAAGAGTAAAAAATAAAAGGAGAAAAAGGTAACCTTGGTTTGCCATTTATGAATAGCTGCTATTAACATTTTGGTATATTTCCTGTCAGTCTTTGTTTGTTCTTAGTTTCTGGAAGGGCTTGTATGCTTTATATAGTTGATTTGATTCTGTATAAGAGTGTGGCATTGAAAATCAGCATCTTCTAACATAAAATTATTGATGGAAACTTTGTTTTTTTCCATCTGCCTAATAGTGACAAAACCAGTTCTCCTGTCTTCCCTGCTAAAAGAATTCAGGTTTTTTCAGGTACTTATGTGTTTCTATGTGCAGAAGATTTTTGTTTAGCCTTAACCAATCATGGTCTAATTCTATTCCCATGTCAGTGATTGGCTGAGGAAGGGCCAAGTGACGTACATTTGGCCAATAAGATAGGATCAAGTTTATACATTGAATTTGTGGGAGAGATTCTTAGTGCTTAAAAGGTAGTGTAAAGAAGAGATGATTCTTCTCTGTGCATGGAATGTGAGTGAGGAGGAAACTGTGTTGTTGGCGCAACCATCTTGTGGCTGTGAAAGGCACTGAAGGTGGAAGAACAGAGAAGTGGGAAGAACTGACCTTAGATTATCTTGTTACTCCAATTGACTACAAATTTCTCAACCCTTCATTGTGATTTTTTGTAATGTTAGAAGATAAATATCTTATTGTTGTATCTACTTTAGTTGCTGTTTCTGTTTCTTGCATCCTGGCAGACATAGAATTATGATTTACTTAAGAATTTAATGATTACCTAACAATTTTCTGTTATTTGGGTTAATTAGGATTTTTACTATCAGTTTTTCCCTTGGGTAGTTTCAAGAAAAAAAATCTACATGGTTTAAGTAATAAGGTAATTTGTATAGGGCAGAAAATCCAAAAAAGCAATAAAAAAAAAAAAAAAGAAAGAAGAATGAATTTGAACTGTCTCAGGTCATCAAAGCCTAATCATGCTGAATCTCTATTTAGTGCTCATTCTTTTAGCAGAAGTGGCTATTAGTAGCTAAGTACATTTTTGGTGAGAAATTTGAAAATACATTATAGCACACTAATAAAAATGAACATAAATAATTCTCCAAAATACAAAACTCAAAAAAAACCCCACCTCATTTGTGTTTGAAGGTGTTATATGATTGCACTAAGTTTTCTCTTTCCTTATAGTAATTTTTTAAAAAGCAAGCTATTACACCAATGCTAATCTTATATTAAATTTTGCTTTTTTTTCTTTTAGTACTGTGGAGTTCAACTTAAGGTCCTTAAACTGAGCTATGTCCCCTACCTTTTATTTTTCTCATTTTTAAGGCAGAGTTTTGCTAAGTTTCTCAAGCTGCTTCTTCTTCTTCTTCTTCTTCTTCTTCTTCTTCTTCTTCTTCTTCTTCTTCTTCTTTTCTTCTTCTTCTTCTTCTTCTTCTTCTTCTTCTTCTT
>NW_004524694.1:1409683-1428120 GCF_000260255.1 Octodon degus | reverse complement strand
CTTCTTCTTCTTCTTCTTCTTCTTCTTCTTCTTCTTCTTCTTCTTCTTCTTCTTCTTTTCCTATAGATTCTACAGTGCTTAGTCCAAATATACCTAGTAAGCCATATGGACAATCTTCACTAAGTAATGTTTCCCAATTGCCTGCCAAGGTTAGGCTGGCCCTCTAAAATCAAAGTTAAGGCAGGAGTAACTGATTGTCTATTATTTAAGTGAAAAGATCCAAATATCTATGCTAACATCTGAAAATGAATAGAATAAGCGAGGCATGGTGGTACACACTTGCAATCCCAGCACTCAGAAGGATGAGGCAAGACAATCACATGAGTTCCAGGCCAGCCCGGGCTGCACACTGAGTTTAAGGCCAGCCTGAACTACACAGTGAGTCTTTGTCTCAAAAAACAAAACAAAATAACAACAACAAAAAACTAAACAGGAAAATTCCCAGTAACTGCTCCTGATATCTTCATCACTAGTAGTGAGGGCCATTTTTAGTTTGAGATGTTAGATTTGTTGGCTTTTTAATTATTGAGTTGCCTAAGAGTCAAATTTTAGAAAAGCTTCCTATTATAAAGAGAATATACCTGTGCAAAATAGCAAGTATAATTATTGTAATTATAAAACTCAAGCATGTCATGGTAACTCATAAACCCAGCACTCAGGTAGGCTGAGGCAGGGGAATTGCAAGTTTGAGCTGAGGCGGAGCAATTTAGGAATCTAACCAGATGCTGCCCAAAAATAAAAAGTAAAAAAGGCCTAGAATATAGCTCAGGCACTGTGTTCAATGCCCAAAACTTCAAGAAATAAATATAAAAAATAAAACGCTAGTACTGAAATTAACTGCATTTTAAGATTAGCATCAGTAAGAGCACCTAACACACATTCATAATTTTACATTAACAATTGATTACGATGTAATTCATTTTTAGAAATTATTTTTACAAATTCACATATAGAACATCAAATCTTAACTGTTGTTCATGAAGTTCTTTAGCACTATGATTATGACTCATGATATTTCCTCCTCCTGGTTCTTGCCAGGAGCATTGGTTCATAAGTTGACTACAAGAGAAGGTGTAAGGAAAACACAGGCTAATCTAAAGCTCAAATAATGACTCTGCTAAACCAAGAAAAAACAGCAGACTGATTTCCTAAGATTCAAGATCTCATTTTCCTGATGACAACTCCTAAGTTTGCCTCACATAAGATTAATTTCCTGTATACTTAGACATTGAAAAAAAAACCACTAAATCTAGAATTTGGAGAGGAATCCACAGTTCATCTTAGATCACAAAGAATGTGTGGCCTTTGCTCTGACAAAGCTAGGTCCTTTCTACAGGGATGCTGGCTTTTAATTTGAGTTGAAGGAAGCTGTTAAATTAAGCCCCATCACAGAATTTTAAATTATGCAAGTAATCAAGACTCCAAAATCCTGCCAGTAGATATGACAAGGCAGAAACTGATATTAAAAATCAGTAGAACCTGGCACTGGGCTTGGCATGCAGAAAGCACGTCATAAGTATTTGTTGAACTAACGAGTAAAGAAATGAATTCTAAGTAAATTCACTTTAACTTTTGAAACAATATTTGTATGGGAAGAAAATGCTTTCTTCACTTTCTCCTCTGTCCTTCCTTTTCTACTCTGAGTTCTGCTTTTTCAACTAAAATAAGTGGAGAAGAGCAGTATTCTGGCTACGCCTATGTATCCCTGTGGCCGGGACCTCAAGGACGTGCTTGCAGCTTGATAGTGAGCAAGGGTCATTCCTTGATAATTCGACTGAGCCCTGTGTAATGGGACTGTGACACGTGTAGTCAGTAGAGGTGGGTGGGGCTGTGAGACCGACTATATGGAAAAGCTGGAAGGATTAGGGGGGGTTCTCAAGATAGTCAATGTGTAACTCTACTCTAAAGTATTTAGCCTTCTGTGTCCAGCCAGTCAGGATCTTGAGAGAGTAGGGGTAGAAGAGGTCACTGAGTTAATTCTGTACAAACAAAAGAAAACAAACAGTGATTTCATTGCTCTAAATACCAAACACACATGCACTCCATATTCCTCCCCTGCCCTTTATCCTTAGTGAAAGCTTTGGGCTCATCTTATGATGGGGAATGTACTTAGTGGTGCATTAGACATATGGACAGCTGAGTAGACACCTTGTTGGTGAGAAATCATTTCCAGTGGGATGCAGAAATAACTTCCAGCCAGATACCCTGAGGACAAGGTGAGCAGTGTGTCTGGAACACTTTTTGAAACCTCCTACTATTTGTATTGAACAAGGCACTGGTGATAAATTTTAACCTAGCCCTGTCCTTCTGGAGGACTCCAAGGTAGAAATATTGGACATGTTGCCTATATAGCACTGAAAGTTAAACATGACATCCCCTTACAAATATATATATATATATATATATATATATATATATATTCTTACACATATCTTATATATCATATATATCTATATCTATCTATCTATCTATCTATCTATCTATGTCTCTTCCCTTTCTATGCTGTACATAATAGTCCTAATTTATCTAAACTCAAAGTCTTCCGTCTAATCCTGTACTGCACTTTTGGGTTGTCATTATACTATTGTCATGTTTTTAGGAACCATTGGTGAAAGACTGAAACGCCTGAGATGATCATGTATTTGCCATGGAGTAGCCTGTAATTCTGATACTTTCTCAGGGACAAAAGGCCAACTTAGATGGAAACCTGCTAGTAACCTAACTCACTTTGTTTTGTGAAGAAATCTTGACCTTCTGGCAGGAACAATCTCTGACCTTGGAAAGAAATATTATGTGCAAATACAGCTAAGTAGTTTCTCCTTCTTTCTCTTCTCCCCATCTTCTTGAAGGATATATCTTCCTGTACTCTTCCATAGGGAGGATTTTAGACTTCTCCCCTGAAGGCAGGATAAAGTCTCTGCTTATAGTGATAAATCATAGCGTTCAAAGTCTAATGGTAGGAGAAGTTGCCCATCATAAACTTTGACAATAGTTCACAGACTTCCAGAAAGTGAAGTGGTGCCTTTCTCCCCTTTATGATTCATCCCACCCCAGGCTTTCCAGGAGGGCAGCCACTGGAGGTACATGCTATTAAAAATGCGTTATTATATCGCTCTTATTTGAAAAACTAAAACATGAGGAATTGGAATAAATGAAAAGGAATGAGACCTCAAGGCTATCTCTTTTAATATCTTTGGAAAACAAAGAGGCAGCGCAAGTGTCCCATGCCAAATGCCACAGTACAGAACGACAAAGGGCTAAATTTCAGTAGGAATATTGTGAGAAGTCCTATTTCAAAACCTAGGAATGAAGAACACTGCTCCATATTGAATTTTTAAGAGACTGCCCACACTCCAGAGGAAAAATAGAAGTTGAACAGTGAGACACTTTTGTAGGTGCTGAAACAAACAAGAAAAATTTTTTATTTTGAAAATACAGTCTTTAAAGATAAATTTGGCTTCCATTTTCAATATCTGGATGCATCCAATGAGATACAAAAACAAAACAACAAAATGAAGACCCATGACACTATGTACAGAGCTCTAAAATGAGCTGTGAATATCTACAAGAAACTAGCATATGCTCTTGTGACTGGGGTGTGGTGGTGTGGCTTTCTATAGCTCTCAGTCCTCCGGAAGAATAGTTAACTCCCCGGAGCTGCAGGTGTGGCTGGCTGCAGCCAGTGCAGAGGTGGGATCAGAGGAGGGGTGGGGTGGGACCCTCGGGTGGGAGGCGTGGAGAGGAGTCTGGGGAGGGAGCCGCGGCGGCACGGAAAGATCCGGGGCTTCTCTAGAAGTCCTGCCGCGGGGTGTGAGTCAGGCTGTGCCGCCGCAGATCACAGTTTCGCCTGAACACTTTGCCACACTGCTCGCAGCTGTAGGGCTTGATGTCTGTATGGGTGAGAAGGTGAGTTTTCAGATTACTTCTCTGATTAAAGGTTCTTCCACATGTGGGACATTTGTGTGGAGATTCCTGTTCAGATGTGAAGCAAGCAAAGGATTAATCCTTCACACCACTACTGCACCCCTCTCCATAGTTTGTCTTATCGTCATCACAAGCCTCAACATAACACGCACATGACAACAAGAGGAGACTTGCGGGAGCAAATCCATGTTCCTAATTCTCCAATCACAAAAGCACAAGTGCAGGCGCACGCAGTGGCCGGCTCATGACATCTATAACACGGTGGGCGGGCGGCAGACACACAGCTATCTCACCCGGCTTTGTGATTTCTAGCTTTACACTTTTCATCACCGTGCCATAGGCAGGAAACGGGGAAAAGAATAACTCTAATCCTCTCTTAAGGAATGACATTTTCCCGGGTAGTAAGGCTCCTCTTTGCTGGAAAATTAAATCATTCATGTTCTGAAAGCTACGCATTATGAAGTCCCTGGGAAAGAAAGTGTATGGGAGGGATTTCATCATGCCTCTTTTATAAAAAATTACCTTTATTTCCTCCCAAACACGAAAGCTTTAGTGCAGGGCAGATTGAATGAAAAACATATTAATTCTAAAATTAGAATGTACTCTAAACAGAGCAGCTTGTTCTTTAAGAAAACATAAAAATGTTTTATGTTAATAAGATTATTGTGCACTAGAAAAAACAAGAGGGTTGCATTCTCCAACTAGAGACCTAATCTACCATTTAGTAGACTGGTCATGCCGCAGAACACCTTCTACCAAGTAATAATGATTAAATGAATCACTGTTTTTAAGCAAGGAAACAAACTTACCTGCATATGTAAAGTTTTGTGAACGGCTAGAGTTCTGGACTGACAAAATCCTTTCCCACATTCCTGACATTTGAAGGGTTTTTCTTTGGAATGGATATACCTGAAAATCAATATAAGGTTTCATGAAATGTATTACCCCCATGGTAAGGAGTGTCTTTTGATAATTATTTAAATGGAGTCATGAAAAGACAAAAGAAACAGAATTTCTATTATTTATATTTTTGGAATTTTTTCTGTGTTATTCTGTTTATGGTTAACCTCAGCTAACAGACTCTTCAAAACATTCACAGGTGGCTGGGTTTATCTACACTTGATCGCCCTCTCCAGAGTGTTCTCAAGAGCTCAAAATAGTGCAGAACGAGCCTTCTTGCCCTCCAGGTTTTCCCCAAGGTTTAAACTGGCCAAATCAGGATGGTAGGGCCCGGTTTAGGCGACTGCTCTTCGAGAATCTCTTCATAACTTTGAAGAGCCACCGAGGGCAACAGCAGCTGCATTCCTGGTAAGGTGCCTCCACACCAGCTCCTGGCAAGTTTTTAAGGGGCTAGAACACTTGCATTACAGTATTTCTTCAATTGTCATTAATTAATGCAGAATTTAAGAAGGGGAGGTGGAATCTGTTTCTAAATCCATCGACCTCAAGACCCAGCAAATACAACTTAGAAGGGTTGGGGCACCTTGAGGGGTAAGGGAAGAGCAGAACCGGAGGGAGGAAACTCCGAAAAGGTGGCCCGAACTATTTTTCCAGAAGTGCTCCTGGACACCCAGGCCAGACATGCTATCTTGGGGAGGACTCTGGGGCCCCTCAACTTTTCTTGATCTCTTTACGCCTATCCATGCGACAGAATGAGAAGAAAGGGGAGTACCGATCCCAAGGCAGGTCCTACACCAGACCCCTCCAGCCGCCCATCCTGGGGCAAGGCTCTCCTTCACCACAAACAACAATGCAGCAGGGATGGCTCAGGAAAAGGAAAATGCTGGGGGTTGTCAGCAGTCACCTGATACCAACTGGGGAGGGCCTTGGGGGTGCCATCGAGATCACAGTGAATTTGTGATACTTGGAATATTTATTGGGATGTGCAATGAAAAAAATTCTCCTTAGCTCTCCCAGCCAACCTCCTTCCCGATCTCACCTATGATCCCGCAGGTGATCTTGCCTCCGGAAGGCCTTGTGACAGATGTCGCACGTGTAGGGCCTCTCATCTGTGTGGGTCCTCTCGTGGATGAGCAAATTGTAGGATTTGGTAAAGTGTCTGCCGCAAAACTTGCAGATAAACTCTTTTTTTGTTTTGGAGGGCAACCTCCCTCGAGAGGGCTTTCGGTCCGGAGTCAGTTTACTAAGGCCCGAAATGGGGCTACCCAGCCCTGCGCTCAGTTTGGTCAGGTCTCCCATTTTCGGGGGATCTTCTTGCGTGGCGGCTACGGCCAAGTTGGCAAAGTCAAAACGGGGCCGGTCCTTGTGCAGGGCTGGGAGAACGTGGGCAATGGCCCCCTGCTTGGGGTGAAACAGGTGAGTGGTAAAAGGCAGCGCAGGAAAGGGGAAGCGCGCATCCACGAGGCCCTGTGCCGCCGCCATCTCGGTGATGGTGGAGCGGGTGATCTCGTGCATATTGGGGTACCCCAGCGTCCAGTGATTCATGTGCATGGTCTGCACTGCGCTGAGCCCGTACAGGCCCTGCAGGTGGTCCACTGCAGCTGGGAAGGTGTTCACGGCCTGCAGGAAGGAGTAATTGGTGAGCTGCAACGACGGGTGGAGGGGGATGGGCGCCGGCAGAGCCTTGCTCCCCATTTTCCGGGATGCTGGGGGGGCGGTAGGAGCCGCCCCTTTCTTCCAGGACTCAGGCAGGTAGGCGTAGAGCTCTGGTGAAAACCCAAAGAGACAACAGCACGTAGAGAAAGCCCTAAAGACGGTAGGGGGAAAAGAAAAGATTGTGACTCTCACCCAAGCCAGCCTCATCTGCCCTTTGGCACCCGCTGGGGTTCCTTAGCTTTCCTCTTAATCACCTCCCCTTCTAATTACACCCCAGGACGCCCAGAAGAAGCCTTCCGGAGGCGTCTTCCGCCTGCCCAACAAGTCCGCACTGCACAAAATGGGTCCCCAAGCTCTGGTGAGAAGTGGCCCCCCTTGGGTGGATCCCGGGCACCTGTGGCACAGAGTGGCAGCTTCGGAGGTCCGCTCTGCTGGCTCACCCACCTCACCCTCCGGGGAAGCTCAGCCAACCACTTCCACTAGGATGGCCCGGCTACTGTCGTCTCTGTGCCTCCCTGCTCCCTGGGGACTCCAGCTTGGGGCATAGTCTCCCCAGCTCCAGGCTGGCTCCACCTGGTGAGGTGACTTCTCATGCTTAACCCGCAGCGCTGCGGGGCACGAGGGAGCGCAAGGCGAGCTGGGTCTACTTGGGCTGGGGATCTTGGAGGGCTCTGCTTTGCCCAGCGCTGACCTCAAGTTTTTTTTCTTTACTCTGCCTGAGCTCCACTTATCAGCTGTGATGGCCGCCGGAAAGAAAAGTGACACCTTGGGGAGCCGGATTCGGCCTGGAATCACCCCTCCTACTTCCCAGGGGCTGCCTCCCTCTTCACCCCCCACAGAGATCCCTTCCAGATGGTTTCCACTCCTGGGTGTGGGGTGGGGGTGGGGAACGCCCCTGATGCCGGAACCCCCTTTCTCTGACCAAATGCCAAGTTTCTGCAGAGGCCTGAGGAGCTTCCCGATCAGGCACAAGCAGTGACCCCTACACAAGCAAGACCCCTGGAGAGGAGATCAAAGTTTCTGAGTGCCTAGGGAGGCAAAAGCAAGGAGCTGCAGGAGCGGCAGCAGGCCACAGCTCTGTCGGGCCGATCTGGACGTGCATGCCGGGCTCCTGCCGCCAAGAAAGCCGGCCTTGGGGTCTGTGGAACTTCCTAATCAAGGTGTTCCCTGCTCTCTGGCCCCCTAGGGACAACCCAGAAGTCTGACTGCACACCTGGGTACCCGCAGCACCTCCCCTGTGATCACAGGAGTCCAGGGCTCCCACCACCAACCCCTATAAGAAGCGGGTTTCGCTTCTTCCATGGACACTGGCCTTCTCTCCCAGGTGCTGGGCAGTTAGGCAGGCAAAGGCAGGCTGTTAAGTCTGCGCCACTAACTGTGCTGCCTTTTGGGGTAGTTGAATCTGACCCGAAGCTTGTCCAGCCCCCACCCTTCTCTGCCGAATTTTCTTCTCTAGGGCAATGTGAAGAGGTGGGTTCCTGCAACTCTGAGAGCAGATTTAGGGGACTCCGATAATGACAACACGTCCTAGCAAGGCACACACTGGGTGACTCCTTGGGGCCTACACCTTTCTCCTGTTTGGAAAGGCTGGGAGACAGATTTATTAATAGACTGCTTCTGACTCCTGGTATGTGGTCTGGGAGTTCAGGATAGGAGTTAATGAGAGGTGTGTGACAGTCAGAGGGTCTCAGATCATTCGACTGAAACTTTACATTCCCTTTAGTAAGAAACTTTCCCACCACAAATCACTATGCACTCTTGTGCAGTGGCAACCTTCAAGCCCTCTCCTAGGGAGTTGGCAGGGGTGGGAGGATTCTACTAGCATCCCTAGTAATATATCTGATTATTTCCCCTTCATTAAAAATATAATAAATTTCACCTTCATTTCCTTCTCCTTGGGTAATGAGGATTTTTCAGAGATTCAAAATATTTCCCCCCTGGTGTTGAAAAGCAGCCTCTCCCCATAGAGAGGAAACTAAAATTATTATTTGGGTGTATTCCCAGACTAGATTTCTTAGAAATAAATACAGGAAGCAAAGCACAACTGCTACCATGGCACAGGAGTGAGGGAGCAAAAGGGGTGTTGTTGATTGAAGGACTATCTGGATCTGCGATTTGAATTCGAAACCACAAAGTGAACTTTACCATAAAGGTTAACTTTACCATAAACATTAATTCTACTGGTAGAAAGCTGAGCGTCATCTTACCCCCCTTTTTTTCTGAAGTTTATGTTGCAGAAATTAGTGACTATTATAATTCAGCTGTACATTACTTCATGGTATGTATTAGTTCTCATTTGCAGTTAGCTTCTTCACTGGGAGATGTCGCAAGGCAGTCGAGCCTTCTGTAGGAGCAGAACAACCCTAAGATCCACCAGACATTGTTGCCATAAATAATTAGAAAGTTGGGATATGCATTCTCCTTTTGAATTGCTGGGGGTGTATGTCAAAGTGTGTTTAAAGTCAATGCAGAGATCTAAAGTACTTTCGCTTTGATTAGAACTGAGCCATGCACCACAATCATTGCCGTTGTCATTTCTCTACCATCTTGCTTCAGACTATTGGTTACTTTTAATTTTGCAAAGAGTGAAAGTTAAACCATGAAAAGACATAAATTAATTTAGTTGAATTAAGATTATTTTTCTTCTACCCATCTTCATGAGAATTGCTAGGCGCGTAGATGAGTTTTGCAAAAATTTAGTTCACTATCAACAATGGAGATCTGTACATAGTAATTTCAGTTAAGTGAAGCTTTCAAAACATTGTCGAAGAGAAGGTAATTCGATAAGCAGTCCCACTCTTTGGTAACAGTGTTATTACACTGAAATATCTACAAACAATATAGTCAAGGGTCAGCTGCTAAAAGTTGCGTATTGGTATGAGAGGGATGGATGGATAGGTTCACTGCATTTCAAGCCAAATCACAACAGAATTATGTATAAATCAGAAAGCTGAAGTCCAGGGAGATCCAAGATAATTAAAAAAAAAAAAAAAAAAAAAGCCTGGATCAGGTGAATACAGAAAAACTGCCAGAAAGTTCCTGCCCCTTTGCAGCGCCTCGCCTTCCCAAGGAGTTAATTAAATTAAGATGCCTTCCGCATAATCTGGGTTGTTTCTCTCTGCTTCCTCGCTCCCCCATGAGTATTTTTTTTTTTTTTTTTTTTTTTGTTCTGCTCCTGGCTACAGTTGGTTTTGCAGAGAAAGTAGCTGTCTGTGTAGTTTAACTCCGGGAAACGCCAGCTCTCTTTTGTTCTCTAACAGGTAAGGAGACAGATCAGCGCTCCCTGCACAAACACCCTTTCCTTTTTACTACAGCAGCAACTACTTTCTGGGTTATTTCTTGCGAATCCAAGCATTAAAGATCTGGGGGGTTTGTACTCTCTGTGCTCTATACCAGGACTGGAAGATAGGAGGGGAATTGAAAGATCCAAAAGTTTGGAGGATCACTTAGGACCGAACTACTCCCATCCTGAAACGCGCCTTCCCCGGGGCAGGCGGGATGGGCAGGCACTGTGATCCTGGCCCTTCCGCTGCCCCTGGACAGGACAGGTCGAGCCTGGCTTTCTACAGTAGGGGCAGAGACACCATGGGTTTGTGGTAAATGATTTCAACCTAGGTCGATTAGCTTGCAGAAGTCTTGGTGAACGCTTAGATTTGCTGTTAGCAAACAGTACTAAGAAACAATACAGAAAAGTGTGTGTAGTTGGGTGTTTGTTGGGAGTCGCGCGCCGGGGATCCAAGGGAATGAGAAACATAGGCCCGTGGATTGCATCTGTGTGAATTCCTTTCATAGTATCTAAACTTGACCGAGAAAGTGAGCGCCTCCTGTACCCCCAAGCCCTCCCTTCCGTGGGGCGGCTACAGCCCCTTCCCGAGCGGACACTCACCTCTGGCAGAAAGGTCTGCCTAGGCAGCGCAGCTCAGACTATGTCCAGGCAGCAGGGCGCACAGTTTGGAGAGGTCATCAGATCTCCGCTAAGCAAACTTCTTCTTCGGTGCGGAGTCCCGGGAGCAGCGGACATGATCTGGAGGACCGTGAAGAGCGAAAGCGAGAACAGATCCTCGTTTTCCTCTGTCTCTGGGCGCGGAATGTCTAAGGAGCAGGAGTGCTTGGGGCTGGAGCTTAGCGCTCGCCCGGGACCGGGCGCCAGACCCAGCCTCTTGCGGCGGACTTCGGGTGAAGTATGAGCCCGCAGCCTCGCACGGCCATCACCCTGCAGCAGCGAGCAAGCAAGCGAGCAAGCGAACCAGCGCGCCGAGCTCCGTCCCCGCCCGCGTCCCTCCCCAGGCTGCCGGGGCCCACAAGCCCGGGGCTTTAGTAGCTGCCCCGCCTCCCCTCCGGGCGGGCGTCCTTGCCGCGCCAAGCAGGGCCCAATGCTCCCTGGCTCCGCCTCTGCGCCCAGCGCCCGCTAATGGTCCACTCTGTTTACTTGTGTTTGGATAGCAACTGAGTCTTAAAGGCACAGGTTTGCAGGACGTTTCCTTGTTACAGAGAGCGAGCCCAAAGGTGACTCCACTCAAAACTCAAACACAAAGACAGAGTCCATCTCCTTTCTCAGAGCTACTTTCCATGTACTGCAAGAATCTGAACAACTGGTTTGCTGCTTTTCAATGATTCTGAAGAGAAGCCCAAAGGGCATTTTTACTTGGCTTGCTCCCCGGTTTAATTTCCACATCTTAACACGTTTAACACGACTATCTTCTTCTTTTTTTTTTTTTTTGCGGAACCGGGGATTGAACTCAGGCCCCTGCGCTTGCCAGGGAAGCGCTTATTCCACTGAGCCATTTCCCCGGCAAGACTATCTTCTTCAAAGGTTAAAATGAGTCAGTTCTGTTATATTCTCCAGCATATTTCATTCTTTTAAATAGTTATGTACATACTTCTGGTCAATTTGACTGTATATGTAATCTGTTTTCGCCTGCTGTTTTCAAAGCAAAATTTGTTTATAGAGGTGACAATTGACTAATTTCGTAATTACTGCAAAGACATGTGGAATGTTCCAGAAAATATTTCTTCCAATATCTAAGCTTTAATCAACTAATGTACATTTCATAAGCAGTTAACCAACTTGGTTAAAGGAGTGGGCATCTGCAATCCATTGGCAAACAATAAAAATCCATCTGGAATGGGTGAAGAACAATCCTTTTTAAAATTTAGGGAAATACTATTCTGGCTTCTCAAAACATGTATTATCTTCATTCTCAGCAAAATAATTGAGTTCACTGTTCAGTCGCCAAGAAGATTAATCGAATTTGAAGCGCAATGGTACATTTTTCAAGTTTTTTCTAAAGTCTGAGTCTGGTGTAAGTGTAAATGCAGAAGACACGTTAGCCATTTGGGAATAGGGTGACCGAGTGACAGAAAGGGAAAGACACATACGCATTCTAAGCAGCTTCTTTTTATCTGAGATCTGCCCGGGCAACTCTTAGCAAAATGTCCTTCGTCCCAGACGAGTTGCCAGAGGAGACTTACATTAGCCCAAGGCACCCGCTTTTCTGAGAGGATGCACATCTCACAAGTGTATGTCCAAAAGATGTCTTGGGATGAGGCTTCCCAAAAGACAACCCTACCCTCAACCACGAAGGGAAGTAGAAGCAGAAGACTCAAGCCTGTCAAAATGTTATATGATAGGGGACCTAAGCAGAAGTTATAATACACTGTTTCATGAAGGTTAATTATTTTATTAATCCTGAGATGGATAGAATTTTTCGTTCCTTTGGTAAAACAATTCAAAAACAGCAGACCTTTTCTCCCCCCCCCCCCTTTTTTTTCTTCAAGTTTTAGATTCGCAAAGACTAAAACGTGAGCCTGGACCGCAAAGCCGAGTGTTCGGTACTTGCAGGACGTAAGCGCTTCAAAGTAAATTTGACCAACAGCATGGAAGTAGTAGATTGCCTGCGAACTTAGGGATTTTTAAAAAATGTTTTCCCTGGTGGGTTCCTTGGGGTGCTTTCATTTTAGCTCTGGGTCCTGAGCCTCAGCTGTGGGGATGCCTGTGGTCCCTTCTCTCCAACGGCCTCATTCTTTCCGCAGCTTTTCTCAATTTGGAAACTTTGGAGGGAACTTTGTCTTAGAGCCCCTGAGGACAGACCCTGGTGGGGTGGTGACCTGAACTACGCTTCGCATTTCCTTTTCATCTAAATGGGGGCAACGCCCCAGCGGAGGGCTTCACACCTTTCCCGTCCAGTGTGTGCGTACGATGGGTGCGGAACCGCCCGCTTTTCCCGCGAGGTACACAGAATTTCCAACCACCCACGGGTTGCGCCCTCTTTCTGCAAAACTCTTGAGTCCAGGTTTTTCCATAAACATTTACTTCGCCCACCCCTAGCTTGCTAAGTTCCAAAATGGAGACTGGGCCAAGCCGGGCCCGGTCGCTGAAAAGTTAGCGAAGTCCGGGTGAGCTCCGCCTTGGAGGGCAGAACCTCCGGGCCTTGTGGCCACTACGCACAGGTGCACGCCTAGGGAGCCGGCCGGAGCCCGAGTGCGGCCCCGCACGCGGGCCTCCCTGGAGCCACCTCCGCGCCCACCCGGCCCGGCTCTGGAGGTCGTCTGCGACCAGACCCCGCAAGCCCCAGCCCAGGCCAGGGTCTGGGGCGCACGCATGGCAGGGGCCCAGCCCCGAGCAGCTCACCGGCCAGACGCTCCCGGCAACAGCGCCCAGCGTGGAAGACAGGCCACCGGGCCCACGAACGCGTTGTGGGGTCCGGGTGTGCGGAGAGGGACGTTTCTGAGCCCGCAGCGGCCCAGCCGCGCTCCAGGGTTAGCGTCTCTGCGGAGCGGTGCCACCCGCCTTGCGCCCCGCGGGGCTGCGCTGCTGGTTGACTAAAATTTCCGCCGACCGGGTCATCTGCTGTCCTCGCGGCTCCGGGCTTTCGACACCAAGGACGCTTCCAGGGAAATGGCTAACAGACTGGCAAGGGGCACGGGCGCAGTTGCTCCCCCAAGCCCAAAAAGAGCAAGTTCACACACCCCTCCAGGCAGGGAAGGAGGTCCCTTCCCCTCGGCCCACCCAGGAGCTTCTGCCAGGGGAGCGGCGAGCAGGTGTCAGGCACAGGCTACCCCGGCAGTTTGGCTGCGAGCCTCGCCCTGACCGCGCACTGCTACGGCCATGCGAAAAAACCTCTATCCTTTTAAACACGAATTACAGAAATTTAATCTGTTTTCCCCGGAGATCCCAGCTGCTATTGCCTGTGAGGACTCGCTTCCCTTCTCCTCAGCCTCCCTCCGCGTCTGCGGGGCGGGGACCTTTTGCATTTGAACTTCGCGCACTATTCGCTATTTTCGTCGAAGCTGGGAGGAATATGGAGTTCAGAGCAGCTGGAGCGCGCGCTCCGGTCTCTAAGCGGAGAAGGCCAGGCGCAGATGAGGGCTACGGGCATCAGAGCAGTGCTTAAGGGCTCGGAGGTAGGGGTGGCACTAAGAATTTGATCCTTTAGACTAGCGCTTCGGAGGAGTCGGAGCTCTGACCCAGGATGAGGTGGGAAAGCGTCGCCGGGGGTTGCCGCTTTGCGCCCCGCGGGAAGGGCCGCAGCGCCCCCTGGAGGTGCAGGCTGAGCACTTCGAGGCGCCGGCAGCCGGGTGCTGGCGCTTGGGAGGGTGGGTTCCTGTCGCCTGGACCCAGCTTCCTCCAGCGCCTACTGGGAGCAGTGCGCGCGGCGCACGCTCCGGCCCAATAAACCAATCCATCCTCACGGCTCGAGCCTCTCGGAGAGCCCCTTCGGCGCCTACCCAGCGACGTGTTTCCTAGCGTGTTTCAGATGGATTTTAGGATCCCTGATTCCCCACCGGGCTGCCCGACGTCCAGTTCCAACCTCAGCGCAGGGCGGCCCCTGCTGTCAGGCCAGACCCCAGCGGGCTCAGGGCCCGGGCGTTGTCCCAGCAGGAGATGCAAATAGGGTTTTTCAGGGGACTTCTCTGCGAGAGGCTGTCCCTTGCTGTGGCCTGCTCCTGGCAGCACCCAAACATTTGAAACTCGGATGCCCGGGCGAACTGTGGCCTCCGTGTCGCCGAAGGCTGTAGAGATGGCTTTTGGGGGCCAAAGAGGGCGAGGACCGCACCTCACTGCTGACATCCAGGGGCCTGGCCGTTCTCCCCCGAGGATGAGCGGAGCCGGGGACATCTTGGGCCCATAGGCGTTCTTTCTCCATGAGCCTGCGCCTCGGCTCAACAAGGGGAGCTACGTGGGGAGGCTCCACACGGGGTCGCAGGGACAGTTTCGTGGCCAAGCCTGAGAACTGACATTTTTTGAAGCCAAGTCCAGCCCAGGTTTGGGTTTTCCAAGTGAGGTCCTCGGCTCAGCGGCATTGAATCCTAGAGCAGACCTAGTGGCACGCTGCGACCTGGTGTGAAGCGCCCCCGCCGCCCGGGACGGTCTCAGGGTAGGAGCCTGCGGAGTGGCGAGCTGTGGCCCAGGCCTGCGCTGAGGAAGCCCATGCGTGGTCCCAGCGCGCGAGTTGGCCTTTCAGCGCCCCGAGGAATAGATCTACAGGCTGCCTCTCCTAAGAGCCAGCCTCACTCCTGTGGTTTGCTTCAAAGACTGCTTCGAGTTCCTGGCGCTTTTCCCACCGAGGCGGCCAGTGTCTGCAACAAAGGAAACCAGGGGCGACTGAGGGCAAGACCGAGGGGCATCCAGGAGGAAGCATTATGAGCATGGCCACCGTCTGCTCTGGTACTGGCCCACCTGCTCCAGTATGAAGCTGGCCTGTCCTTACGCTCGAAAAGATGGTGCTCAGAGAAGAGTCTGCAGACGTGTGCTTTTACCGGGCTCTCAAGTTTGCGTGCATGGGATAAACGGACTTCCTCTCACTTACACGATGGAAAAAAGAACGGAAATCTTGATTTCCAGTGAGCCCCATTCCTATGGGGCAGTGAGCGGCAGAAGCTGAGCGGCTTTGCTGAGGTCTGTGTTTACAACACTGGCAAGAGCCTTCCTTGGCCTCTCCAGTTCTCCCTGCAGAACTTCCTTTCTGCGATATTCGGATAAATCTAAAGTTAACCTCAAACGCATAGGTTCTCAAAGTGTGGTCCATCAGCATAGGCTGGAACTTGTTACAAATGCAAATTATCTGGCCCCGCCTACTGAGTCAGAAACTGGGAGTGGACCCAGCAAGCTGTGTTTAAACAAGCCCTCCAGGTGATGCTGATGTGCGATAAAGTCTGAGAATCATTGACCTAGATCAAATTGACATTTGGCAGTGATGGTCGCCCTATGTGCCCCCCTCACCTCTGTCCTCCTGTCTTCCTTGGGGAGAAACACCTTGCAAACGCAAACACCTGGCCTAGGGCAGCTTTGTTCATCCATTCCTCATCTCTCTTCTGAGTTTCCAGAGACACATCCCAAGTTTCTGAGAACTTGCTAAGAATACCCAATGGAGCTAGACACGACCCCTCCAAAACAGGAGCGACAGCCATCTGTGTAAGGTAAAGAGCAGGAAAGAGAAAGCATTACTCCTGTCCTTCCATCTTGTCTCCAGTTGTTCATTATTATCATAATCTACCAGATTTGATTTGACTTCAGGAGAGATGTCCCCGTTAGTACTGAGTGAACAGAAGCATCACGCCTTATTTAAATTGTTAAGCTTTGTAAGACTCTCACTTCTGCTCCTCATGCAGGCTGATGTTATTTTCTTATTTTGACCACCTCCTAGGGATTCTGCATCTGCTGCACACACTTGAACACACACCTTGCCCACTGTCTCAGTGCTGGGTCAAAGCAGGTGACACCACAGACGTGGTAGTGTCATGAGCTGCAGGGCTGGTGTGTGGTATGGACCAAGGCTGGGAGCCTGCACACCCTGGGTTACCCTCAGGCTGTGCAGGACTCAATGGATGCATAAATCTGATGCATACACACATTCAGCTCCCAATCTGGGCCACTGGTGTCCATCAACTCTCATCCCAAGAGCCCTGTTGCCGCCAACTGCCTAGCCCCCAGCTGTCAGTCATGTCCTTAAACTGATTTGTCAATTCAAGATCAAATCAAGTCCTTTTTCTCACCCACCCCAGAGTAACTAAAGCTCCAAAGGAAGATTGTGCTTTCTAGTTTTTTTTTTATGCCAAATTAACCTCCTTAAGACTTTATTTCACAATTTATCTAGGATCTTGACTCCAGCTTCCAACCTCAGCCAGCCAAAGAGCTACCTCCACTGGACCATTTGCTTCCCTCAGAGATATATCTTGGTTGTGACCAGTGAGGGTAGAGGGTACTTTGCCTTACCTATTGTATTGAGTCTTTAAAAAATCCAGGGTAACCGGAAATCTTTACACTTCTCTCCAGATTTAAAAAAATTTTTAGTCAGTGTGGTAAGGTACTAAAAACACAGGCAAAGATGATTTTTATACTGACCATAGTCATGAAATGTACACAAATACTTCATCTCTATTTTGACAAAGAGTTGCTATTTTTAAATGACCTTTTCATATGGGGATTTTCAAAATACAAAATGTATAATGGTCAGGAGCATGATAATCTCTTTATAACCTCTAATCATATTTCTTAATAGGATTTTGCTCCCCAGTGTAGATGATTTGACACAGTAACATTCAAAGCAGCCAGTACTTGGGAAATGCCAAGGCCAATATTTGAATTCAGATACAAGTTTTAACAAAGGAAAATGTATATCCTTGTAGCTGTTTGTTTATGAATATTCCCCAGAGGATTAGCCATTCTTCTTGAACTCTATCCAAGTCAGCAAACTAAAATGTCTGTGAGGTGCCAACTCATAAGGTACATAAAATTGCTTTTCCACAAGTATTTTTGACTGCCAACTATGTACCACATACTGGGCAATGGTGTTACTGTGTGAAACCCTGAGCTTTCATCCTGACCTGGAGGTAGGGAAAAGGGCAAGGAAGGCGGGACTTTAATGTTGGTTCCCCCTGGTTATGTTAAATTGTTAAAGTATTTGTACTTAAAAGTAATCTTTAAAACATTTATTGAACTCTCTTACAATTTTAGGTCAGTTTTACAAGTCAAGGAGAGAAAGTCAGTGTTTCAGCCAGCTCATTTATTGGAAAGTCAATGCCAGCACAGGCTTAGCTTTTGGCTTTCCACCTGGAAGGCAACATGTTACAATAATGTTAATCCACCTCATGCCAGGTGATAATTTAGCTGTGGATTTCTTATTATTGGTGACTATAATCAACCTCCTGTCTCTGTAAAGGACTGTAGAGAGAAAACAGATACTTTGTCCTCTGGCACCCTTGTTGGAGGGAGGAGTCCAGGAAGTGTGGATGGTTCAATTGCCTCCATCATTTAGATCCTTGACAGAATGTGGAGCAGAGACCACTGAGTTCCAAGCTTCAGAGGACCTGGGTCTTAGAGGAATAATCTCTTAGAGGAAGAACCAATGAGCTCTATTATCCTTGCCTCTGAGCCCCAAACAAAGGCAATGACACTGGATATGGGGACATTATGATAGGCTGAGAGGCCCACTGATGTCTCACTCCATGACCTACATCATAACATCTAGTCACCTTGCAGGTATTAGCCACATATTCCATTTATAGTCACGTGACCCCTCTCTCTATGTCCTTTCTCCCTGTACCCCTTTTGACCCCTGTTTGGCAAGCAGGCTTGCTACCAGGAACCAGACTGGGTGGAAACCATGACATCAGGATACCAAGCCACAGTGCTTCTAATATTTGTCAGGCCAGGGTTGCCTTTTTCTTTCTCTGGAAAAGTACACACAGTGCAAGTTGTTTCCCAGGCATGAGGCGCACATCCAAATGCCCTCTGTGGGGGGCCCGCCCAAGCCCAGGAGAGTGTGGAGGAGAACATGAGTGTGTCATATGGGTGTGTTCACAAGTCTCACTCCACTCTCTCATCCTTGACCACATTATCTTGACAGGCCATATGGCCTGGGAGTGCCCTGGAATATATGAAGAGCACTGTCTTGGAGAACACTTGGGAACAAGGAGCAATGGCAGAGTGGGATTTTATTTTTATTAAATATATA
>NW_004524694.1:1393224-1409583 GCF_000260255.1 Octodon degus | reverse complement strand
AATACATATTCTTGATCACTTTTACTCCTCCATTTTTCCTTCTTTTGTCCCTCCATTGCCAGATCCCCCTTCACATCTCCATAAAATTTCCCTCCTTGTCTCTTATCATCTTTATTTTATTTACTCTTTAAGAAGTTTGTAGCTGGATATGATAGTGGAAGCCCATAATCTCAAGCTCTTGGGAGGCTAAGGCAGGAGGATCTCTGTGAGTTCAAGATCAGCCTAGGCTACATAGTGAATTTAAGGCCAGTCTAAATTGCAGAGTTAGACCTTGCCTAAAAAATAAATAAATAATATTAAAAGTGATCAATATTAAAATAATATTAAAAGGCTTAAAAAACCATGTGATATTTAACTTGCAGTTTCTGATTTATTTCACTTAGAAATGGTCTCATGATCCATTCATTTTTCTACAGTGACTCAAATTTGTTCTTTATGGCCAAGTAGCACTCTGTGTGTATAAGTACCAATTTTCTTTTGTCCATTCATCTTTTGATTGACAGACAGGCTGCTTCCACGATTTGGTAATAAACTTATCAGTGGATGAGTATCATGCCCCATGACTCAGGCACCTCCCGAAAGCCCCACCTATGGGTGCGTAAGGCAGGCGAACATCTAGATAAAAATCACAGCAACACTGACTTTTATCTGGAGAAAAATGATCAGCGTTTAATGAAAAGGAGGGATACCAGTGTGTTGTATGTTGTATTTTATTGTACATTTGTTTTTACTTCAATTAGAAAATGTATGGAATGAATCTAAGAGGAATATATTTTTTAAGCTTTGAAGCCATTATTTTGGAGATGTCACTTGTTAGTGAATGAATGATGCAGTTAATGTTAGAATGCTACTGACACATGAGGTCTGAAAGAAGAAAATGTACCAAATACAATTGACCTGTGTTAGACAATCCAAAACATAACATAGGCTTAAAGAATAAAGAAATTGACTCTGCTTAATTACATGTAAATAACATGGTATATAGCTCCTTGATTAGCTCATACTGGAGTCTTTATATCCTGTTTTTTTCACCAACTTCAAGACATACTTTCCAGCTTATAGTCCAATATAGTACATTCTGGCTAACACAAAGGCAGAAGGGAGGCGAGAAGGCACACGCACCCTCTTTAATGAGCCTGCACAGAAATTAGCACCTCAGCAGTGGTGAGCCTGTGGCATGCTGCCACAGCAGGGCATTTGTATCAGTCAGTGCTCTAAAAGGTTTGCCATCACTGATAGTTATTTGGCATAACCAGGTGCAAGGAAGGCTGCAAAGTATAATCTTTTCTCTGGGTGGGCACATGTCCAGCTAAAATTGAAACATTCATCACTGAAGAAGAGAACGGATATTGGGGAATAACCAATGATCTTAGCCCAGGATGTGTAGGTCTGGTGTTTGATTCTTTTTATGTGCTATCTTATAGATGTTAGCATCATAATCACTGTCCGGGTGTATTACTGCTCCCATTGCTGTTTTTATAGGTTTTTAAGCACTTACATGTATCAACAGGATTCTATCCTATCCTATCCTATCCTATCCCATCCTATCCTGTCCTATCATTCCACTCCACTCCACTCCACTCCACTCCACTCCACTCCACTCCACTCCATCATATTGCTACCGCATGCCCCTTTCTGTTTGCTTTTAGTTATAGATACTGCAGGGCAACCCTCCGCTTAGAATGGGGAAGTGTGGACAGAGAGAATGAGTCAGGTTTGGAGAGAGGAGTTATTAAGAGCCTGGATGGAAAGACCTGGTTATGGATTGTTGGGGAAGGTCACTTTTGCCACACTGTGGCCTTCCTTTTGTGGAATGTGTCCTGGGTACCATGTGGGCTGAGTGGCTAGGTATTTTGCAGGAGCATTTCACTTATTCCTTGGAAGATGGACTAACAAAAGAGATAGTACCTCTCTAGTGCGAAAGTCCTTGCATTAACGCCTCGGGTGCTCATAGGTTGGGTTTTGGGAAGGTGACTGGATCACTGGGGTACAATACTCATCTGTGAATTAGTCCACTGAGAAGTTTATAGGGAAGTGTGATTTGGAGCCAGACATGGTGGCATACACCTATAATCTCAGCACTCAGGAAGCTGAGATAGGGTTGCCATGAGTTCAAGGCCAACCAGGACTACATAGCAAAACCTTGTCTCGAAAGACAAAAATAAACAAACCCCAAAACAAAACAAATGTGATGTTGAGGGATAAAGCCTGGTTAGAGAACCCTCCTCCTTTATTGGTGTCTGCTTCTAGCTGCCACGCCCTGAGCAGTTTCTCCTGTGATGTGTCCCTCTGCAACCCATGGAGCCAGCTGACTATGGACTGAAACCTCTCCAAGCTGTGAGCCAAAATAAGCCTTTTCTCCTTGAGTTTTGGGTGTCAGGTATGGTGTCTCAGTGATAAGAGAGTAACTAAGACACTCTGTCACCGTGTAAAGCAGACTTTGGGGACAGCTGCAAAAGTATGGAAGTTTTTAACAAAACAAAACAAAACAAAACAAAACAAAACAAAAACAAAAACAAAAAAATAAAAATAGTGTCCCTAGCCAAAAGCTGCAAGAAAAAGGAAGAAAGAAATGTATAGTTCAGGTTCTCCAGAGGGGCAGAGTCAAAAGTGCCAGCAGACCTCACACACAGTGAGGAAAACTACTGCCCAGGAACAATCTCCAGAGGTATGTGTGGAGGGACTCAATTACCATTTAAAGTTATTCTGGTCTGACCTCTCTGCCTATTGGGTTAAGTTGGCTTCTGGGCCTTATCCTGTGCTAATATTTAGAGGCCCTATGCTCCCCTCCAAGCCATAAGGATTCCTAGTAACATGATCTTCCAGTAGGGGAAGAAGGGCAGGAAGGGACTGCTACTCCTTGATCTTACCTGGAGTCAACCTTCAAGATATGCTTGGCCTGGGGCGTGTCTAAGTATAGAGGTTACATGCAGAGTGTCATACCAATGTGTAGGGAGAGGGATTCTTTCCCTGCAGAAACATCTGGAGTGACACTGAGGACAGACTTATCCACATTTACACAAGCCTCAGGGGATTCCCACGCCTGAGAGAACTGGCTCGATAGTTCCTATTACACATTTATTTCCTTAAAGGAGGTATTTTATATGCTACCCTGTAATTCAATTCTTTTGGCTCCCCACCCTGCTAAAAAGGAAAAGAACACACAGTCCAAACAATTTTTAGAATCCAGTTTTTTTTCCTTCTCCAAATAGTAAATGTGCATAGCTTGTGCAGATTTACACACATCTGTAAGCTATGATTTGTTTACATCAGCTCTTACAATATTTAAAAAGAAAAGTCTAATGTTTTTTAGTCTGTATACAATAGCATTTTCTTTTATCAACCCCTCACAGACAAATATATTTCCCCCTTTTAGGGTGTAATTATGTGTCTAAATAGTAATGTATACCATTGATGTGTAGAATGAACATGTGTGTTTTACAGCAAACATACCAAAGGATGAAAAATATACATGATGATTCTTTAAAATGCAGTACTTAATAAGCTGCAGTTAGAAAAGGGCCACCAGTGTTGCTCTGACCCTATTTGATTGCTGGGCTTAGAGAATTTAGTATCATGGAATGAAAAGGCATTTGGGAGACAATCACATCCAATTCTGTCATTTACTTATGTGGCCCAGAGGCTCAAGGGGAAAGTAATTTTCTCAGGCTAGAAGACGTTTCCATGGTACCTATTAGGCACTTCTAATCTTAGATGAGGGCTCTTTCTGTTATGGTTCATAATCTCATCTAGATTAAAGCCGGTCTTTGGCTCCAGTAAAAGATGTCTTGTGCTCTATAATACCAAGATGTAGGATGTCTTGTGCTCTATAATACCAAGATGCATTGTGCTGTACAGTAATAAGAGCCCACAAACACCAGAACTCTAGCCTTGTCTTCCAAGGCTCAAGTTTTCTAAGTGTGCTTGGAGGACTAGCACCAGGAGTTCATTAGAAAGGCAGAATCCTACTCAATGAGAACTTTTTAACAAGATATGGCCCTAGAAGATTTGCCAAAGATTAAACATGGGAAAGAACAGCTTCAGGCCACTGTGCCACTTTTTTTTTTTCCAGAACCGGGGATTGAACTCAGGGCCTTGCACTTGCCAGGCAAGCACTTATTCTACTGAGCTATCTCCCCAGCCCCGAAATCATTGTCTTCTGATGCATGAAAAATCAACAATGGTTTACCATTGCTTATCTGTTCCTATACAAATGTTTTGAAAGTTCAGTCTCAATTCATCTACTAAACTTGAGAGTATTGTTTTCCCTGCCAGTTGGTAGACTTTCTCTAGAGCTGGCTGTGAGACTTTAGCTGTTTGAAGGTCACTAAACTTCATGGGTCCTTAAACTGGCTGAGAACCACTGATCTAAAAAGTTGCTTAGGAATAACTAAGAATGGGTAAATTTTGGAAAGCAGTAAGTACTATTTCCTGCTACCTGCTTTTTTCAGATGCCAAAGCAATAGCTGGTTTCCTGCCTTTTTATTTGGTCTGTTTTTGAAACGGGGTCTCACTATGCAGTTTAGGCTGGCTTTGAGCTCAGTTTGTAGCCCAGGCTGGTCTCAACTCACATGATCCTCCTGCCTCAGCCTCCCAAGTACTGGGTTTCCTTTTTTTTTTCTTTTTCTTCATTGGTTTCTGCTCACTATCAATGTGAGAACATAAACTGCAAATGATTCCTAAATTAGTTCTTCCATTCATTTACCCTGTTAATTATTGTGACAAATAATAATTATTTGGAAACCTACCTATCTAGCTCAATGGAGAAATCTACATCCAGTTGACTTGGCTTTGGATCTGACATTCTACTGCTCATCAGGATTGATTTAACTCATCTGGTTTGCTAAGTGCACGTCTCCACCTACCTCATCATGCCATAAATGCTCCTCCTGAAACTCTGCTTCTGTCCAAGGGAACAACATTCCTAGAGCAAGAGAGACCATTCGTTAGTGAAGGCTAAATCAATGACCCCTATTTTTTAGAGTAAAAAAAAGTATGTTGTACCAGGGTTCTCAGCTCTTAAGTGGCACTAACAAACCCAGGAAAGGAGCTTGTGTATACTAGAGAGTACTCTAGTTCAGCTTGATTGTTTTTGTTCTGACAGGGCGCCTCTCCTACAATGCAATGATTTAGGGCGGGGCCAGTCAGCATAGTTTTTTGCACTTATAATAGGCTGTTATGAAAAGCCAGCACTTCCCCTGGCTGTTGAGTTACCTCATTACAACAGTGATGTTATCTCCTGAGCATCTGGGTTTACCACTGACCACAGCAGAGGCCTGGACAACATTATTTGCCTCTCTCTCTCTCTCTCTCTCTCTCTCTCTCTCTCTCTCTCTCTCTCTCTCAAATATGTGCAAGATAGGGCTGGCAAGGGAAGGAATAGGGTAACTGTTCCACAGAGTACAATGTGTACTTTTGCAGCATTGTACTGCTTCTATAAAGTAACTTTATGAGCTGTATGCTTGCATTTTTGTTTTCTGACTTATTGTTCTCTATCCTACAATTGTTCTATTAATTTGATAGTATATGCTCTCAGCCAAACATTTGTTCCAAATTCTGCCAGATTAAGGGGAAGTTTCCAGACAAAACCCTGCCCAGGGGCCTTCTTAAACAAGCAGAATGTCTTCAATCCATCCCCTGGCCCCTCATCCATTCACAGGGGCCTTTGGAAGCTAAATGGGGCCAGTAGTTGGACCCTAGCTAAACTTACTTCAAGGCTATCTTGCCTCCTGGAGGCAAGGCGCATCCACAGGCAATTTGGGGAGAAGCTCAGTGGTGCAAATCTGGGTCAGACAGAAGCAGTGGGTTAGGAACTTGATCTCAGTGTTGAGAAATGAAGCACAGAAGTTTGTAGGGTCAGCTGCACCTTTTTAGGCTTATAGTTTTCCTTCAGGCTCTGTGCAGGGCGAGTCACCCCAGAATGACATTTGCATTCCACTCAAGTAGCCTGTGTTTCTAATTCCCTGGGGATTTTCATGAGTATAGAGGTCATTGTCTCTGACAATTAAGCTTTAAAGTTAATTCCCAACATAAATAGAGCAAATTGACACCACTTCGGTTGTAATTTTTCTTGTTTCAAATTCTAGAACACAACAGTAACCAGCTGCCACGCTGAGTTCCTGGAAATTCAAGAAACACAGGCATTTTATTTTCTACCTTTCTAAATGAGGCAATTTAGGGCCATCAGAAACAACAAAACCCATGTAAATGTCTTAATTCTGCAATTCTGCTTGCATTTCTGAAAGGACAGAGAATCATTGTTTCCATTTTTTTTAAAGCTACATAAGTAGTGGTTTCTGTTTAAACTGGAATGATAGAGGGTTGTAATCTTTTTAATTCAGACCTTGCAGCAGAAAAGCTGGGTTTACTTGTGAACTGTATTATTCAGTAACACACTGAGCATGAAACAGGAAAAGTAAATAACTGAACACATACTTTATAATTATATGCAGGGGAATTGGGAGCTGCGGTGCAGGGAAGGGGTTTGGGGGGCTGAGGTGCAGCTGCAGCTCTCCCTCTTGGGCTTAGGCACAGCAGAGCACAGCAGCCTGGAGGTTCCAGAAGGGGGGGGATGGATAGGGGAGGGTAGAGCGCTTGTTACTCTAGAGCTCTGTTAGCGCTAAGCAGTGGGACACTGGCAGGGACTTTAGAGATCTTCATTGCTTCCTAGACACTGTTCAGGATGCCTCAAGATTTTCATAATTTTGCTGAGGAAAAAGATTCCATTGCTAAAGAAGTGAGAAAGATGGTGTTCTGGATCCCCTCTCGAAGAATCGAAGTGTACATTAGCACATGCCAGGCTTTCAGGAATTCTGCAGCAGAAGCATGTGTTTATTCCAGCCCTCCTCACTCCTATTTTGTTTTCAATTGCTCCTTCTAGCTGTAAAGTTCAAAAGGATCTTGCTGATCCAGCACTTTCTACTTTTCAAGCCAGTTCATTTGATGATAGAGGAAATTATAATTAACTCAGATTTTAGACTTAAATTATAACACTAACAATCTAGGGGGTTTAATTATTCTCATTGTCAACGCGGACTAAGAGGCTGTCACAATTTAATTGTACCAACATGATATTTTAATTACAACACTATTACTTGTCAGCTGTGTTGACCCCAGGCATTTACTTGTTTCAGTGTCTCAACTTTTGATTTTTTTCTTTTCTTTTTGGAAGTAGGGTTCCTACCATGTTGCCCAGGCTAGTCTTGAATTTAAAGACTCAAGTGATCCTTCTGCCTCAGTCTTCCAAGTAGCTGTGAGAATTTTGACTGGAGACTTTTCTTTTTTCCTGGAACTGGGGATTGAACTCAGGCCCTTGCACTTGCCAGGGAAGCGCTTATTCTATGGAGCCATCTCCCCGGCCCTGGAGACTTTTTTTCATGAGATCCATCCTAGTGCTAAAACTTTCTCGTGTATTTCACCACAGAATCTATCACTAGCTTTAGAAATTGCCTTCTAGTCCTTACATACAATTTCATGGCAAACTATTTTTAAGTAAAGCATTTGTGCTCTCTCCCTTTTGGGGAAATCAGCACATTATTATTCTATTTTAATTAGAAAAGTAGTACTAGTATTGTGGAGTCTTTGGAAAGCCAAGAAGAGCATAGTGGTGCTCAGTTAGTGAACATTTACCACATGGCAGAGATTGCTCTATGAGCATCACTTCAATTAGGCCCAAGGCAAAGCCCTCTGATCTGCAATCTATAGACCTAGAAAGGACACTTAAAGGTGGAGCAAGTGTATCTAGCTATTCCAGAGGGATTAACCAGCCAACCTCCCAACCTTTTAGAGGAGCCAAGTAGCTGTATTTGAAAGAAAAGCATTGCAATGATCTTGCTTTTCACAGTTTCACGGGAGTGGCCTTCTCAGTGTTCAACAAGCATTCTGCAGGCTATTTGCAGTATGCTATAAACTCAGGCATTGATAAGGCAGATCAAACATTTTCTTCTGGTGAGGTGATAACCTTGTATTGCTTTAACTTTAGGCTTCTCTCTAGGAGCCAGTAGACTGTGTCTGTGGAGGCAGTATGTTTACAGGCTGTCGCTAATGCTGGGCATAGTGGGCATAGTGGTAATGTAAGGACAAGCTGGAGCAACGGACAACTGCAGCATGTCATAGGATGCCAACCTGTGCTGACAGATCCTGCCGCATTTCTTCTACTTGTATCTTCCCCAAAAGTACCCTAGAGATGAGTGTTCATTAGTCAGGACTTTTTTGTTTAACAGGTAATGACCCAACACTAGCAAGTTTAAGGAACAAAGAGAGTATACTGGTCCCTGTGACTGAAAGTCCAAGATCTAATTACTTCAAGCACACCTAGGAATTCAAACCACACCAGGAGGTCTTTTTCTCTCCTCTTTATAACACACAGCCTCATTCTCCCCCTTTTTAAAAAAATCATTTATTTATTTATTTATTTGGTTCAGGTTCTCACTATACAGCTTGGATTCATAGTGATCCTCCTGTTTCATCTTCTTCAGCACTGGGATTACAGGCATGCGCCACTACGTGTTTCTAGGTTGGTGTGGAATGTGGTACTGGGGATCAAACCTGGGTCCTTGTGCTTGCCAGGCAGGCACTTAGATCACTGAGCTATCTTCCCAGCACAGCCTCATTCTCCTTTACTGGAGACAACTCCCAGTGGATGGCTTGGTAGGATGGACACTTATATTTCCAGTATATGTTATCCTTACAGCCTTATCATCCTAGAGCCTGCAAGTGTGTTTTTCCTTGTGATGAGTACTGCAGGCTGTGGGATAAGATGCCTAGATATTGTCTCTACCACCTAGTTGGATGATCTTAGACAAGTTACTATGTCTTTGTTTGGTTCTTTTATCTATAAAGGAGATGATAATACGAATATCTTATCAAATTATATATTAAGCGAAATAATACATCTTAAGCGTTTAAAGCAGTTATTGGTAAACAATAAATGCTCATAGTAGGAGAACTTCAATATATGTCTTGGCTCAGTTTGTATGAATTGCCTGCCACTGTGGGAAGGAGAGTGAGTACTTGGATTGTCCAGATCTGAGTCACATACTTGCACCTGTGCGCTGGGAGGGCAATACCCAAACCACACTGAATCACAGAAGAGTCATTCCCAAATGAAGGACTGTTGGGCAGACAACTAGCATACATTCAGTGCATATGAGACAAATACTGTATCTTCTGTTGTGATTCAGTTCTGACCAGGACAGGAAAGAGACAAACTCAGCCCTAGCCTCCAGTGCAATCTGGAATGAAACTGGATTGCTATCATGCTTGAGTTTGAGCTTTGGTCCTAATGGGAAGCATCGTCACCCTCCTTCTCGCAGGTTTGGGGCCATCTGCATATCTTATAATTTCACTTCCATATTTTCTTCATTTCCCAGCCTAAAATGCCTGCCTCTGTATATTGTTAGGGTACATTATTCATTTTGCTTGGCTGTGGCCTTTATACATCCTGGTCTGGATTCTGGTCCCATGACTCCTGTGGTTCTGACCAGTACACACACACACACACACACACACACACACACACACACCCCGCCCACCACTGTTGTCTGTAACCTTTGGGCATCTGACCTTCCCTACTACAGGTTAGGACCAGCTGGTTCTGAACCACATCTAATCCCCCTGTGTCCTAAAACACCTTGCCTGAGATGTTCTGGGGTCAGTTTTCTCATGGTTTTTCCTCTGACCTACCCTAATTTCCTCCTTGGTTGCCCCAAATTTCAACATGTTGGCCCTTTTAACAAAATCAGGCTACGTCTTATTTTTCTACAGCCTTGTTCTTACAGCTCTACTTGTATATATTCCTTTCTTTATTGATCATCTTTTCAGAGTTTCAGTATTTATTTTAAAACCTCATCTATATTATTGGAATACATTACATTCAATGTTTTAAGCCCAGACAAATATGGGACATGATAAACTTGAGTCTATAAATGGCATCTAAGGTAGAGTAGAAAGTTCCAGATTTCATATGTATGCACTAATAGACAACCAGTTCTTTGGCTGGCTAATAAATTATATTTCCAAGCGAGCAAGTGGGGTTGTTATATTACAATAAATGACTCCCCAAATACAACAACTTCTAAAGAGCAGATAAAAGCAGCTGCAAATGTGATCTAGGAATAAATACCAAGAAAGGAAACATAAGCAGCCTACAGAGTTCCAGCTGTTCTCTCCCAAAGGCTTATCGACATTCTATGGTCAGGCACATTCTGAGGTTGCAAGGCACATTTCCAACAGCTCTTGCTTTTATACATGATTCTTGAAATATTGCAGACTTTCTGGTTCCTATCAAAATAGTAGTCACTGTCACCACAATTATTCACTTCCTCTTCATCCTCTGGCCCCTCTTTGGCATCTGTATTTTCTATTCTGATGTTCAAGATGACAACTCCTGATTAGGGAAGGCTAGGATACTACATACTTTAATAGAAGCTGAGCAAGGTCAAGGTTAGCCTGTGATTTATGTGCTTGTTCTACTCACTGGGGCAAGCAAGGCTCTCTGAATCCCATACCTTTAATCCTTGCCTCCTCCAAACTTGTCACATTTCCATCTTATTGTTGCAGCTGCAGCAAGTTCCTTGAAACTAAACTGCAGTTTTTCAAGGGATGGTAATTTCATCTTCCTGAGCTGATTCAAAGATTAAACAGAGTGCTTTAGCAACTGCATTTTCAGCAAGCAGCAAGGGTAATCAAAAAGTGGTACTGGGGCCAACAAAAATACAAATTTCAGATGGAATGAGGGACTGAAAGAAATCTTCAAAATTAGAGACGTTTGAATGAACTTATACCCTTGACAAGGAAGGCTACAGGGCTGCTTTTTTGTCTTATTATAAAGTGCACAGGTTTTCTACAACTATTAGCTTAAAACTTAGCTACGTCAGATAAATGGGTAAATAGTAAGCCAGTGCCCAAAACAGTTTCTCTCCGCTTCTGCCAATCTGCTTCATTATCTTGAGAGATCTAATGAACTCTCAAGATACCCATCTAATTCTCATTAGATTTCTTTGGATGTCATTTTATAGCTTTTAACTGAAATGTAAATATTCATTATCATTAAGCTTGGCAGAAAATTTAGGGCTCCTAAGCCAAAAGAAGGATCAACAGTTGTTTTAGGGAACACGAGGAAGGCTATGACAGACAGGAACATAGAGATGGATGACTATCAGAGCTTGATGCACCAGTGACATTAGAGAGTGAATGGACCCCTAGCATGGCCTCTATCCAGTCAGTTGGACCTTCTCATAATGATCCCAGAGAAGACTGGGACTTTGACAATACCATTTTCAATGTAACATATCTTACCAGAAGGCACCAAGATTTGAATAGTTGGTGTGAGTAATTTCTCTCCTGTTCTCCTCTTTTGCCCCCATCATGTTAAAATCAGAGGTTTTTGTTCTCTTCTTTCTAATTGGTTCCATACTGTGTCACACACCAATGATCAACCTGAGGCATTTTATGGGAACAGTGCCCAGAGTTCACTTCTAGATGAGAAGAGAAAGCTGGGTTCCTCCACCTCCTTCTGAACTCTCACAACCTCATTGCACCTACCGCTTCCTGGAAACTTACATTCTAGTCCTGACTTTCTCCCTTTTTCAATTGTTTGACTTTGAGCCAACAAATAGAACTCTTTGTTCCTTACTTCTGGCTTTTCACAAAAATTACTGTCTATGTGGTATGAGTGAACGTCATTCTTTACCACTGTGCCCAAACTTTGGTCTATAGTGATTCACTCCTTGGATCATGCCCTTCCTCACTTTTGTTTTTCAATATAAAGAATCCTGAAAAGCAGTCCATTGGTCCTTTCATAGGTTGATGTAAGATAAAAGCAATGGCTTCCTGAATCATCTGGGTCTCAATGAGGGAGAAGTGTGCACAAAGGAGGAGAAAGCTTCCTCCCCCCCAAGTAAACCGTTCTGCCTTCACAGCTCTACCCAGGGTTGCCTGCTTACACAACCTTGTCATTTCTTTTTCCTGTATACATAAAGCCTTTATATAACCAGTTGGAGTAAGCAGAAACTCAATTTAGCAGGGAAACAGAAGCAGATACTCTTTGTTTATTGACAAGGGAAGCAATCAGCCTTTGTTCACAAACTTGTTAAACAGACAAGGGTCTCCCTGCTGCCCAGACTGCACTTTGGAGAAACAAGAGTAGGGGGAGAGGCCTGCCGTAAGGGAGAAGGATCGCTACAAGATGTTCAGGGGCAAAATACAACCCCTGTCTTTAGACTTCTCTGCTTTTTGACATAGACACCCTGGGCCTCCTCAAGTCCCCTTAAGAAGGCCTGACAACTCTCTCAGGTTGCCAGGGATGGTTTTCATTCTAGGGCATTTCTTTCTTCTTTTTTTTTTTTTTTCCCCTTATATCATGAATCTAAACAACTACCAAAGGGGGAGGGAAAGAAAGAAAAAGAATTGGCAGGCTCAATATGAAACAACTGACATATTTCCAGACTCTCTCCCATCACTCACCATATACACATACACACTCACACACCCCCATGCATGCATGAGCACTCGCGAAAACACACACACACACACACACACACACACACAACCTTGTCATATGTACACACAAATGTTTTTGAAAAGCTGTAATCCTTTTGCACACAGTTTTATGTTCTGCTTTTTTCACTTTGTCTGTGCACATATTTCTGTGACTTGGCTGGTATTCTAGGCCTCAACATTTTTTAATGATTATAGAATATTCCATCTTGTTCATAGACATCAAGATTCATTACTGCTTACCTTCCTACTATGAGCCTCCAGGTTGCTCCAGCCCAGGGAGAATCCATCCATCTGTGCTTAGGAACAAGCTGTAGGGTTTCTCAGGCCATTTTTTTTTTTTTTTTTTTTTTTACAAACAGTGTTAGGTTTTAGGTTTATTTGCTTGTTTTTTTAATCATTTCTTTAGCCACTGTCCTCTTCTATATTTCCATGAGGTTATTATTTCTGGATTTGGTTACTTTAAAAATACATCTTCTTCATCTTTACCAGCTATCAGCACATTGCTCTGAAATACAGTCAAAGCCTATGCTCAAAAGCAAACAATGCAAGTGTTGCCACCTGTTGATGGAAAATTTATTGCTTGTTTCACTTGGGCCTGGATGAAAAACAGCATGAAAGGCAAAGAACCTTAAAAAACAATTCCCACAAGCTCAACTTCTAGACTTATTAACATAATATTTGCATTATTGCTATTCTTTTTGTTATTTCAAATCTTCTTTTCACATGGGTCATTGATGGTAAGCGAGTATAAATTTTGCTTCATTACATTATACAATAGATATATTTAAATGCTTTCCATTTGATCAAGCTCCACATTTTTTTTTAATTTAAAGTTCCAAACATCAAACAGTTTGAAACCCCATGGACAGTATATATCCTAGTGGTCTAAATGAAATGATGTCAGCAAACAGCCAGAGTTTGACAATCCTCAGCGGAACCAATTCCAGCTAATTTCAAAGAAGAAAAATAGTTTCCATATTTCATAGAAAGTATTCTGCTAATAAACACAATAGAGGAACTATTATTCTTCCTCAAGCTTCAAGAACGAATATGTATGTATTAAAAAAAGTAAGCAAACAGCATGCACTTTGATAAAACATAACTTATGTAAATCAAAGAGCAAAATCCAAGAATTATGGTAGTTGGTAACTGATGCCTTATAAATACAATAGTTCTAAAATATTCAACTAAATAATAAATGCTAAAATTGCCCTCACTCAGAAACAAGCTGTGCCTTGCATATAAAAATTCAATAAGTGAACATCTGAATCCCCTTTTATTCATTTCCTGATTCTCTTGTTCATACATTCAATAATTATTAAGCTCTTGCTTAGTATCACATCCTGAGCTAGGTACTTGGAAGTAATGTCAAATAAAACATAGAACTCTGTCCTATTTAATGTGCATGCACAAAAAGATATCATGAAGTATTTGAATGAGATAATAGAACATAGAACACAGTCACAACTGACTGTGACTCCAACAGTACAGATATTTTAGTCAGGTGTGGTGGCACACACCTGTGATCCCAGCACTTGGGAAGTTGAGGCAGGAGAATAGCTGCAAGTTCAAGGCCAACATAGACTACATGGTAAGTTCAGGTCAGCCTAACTACATAATGAGACCCTGTCTCAAAAAACAGAACAAAACAACAAAAACATTACAGATATCTGTATTGTAAGAAGAAGGTTAAGCTGGGCATAGGAACACACATACAGAAATGTACATGCAGGCATGTGAATTTGCTTTCCTAGTGGCAATTGGTTCAGGGATGATTCAATGATTCAGTGAAGCTCAAGAGTCAGGGCACCTTTCTGTGTCTACTCTACACTCTAGGTACGTTTTTCTCATGTTTGCCAGTATTGGCTGTGAGATGTCTGTCACAAGATCAACTTTACAGTCTACGTTCATAGCAACAGGAGAAGGGAAAACAAGAGAGCTCTCATCTTTGGCCTGAATTTTTTTTTTAATTAGGAAAACAAAAATCCTTCCAGCAGTACACTACCTGACTCCTCCCATGCCTGTTGACTGGGATGGTGTCACCAGGCACACTTGGCTGCAGAGAGGCTGTCCAGCCTTTGAGGTGGGGAGGAGAAAAGGAGAAGCAGCTGGAAATGATTCTGCCCCTCAGCTAGCAGCCCTCACAGGCTTGCAGCAACCTGAAGATTAACGAGTCAATATAGTCACTCAGGAAGGCTTTCTGGGCTAAACCCTGAAAATAGAGCAGTGAGTAAGACAGGCAGCACCTCTGCTCTCAAAGAACTTAAATTCTAGGAAGAAAAATGGAAGGCAACAAAATAATTATAGAAGATGATCAGTTAATCATCATTAGATACTAATGAACACATTAGAATTTAACCCCAAAGCCAATCACACCAGGGTGATCTGCAACTTAGAAACTCAGAAAGAACCTTATTAGCTACATATGGGAATTTAAAAACTTGATACATTCATTCATTCATTCATTCACTTAATCAATCAACCCATCAATCAACAAGCCATTCAACCAACCAACAAAATCACCCTCCCATTTCCAGGAATGCTTCAAACACAGGCATTACAATTAGGTTTTTTTTTTTTCTTTTTTCTTTTTGTAGCTTCGCAGATTGGCCTACTTGGGTAATTTTGTGTTCAACTGGTGTCTCTCAGCTGTTCCATTATGTTGGGAATCCAGGCCCTGACAAGCAGATCTCTGTTTCCCAGGATGAGGTTGTAGCCCTCTGCTGGTCTAACTTGAGCATTTGGCCTGCCTATCCGGGGACCAGAGGATGCGGCCAGGCAGTCAGTGGCTGCGGGCCAACACAGGAGTCCAGGGGGCTTGCTCAGCATACATGGGTATCATTTGGACAAATAGGAGCTTCTGGAAAAATGAGAGAGCAAAGCCCCGGCCCTGAGAAAAAAACTGTCAATGGACTCCATCAGGCCCAAACAACGGCTAGGCCACTTGTGGCAACATAAAAGGCCAACATCCCAGCCATGAGTAATGTGCTCTTGGCAGCTGTTAAAAGGGGCCTAAAACCCCACTGGCTCCCAGATCCAGCCGGATGGGCCAGGTGCAGGCTGACAGGAGAGCTGTGTTGATTCTAAAGGCCAGAGATGTTATTTTGAGGTTTGACTGTTTATGTCTCATTACTGCTAATTTCCATGAGTTTTCAGGCCCTGTTCTGACAACTCCATCCCCTGGTGGAGAAATCTATCTACACATGAAGGCTAACCTACCCCTGCTCCCAAAATTTTTTGTTTGATGAGAGTCATTTCTGGGAATTCAACAATCTTCATGTGAAGTTTCTTAAGCAATTTTAGTTTGGGTTTGTGGGTCTCTTTCCTCTGAAGTTTTTCACTGGGTAGGAGCAGGACTGGCCTGGGATATATTTAAACAAAGTTTTTACCTTCTAATTCTCCTCTTTTTGTAATGTGTGGAACTATTAAGATAGTGGTCTATACAAATACATAAAAGTATTATCTTGCTTGTATAGTTGGAAAATTCAAAGAGAAAGATTCCATTCATAAGACCACACAGGGTTACTCTTGACAAGACACATGTAGGAGACATTTCAGTCTGGTCCCTATGGTGCCCTGGCCTGTGTGGCCCTCATCTACATAACCCTTTCCTGGTCCCTAGTGCTGTCTTCTTCTGTTTCTGACAAAGTTTATTGTTAGCTTTTTGTTATGGAAAACTATGCACACAAGCAAATAGACTGGTATGATGAGTGTTCAAGTCCCCATCAACTCCTGCTGTTTCCATATTATGGATACTTCTGCCCCCATTATTATTTTTCTCAAGGTTCTCACTTTTCTTTTTTTTAAATTTTTTTTTTTTATTTATTATTTGAGAGAGAGAGAGAGAGAGAGAGAGAG
>NW_004524694.1:1374625-1392866 GCF_000260255.1 Octodon degus | reverse complement strand
ATTTTATTTTATTTCTTAAGGTTCTTAAAGGTCAAATTTACATACATTGCTATGCCGACATGCAGAGGTCTTAACTGTATACATATGTCACCCACATGGCTTTCAGCCTACCATAACGTAGCATTCCCATGACACAGGAAAGCTCCCCAAGGAGCCTATTCTTCTGTGTTTTTTAAATCTACGATTGTATATTTTTTTTGAAGACTCTGTTTGAGAACTAACATCATTTAGATCTGTATCCTATCTCCAAACTCTACTCTTGGTTTTCAAAGACAAGTCCTGGTTTACCTGTGACAATATGCCCTCCTCCCTGGAAGGTACTAATGCATGGATGGATCACCTCTCTAAAGTCAAATCCTGGCTTTCACAGAGGTCTTTGGAAATAGGACCATTAGAGTCAAAAGGGCCTTTTACAGGCACAAGCAGAATAACAGGACAGGAGGTATTTTAGGGGCCTCTCAGTTCCTATGCTCTGTGGTATATAGTACTGGCCAGGGAAGAATTTAAAGTTCACACACTGATACACACATATTGCTTGACAAATCATGGCTTATGAACAATCTCCACTTCTTTCCCTCATTGCCGGGCTCAGTCTTCCTTTTTCAGGTCCACTTACCTAGGCCTGCTCTCCTAACCTTTTCTTCTGCTGGCCGGCAGCTCAGCTTCTGCCTTGTACTCTGGGGCTGGTTCTGAAAGGCTAATAGAGGCTCCAGGAACCTCCTCGCGCTCTCACGGTCAACCTCTGAGGCATGAACATGCACATTGCAGAATGCCACCTGAAACAGGGATTTAGATTCCACTATAGTGAGTATTCAGTTGTATTTCTAATTATGTTTTCTAAGGTGACACAGTTAGCTTTCAAGGTAGCTGTGGGTCTCAGCAAAGAGGAACAAATATTTACTGAGCATTTATTATAGACCAGGCACTTAATTAGCCTCTAGGACAAGTTAGCAGCAAAATGTAAACCAAGTAGGTAGGTTCTGAAGTCATTCAGCAGAGCTCTGACCTTCAAAAAAAAAAAAATAGAGCCTGGCGTCAACTGTGTAATATCGTTAACATTATAGCTATCATGCTATCATATTGGTCAAGAATGCACTATTGAACAAGAACTTTATCTCTTCTAGCGCTTTTGAAGGCAGCTATTTTAGTCGTCAGGGAAAAATGAAAAGGAAGCAAATATTTATCATGTATTGCTTTATACCCACTATCCCATGAACTAAGGACCATTATTATTCCTTCTGAAGATAAATGAGTTAATACATGTAAGAGCTTTAGAACAGAGCCTGGAAAGAACTCCATAAACATTTACAGTATTTTTATTACTAGCAGGTAATTCCTTTGCTTAGGTTTGCATAGCTAGAAAGAATAGGAGCAGAGAAGGGCCTTGAGTGTGGTTCATTCCCCTTCCACAAGCCCCTGGGGATGCTTTGGTTGGCCTCAAACCCAGAAGACACTGACCTAGGCTAGCCCTGGCACTAACCTCGGACTCAGGTTCTGGTGCTTGGCAGGAGTTTCTACAACTGGGTAAGAGAATTTTCTACTGTATATAGACTGCACAGCACACAAACAATAAAAATTTACTTTCTCACAGTTACATAGGCCTGGAAATCCAAGGTTCACGGACTGGCAGACTGAGTATCTGGTGAGGGCCCCCTTCTTGATGTGCCCTAAAAGGATAAAGAAGCTCTTTGGGGTCCTTTTTAAAGGGCACTAATCTCATTCATAAGGGCTTCACCTTCATGACCTAATCAGCCCAGGGCCATCACAGTCGGGTAAGGATTTCTCTGCTTTCTATAAAGCAGAGATAGAAGCAATCAGGCTATAACAGATGAGCAGCCTACCTGTGAGTTCTGCTCCCTGGAATGTAATCTGCACTGCTGTCCTCTTTAAAAGAGCGCTTATAGTCAGGTATGTGGCTCAGTGGTAGACTGCTTGCCTAGCATGCTCAAAGTATGAGTTCAATCCCCAATTCTACCAAAATAATTTAAAAAATTAAACATTGAAAACGTGTCTGAAAGATTACTGGTACAATTGCTCAGATCCACAGTCAATTAGATATCTATTAAATCACAGACTTATCCAAGGCACAATGTGTGCAGCAAATCAGTAAATCTAAGTATTTATTAAGTGCCTATTTCTGCTGAGGCAATTAAACAGGACTGTATGAATTGCAGCAGGTCTTTGGGGAAAAGGTTATCATGACTTAGGTTCCCTGGCTCCCCTTTATTATCAGACTTCCTTCTTTGGCCCTCGCCTTTTGGTCCCTGTGTTCCAGCCACACTGAACATCTTCCATTGTTGTACCATTGTCATAGAAGCTCACACCCAGCCCTGCACCTGCACCAGGAATGCAGGTGTCTTTCTCAGATCCACTCACACTGGCCTTTGCAATTGCTCAGCACTTAGCTCCCAGACCCCCATCCAGAGAGGCCTGACTAACCTAGAACCACTCCTCCATCCACTGGCTTGTGGGATTTATTTCAATTTTAAAAGTCATGTTGCCCACCTAGAACTATTTGCAAACTGAAATCATTCTGTGATTACTTATGAAATTGTACAAGGGGCAGAAATTCTAGTCTAATTATCTAATGTTAGGTCTTGAGAACCTAGAACAGTATTTATTGAATATATGAGAGTTAAGAATAATGATGGTATTTGAAGAATGCATTGCTGCCGCTCATAGTCGTGTAGTCCTTCTAATACCAGGGGAAATGAGGAGACTGGTTATCTTTATGTTGAGGGCAGCTATTTTAGTCTGCAGGGAAAACTGAGAAGAAAGTAAATGTTTATTATGTATCACTTTACACCTGCTACCCTGTGCTACTTTTTCTGAAGATTAAGTGAGTTAATACATGTTAGGGCTTTAGAACAGAGCCTGGAAAGAACTCCATAAACATTTACAGTATTTTTACTACTAGCAGGTAATTCACTTGCTCAGGGGTACATAGCTAGAAAGAATAAGGACAGAGAAGGGCCTTCAAAGAAAAACTGAGTCTTGGCTGCAGAGACTGACTGGAGACACAGGGCTTATTTCCTAGTTTTATTTTTATATTTTTGCATCCTTCACTGCATGTCCAGTGGTAGGCTGGCAGCTGAAGATTTTAACACTCCCTTTGTTTTAAGGAAACTTGTCCCTCTTGAGCTTTCGCAGGCTCATGCCCCAGCAGGAAAAAAAAAAAGTGCATTAGAAGTGGTGATGAAAGGCGCCTCGCAGGGCCTCTTGCAGGAAATCGTGGTGAATGTGCTCTCAGAGGCCTTTAAAGGAGGAATAATTTTCTTCAACCTTTCATGGATTTTGTAAAAGCTATCCAAAAGTGGGAGGACAGGTAAATTACTCTTCAATCCCTGATTTCTATCACAAGAAAAGGAAGTATGAAGTAAGCATGTTGGCACAGTGGGGAAGTGAGGACCTGCTGTTTGGGGAAAAACAGTCTGTACGTGGTCTCAGGAGTGGATGTGCTCTTGGACAGGTGGGGTGATGAGCATGTCCTGCTTCTGGTAATTTTTTCATGAATCAGATTTTAAAATCACATACACACAAGTGGTGTTATTATTTGCATTTCAAAAAGATTCCTCAAATGATAAAACAATTTAATATTCAAGTAACTTCTGAGTGTGCTAGGTACTCATTGGTCAATTTCCAAATTTTTTTTTTTTTTTTTAATTTTATTTATTTATTTATTTGAGAGAGAGAGAGAGAGAGAGAGAGAGAGAGAGAGAGAGAGAGGCCAGCTCAGCCCACCAGGGGGCAGGGCTGGCTGGCATGTGGTGCTGGGGGATTGAACCGCGGTCCCTGATGCTTTTGCTAAGCTTGTTCTAAGTAGGTGCTTTAGACCACTGAGCCATCTCTCCAGCCCTCCATAGTTTCTTATTCAGTCCTTTCAACTACTCTTTCCTTCAAAGTGGTTGTATTTTCTCTGGTTTTTCAGCAGTACTGCAGATCAAAACCAGGAGTGCTCTAGCCTTGAGCTATATCACCAGCTCCTTGTCTCTTTTGAAGAATTTGAGACGAGCCCTTGGTAACTTGTTCAGACTGGCCTTGAACTCGTGATCTTCCTGCCCCAGCCTCCTGAGTAGCTGGGGTTGCAGGCGCTGGCCACCATGCCCAGGTAGGTAGGATTTTTTTTCCAACTTCACTTTGCAGAAAGAAAACTGAAGCTCAGGGAGAGGGTCTAAGGATCTTGCCCGAAGTCTCACATTACATAGTAAGTGGAAAAAATAAACTGGGACCTAAACCCAAAGTTACTTTTAAAAGGCAAGCCTAGGTAGGGAATTGTTCTGCAATGCAAAAAATATGATTCTATTTAATGGAGGATTTATTTGTCTTCAATATTTCAGGAATGCTCCTTCAGTCAACCACTACCTATTGTCCCTGTGTCATATCTGTCTTTCAGACGCATACTCAGCATATCAGCGCTTCTCCCTCTCAGTGCCCCCAGGCAGCTGGTGCTGGCTCCACCATCCTGCTTTGAGGACCCATGTTTAGAAATCCACTCTGCTCAAAGAGAGATGAGGACAGTTTGAAAGGATGGAAAAACAACCTGACACAATTAATGTGTCAATTGCGGCAACATGAAACCCAAAGTTGAGCAATTTGGGCCTGTGTGAACAAACAATTGAAATAATTTCAGGCCCCTGACTTTATGACTTTATGAAAGGTGTGCGTGTGCGTGTGTGTACAATGCATATGCGTGTGCTTGCTCAGAAAGCGGACTTTCTGTTTTTAGTTTTAATCTTGTTTAGAATTTGTTTGCAGTACGTAATGATTTCCCTTGCATGTGGGTTTGGTACATGCACACAACACATCACAACTCCTTTTTTATCCCTTCCCCCCCCCTTACCACATCTCTTAATCTCCTTCCCATTTAAAAAAGTTCTGTCTACTTACTTTCTTTTATCTACCTTTTCATTTTACTCTCACAAGCCTAAATTACAGATTTTATTCTTGTGTTCTGGGCTGGCTCTCAGATGTTTTTCACCTGAATCCACTGGCTTACTAGAGGAGTGTTCAGATTAAAAAAGAAATTAAGGGAAAAGAATTTCGAGACAGTTCCTGCGGGATCAATCCAGCCTCTGTTTTGTTTGTTTTGCTTTGTTTCGTTTTTTCTAGAGATTGTAGAACCTGGAAGAGACTCCATAAATTTATGTCCTGGGTTTCTGTAAGAGACGCCCAGTACCTCGAGTCTAGGCTGCAGGAGCCCACTCCTTGCAAGGTTGTGTTTCCATATCTGGATTTCTGTTTGCTCTTGCAGAGATATTCCTTTGAGCCTGGTGTAGATTCTTTTCCTCCAGTTTGGTCACACTGTGGTGTGGAAAGGGATTTAGTTTAATGCCTGAGTGGGCAAATGTGGAGCAAGAGGTTTGAATCCTGAAATACCTATGTGAAAATCTCCTTACCTGGCATCTCTCTGGCGGAGCTCAGGCGCCTGTGGATACCTTGTCCCAAGGACCCTGGACGCCAGCCAAGACTTGCAAGCAAGTGTGGGTGTTGAATCAACATTTCTGGTTATGACTCCCCAAGGACTCTTCTTTGAAGATTATGTAACTTCAGCTGAGAGGATGGGCTTTCCTTACCAGCTTTACACATTGGATTAACTTTTTAAAAACAAACAAGAACTTTTCTCCTCTCTTTTAGAGGAGTTTTTGTTTTTCAGTTTCTGGCTAAGTAGTGTTTAGAGAAAGGAGAGAGAATTCTATTGGGCATGATAACGCTTTTCTGATTTTTTAACTTAATTTAATTTGATTTTTTTTTTTTTTTTGGTAAGAGTCTACAGGGTGTCAGGGTCTCACTACACAGATTGTACTCATAGTGATTCTCCTGTTTTCAGCCTCCCAAGCGCTGGGATAACAAGCGTGCGACACCATGCCCTGTCTCAATCACCATCTCTTTGTACCCCAGGGGTGGGGCCAGCACAGCACGCAGGGGATCGAATCATGGCTGCTGCATTTGCCTAAGCAGGAGCTTTAATCCGCTGAGCAATTTGACCTGTCCTTTTTAAAATTTAATTTGAAAGCTGTGTACTAACCAACTAGGTAAGGTGGTCACATATCTATGACTGAAGCTCTTGGGAGGATGAGGCAGGAGGATCACCATGAGTTTGAGGCCAGTCTGAACTATACATTGAAGGCCTGTATCAAAAAACAGAGGAAGGAAGGGTGACTCATTGGTTTAATGATTATCTTGTTTTGTGTTTACTCAATATCAAGAATTTATAATCAATTTTGTTTAAAAGATAACCAAAACTATTTCTTAGGACCACACAGTCCTGTTATTAGACTCAAGTTTTTACCATTGGTGATACTTATAAATGGGTTAAGATTCTTTGGTCTCATTGCTTTGAAAGATTTTCCTTAGCATAACTTCCTCTCTGCCCCTCTTGTCCTAATTTGTGTTTCAGAATAAGATCTGGGCGTGTGGAGCTGAGCCCTCTGGCATTTCATTTACTTTGCTGTGGCCTCAGCTGCCTGCAGGAGGCCTGTCCTCTGATCTGTTCTCCAGTAAAGTTATTACTGGGGACGGGTTTCTCCTAGTCAGTTGTCTGACTCTTATGTCCATCTCTCAGTACACTGGAAACTCAGGAGGGGAAAGAAGGTCTAAGTTCTGTAAAACCTCAATAGATACATGTGGTATAATTGTATAGGCAAATTCTTAAATGTTTTTCTTTGTGTGTGTGTGTGTGTGTGTGTGTGTGTGTGTGTTTTAGGGAAGGGTCTACAGGGTGTTCAGGGTCTCACTACTAGATCAGACTTGTAGTGATCTGCCTGTTTACAACCTCCCAAGAGCTGGGATTACAGGCACGCGCCACCACACACAGTCTCAGCTGTGGTCTCAGTGCGCCCCGGGGACAGGGCCAGCGTGGCAAGCCCGGGAATCGAACACCCAGCCCCTGTTCCGGCTTGCACTTAAATGTTTTTCCATAACCCATCTTTTTAGGCTAGGATAATTTTTTTGTCAATATTTCAACAATGAAAGGCATCATTATAACTTATTAAAAGCATTATTATAGTTGTCATTATAAATAAGAATCATTTAGTATTAAACTTGTTTTTAAATTTTTATTTGTTTTAATTGAATTTAATAGGGATTAAATACAATTTGGGAAATAGGAAAAAGTAGGATAAATAGTCTTACAAGATTACAGCTTCAAACATTCTGAAACCAGTCAACAACTTCTGACATTGCCTGTCTTATGGATAACCCACTATTATCATGGTCTACTGGACTATATTGGATTATTTTGCTGAATTCAAGTACCTACAATATTTAAATGGCAATGGAATACCCATCTCTGACAAAACTAAACAAAAAAAGAGGATACAAATGAAGGACCATTTTGTATCTGTGTACACAAAATGGTTAAGATAGATATACAGCTACTTTCTCCTAATTCAACGAGAAGAAAGTTTGTACTAATAGTGTTTGGACAGGATATCATGTCTGCATCTTGTACTATGAAAAACCACTATAAAGACAACAATATGCAATTATTAATTATTGAAACTGTCCTATTGATTGGTTTTGAAACTGTCTCATTACTATTTGTTTCTCAATAAAATTAATTTTAAAAAAACCAAATATTCTGAAACCACTGCCTTAGGTTTTTTTTTTTTTTGTCTTCATGGAACTGGGGATTAATTCAGACTCTTGTGCTTGCCAGGGAAGTGCTTATTCCACTGAGCCATCTCCCTGGCCCCCATGGCCATCTCTCCGGTCCCCAGGAATTTTGTAAGAGAGGTTTAATTATGATCTGTGGTCCACCTAGCCTATATCTAAAGAGTCTCCCCACTTCCTGCCCATTTCCTTCCTGGTGGAAATTGAGTCCAGGACCTTTAGACTGATGTATAATAGTCCTTTTGAAATTTTTAATTTTGAATCAGAGTCTTGCTAAAGCACTAAGTTCCCCAGGCTGTCCTTGAACTTGAGATCCTTCTGTCTCATCCTTCAAGAGTGCTGAGGTTACAGGTATACACCATGATAACTGGCTTCTAGTTGAGATTTCTTTCTTTCTTTCTTTTTTGATACAGGGTCATGCTACACAGTTTGGATTCCAGTGATCCTCCTGGCTCAGCCTCCTTAGCACTGGGATTACAGATGTGCGCCACCATACTTGATTCCAGGGCCATGCTGGGAATGTGATACCAGGGATTGAACTCAGGGCCTTGTGCTTGCCAGGCAGGCACTTATGCCACCAAGCTATATTTTTTAGTTGAGGTTTATTTTTTGTTTTTGGTGGAACCAAGGATTGAACTCAGGCCCTTGCACTTACCAGGCAAGTGCTTATTCCACTGAGCCATCTCCCCGGCCCCTGAGGTTTGGTGCCAAGGACCAAACCCAAGGCTTCCAGCTTGCTAGGTATGCATTCTACCACTGAGCTAAATCTCCAGCCCCAACACCTGGCTTTTAAAAAGTCTTTAAACTTTGAACTTTATGGGGCCAGGGAGATGGTTCAGTGGAAAAAGCGCTTCTTTGGCAAGTGCAAGGGCCTGAGTTCAATTTCCGGTTCTGCAAAATAAATAAATAAAATAAAATAAAATAACTTTATCGAACTTTAGGAAGATAATGAAATTATTTGCTGGGAATGGACCCACCCTTTTTTTCTTTTTTAAAACTTTCTGCAAAGCTTTCTTCCCGAGGGGCTCAGTCCTTGGCAGCTGCCTTCCTCATGCCAGCCAGCACGTTACTCAGCTACTCACGCTTCCTCTTGGCACAGATGTGTGTCCCCACCATTTTCTTCATGGACTTGTCCATGGAGACCTTGAGCAGCTCCATGGTGCATTGCTTGTAGGAGGGGGGAGCCACACACCTCCTGGATCATGTCCCGAATGAACTTGGTGTGTTTGGTGAGGCGTCCACGATGGCAGCTGTGCCTTGGTTTGCTCACATTCTTAGTCACCTTGTGGCCCTTGTTGGCGTCCACAGCCATGGGATAGTGGAGGGCCATGGCTACTGTTCTTCTATGGTTGCTGTGGCAGAAACCCCATTCTTTAAAAAAAAATACTAGAGTTTACCTACAAGATTAGGGCTGGGAAGATAGCTCAGTAGCCTAAGCACTGGCCTGGCAAGCTCAAGGTCCCAAGTTCCATCCCTGGTACCCTATGCCATGCTGGCCCCTGAACCCTGGGTGTACCACGCTGGCCCTGAAACTGGGCATGGTGGCACATGCCTGTAGTCCCAGTACTGGGGAAGCTGAGACAGGAGGATCACTACGAGTCTGAACTGCATAGAGAGACCCTGTTTCCAATAAATAAATAAATTTTAAAAAAGATTTACATGCACGATTATTGGTTTCAAACTATTAAGTAAATAAATAAATAGTTTCATCTGATTCCAATCCCTAGTTCTTCATAGATAACTAGTGATAGTGTGTGTTTCTTCCAGCATCCAAAACATTGCTGGCTGGTTGCTGCCTTGCTGCGCATGGACCTTCCCAGGAGCTCCCAAATGCTTCAGCTGATTCCTTTGCTGAATACAGTGGCTGCCCGCTAAGCCCCTGCCGGTGGACTTAACACCCACATTCCTCTTGGGCCCGCAGTCCCTCTGTCCAGTTGGTTTTCTCTTGGGTACAGTAAACATATGAAGGACCTCTTAGATGCCTTTTGATAGACTCATTTTCTATAAAGTCAAAATTGGAAAAGGGAACCTTCACAGAGACAATATTAAAGTAGGCTCAACACTTCTGTGCAATACCAGCGAACAGCAACTTAGAGAAGCGAAGAATTAATCACACCATAACATGGGCAGCAGGGGCACAGTAGATACCTTCATTTTAAGCCATACACATCTAAAAAAGACATGGTTTTCCTGAAAATGCTTTCCAGGAAAGAGAGAGTCACTGTTATGTTTAAGCCTTTACATGCCTGTCATGTTATGGAAGGCTGTTTCTCAGTTACTTGTTTTGCATAATATATTGTTTGGAGGAGACATGTTAGCCTGGAGAAAACCTTCAATCAATGCAAGTTTTCCATGTTTATTAAGCTCATGTGCTGAAATCTTTACAAGTTAGTTTTTTTAAAAAAAAAAAACTTCAGATGGAGTCAATAATTTATTCCTGACCTTATGATGACAAAATTGTAAGTGCTGGTTTTACTTATGCTAGTCTTTTAAAGAGTACTTTCCAAAGCATAAATGATTATATTAATGAATATTCCAAGCACATGCTTACATGGCAAATGTCGTGCACTCTATACTTCATAACCAAAAGACAACTGAACTAAAAAATGGTTAATGACCAATAAACACATAAAAAATGGAATGACCAATAAGCACATAAAAAATGGAATCATTAATCAGGAAAGTATAAATCAAACTTACAATGAGACACTACTCCCATCACTAAGGTGGCTAGAGTAAAAAAGTCAGCTAACAAGTGTAGCAAGAATCTGGGGAATCCAAACCTTACAAACTGCTAATGCAAATATTAAATGGTGCAACTGCTTTTGAAAACAGCCAGGAAGTTCCTAAAATGATTAAACATAGGATTACGCTATGTTCCAGCAATGTAATTTCTGGTATATATCCAAGCAAAATGAAAACATATGCCCATATAGAAATTTGGAAACTGAATGTTTATAGCTGCTTTGTTATTCATAATAGCCCAAACATGGAAACAATCCAAATGCTCAGAAGCTGATGAATGAATAAGTAAGGTGATGTCTACTCATACAGTGGGATCTTATTTGGCCACAGAAAAGAATGAAATAGTGATACACATTGCAGTGTGGGTGAACCTTAAAAATATCATGGTAAGTTTAAAAAGGCCAGTTCAATAGTACAGTAGATGATTCCATTTGTAGAGAAGTCCAGAACAGGGGAAGTAAATTAGTAGTTGCTTAGGGCTAGGGAAAGAACTGGCAAGATAAGGAGGGGATTGTTAAAAGGTCTAGGAATTTCTTTTTAAGGAAATTAGAAGTTTCTAAAGTTGACTGTGATGATGGTTGTATATATCCATGAATACACTGAAACATGTATACTATGGACTTTGAAATAATGATTATAAATGTTGGTGGAAAAAGTCAACATCTATCAATAAAACATAGCTATCTATTGGCAAACAAGGATCAGCTGTCCTAATAGTTTTATATTCATTTTTTTGTTTCTTGTATTTAACTTTCTGGGCCAGAAGGCTATATAAAATTAAAAAAGAATTATGTCCCAAATAACAACAACAACAACAACAACAACAACAAGAAAGCAAACAAAATAACATATGCACTTCATCACTGGTGATGGATGTTAGAAAATCAAGTCATTATTGTAAGAAAATTGAAAAAGAGAAGGAATCAAGTATTTATTCTGTCTCTTATAAAGATTATAACTCAGAGCAAATGAAAAGCTTATGACAGAAGGATTTTCCTTATAGATATATTCAGAGCTGCAGTATAGCTCAGTGGTACAGCATATGCTTAGCATGAGTGAAGCCATAGCCACTGATGAAACAGTCTTGCCATCGGAAAATGTGGATGTGACAGAGCCTCTATAGCCAACTGCTAGCTCCCAAGAGAGAAGGGGAACCTGAAAAATATGTTATGTGATACCAATGAGGTGCCATCAGAAAAGTTCCGGATGTGGGAAACACTGAAAGAGCCACTCAAATAAATTGCCTGAAAGGAAAAAAGAGCCAGAGGAAGGGAGAAACCTACAGATGAAAGGATAATTAAAAACTACATTGATCAAATGTGGGTCAGAAACCTACTGGGGATGCTACTTTAAATAACTTTATAAGACAGTAGAGGAAATTCTCTCTCTCTCTCTCTCTCTCTCTCTCTCTCTCTCTCTCTCTCGGTGCTGAGGATTGAACTGAAGACTGTGCTTGCCAAGCAGACACTTATGCCCCTGAACTATCTTCCCAGCCCCAGTTGAGGAAATTTGAACTCATACTGAATATTTGATGAACTGCTAATTTTGGGGGGATGCTACGTTGATATTGTAGTTATATTTTTAAACTGGGTCTTAAGGAATACCTATAGAAAGGGTGTGAGGTGTTACAGACAAAATTCTGGCCCCAAGTTGATAATAGTTGTTGAGAATTCTATAGACTCCTTATGTATGAATTTTTTTGTAATAAAAAATATTTTATAAGGAAAAAAATACTACATTCCTAATAATTAGGCTGAAGTAAAGATGAGTGGTCAGGAGAAGTGTAGAGATTTAGAGACAGTGAAGGTGATGACTTTAAACATGACTGTGAGGAGTGAAGAATATGAGCAGCAATTTTCCATGAAATGTAAAATAGAGAAAAGAATTTTAAAAAAGAATTTATATATGCATACATATATTTTCCATCTATGTGATTTAAAGCTAAACTAATACTTTAAATAAGTTAAGACAAATATTTCATCTGCAACACTACAATTTTATATAATCTACTTACTATTATGTGCCCTAAAATTCCAATTGGTATTCATTTTTCATTAGGATAATTTGGATTATGTAATAGAGTTGGCTTGTATTTGAGCATTTTAACTTCATTTATTGGCATAGCATAGCCATTTCCTCATGTTATCATGAAGTTGGGGGAAGCAATTAGAAAGACTGCGTAACACAAATGATTCAGCACTGTCTATGGCTAGATATTTGATGGTACCTTGTTTTTCAGTCATAAATAATACTGAGGCCAATAATTTTTAATGTCATTTGTATTGACTCTTTCTTTCTCATTAATACCTATTAGTCTTACATTGTTCATCTTTGCATCATCTTCAAGGTGATGAATTATTTTTTCCTGCATCCTAGCTGTTTTTAAGAGATCTTTTCTTACCTTTTCACTAGCTGCACCAGTGTCTTCAAGATCTGAAACTCTGTCTTCACTTTCAGTTTTGCAAGCTTGTGATTGAGATTTTAAATTCTTCTATATCTCTTTGATTCTGTTTCATGCGATCTATTTCTTTCCTGTATTGCTTATTCAAGGAATCCGTCATTTTTCTAATCTCCTCTATTTTTTTTATCAATGTCTTCTTTAGAAGCAGTCATAAATTCTTTTACTGCAGTGTTTTTTTAGATTGTGCTTCCTCCCTATGTTTCTGTAGTTGATTCTTTACTTCAGATGCTATGAGTTCAGAGAATTCTTTTTTTATTTCAGAAAAGAATTCCACTCTGAGTTCCTCTATAACTTTCTGCTGTTGCTTATTTACTATCGATGCTATTAATCCATACATTTGATCTGAGCTAGTGTCCTCTGCACTTGTTCTGGGTGGGCATTGGGTTTCCTCCATGTTTCTTCATTTGATTCTTTACTGCAGGTGTTATTAATTCAGGGATTTCTTTTTTCATTTCCAATCTGAGTTCCTCTATACCTTTCTGCAGCTGCTTCTTTATTTCAGAAGCTGTTGATTCATTGCTTTCAGCTGTGTGTTTCCCAATTTGTTCTGTGTTAGTGTCCTCTGTACTTGTTACGGGTGGGCTTGGGGTCTGAGATTGCATTTTGCTTCTTTTCGTGATACCATTTTGTGTAGCACTGTCTTCTGACCTTTGTTGTAGAGCTTTGTTGCAGTTATAACCTTATCACCTACTGAGATTCAGGTGCAGATCTACAAAATTTGGATTATCCAGCTGTGCCTGGCTTGGGTCTGGCTGCTGTGCTCAGCTCCTTCCTGCTTCCACCCTTGGGAGTGAACCTGTTGTGCCCCTCTGGCAAGATGTTCTGCTCCTGGACTAGCTGGGTGATTTTGTCCCCTACTCTCTCTACAGGGATTGCAGCTGCAGGGTTTCACCCCAGGCCTGTATGCCAAGCCTGAGCTGAGTCTGGAGGGGACAAGGTGGAGTAGGAGGGAAAGGAAGCTCTCCTACACACTCACCAGGCCTGGGCTAGGGCTGGATCTGGGGGTCCCCAGAATGCAGCAAAAATTCTCACTCGGCGGGCAGGGTGGGAGGGTGTGCTGCGGAGTGGTGGTGGTGGTCCCAATGGGGTGGAAGAGGGTCTCACCCACGCTGCATCTGGGCTTGGACCAGCCAAAAATTCTTAATAAAATCATTTATTTTAATTTTCTGTGCTCATAATAGAATTCCTAAAGTAGAATTATAGAGTAAAAAGATAAATATTTTAAGATTCTTGATACTTGATATGCTTTTTGGTAAGACATTTTTTCTTTCTTTTTTTTCCTTCTGTATTTAGGACAGGGTCTATAGGGTCTACAGGGTCTCACTATGTAGATAAGACTCCTGTTTTCAGCCTCCCAAGTGCTGTGATTACAGGCATGAGCCACCATGCCCGGTCTCAATCGCCATCTCAGCATGCCTTGAGGACGAAGCTGGCACTGCAGGCCGGGCATCAAACTCTGGCCACTGAGCTCTGCCAAAGAAGGCACTTTAGTCCCCTTTTTTTATTTTATGGAAAAAAATGTAAAACAAAATTTCATAAAATGGTAAGAGAATAACAATAATTAATACATGGGATATTATCTTTAAAGTAGTTACTCAGAGTACAAGATATGGGCATAAAAATTTCTCCAAATGATATTAGCACAAACCTTCCTTTTCTATGAACTGAAAGACACTAATAATATAACTAACTAGTATTTTTTCCTCTCCTTTCCCTTCCTTCCTTCCTTTCCCCTTTTCCTCATTCTACTTCCTTTTTATTTTTTAACAATGTCTTCTTGGGCTGGCCAACTAACTCAGTAGATTAAAGTACCTGCAAGCAGGAGCAGGGGCCATAGGTTCAATCCCAGAGCCAGCTGTTCTGGCCCCACCCCCAGGGCTTGCTGAGACAGCAATTGAGATTGGGCGTGGCGGTACGTGTGCCTGTAATCCCAGCTCTTGGGAGGCTGTAGACAGGAGAAACACTATGAGTCGGATCTAGTAGTGAGACACTGAACACCCTAAAGACCTTCCCTAAACTACCAACAAAAACCAAACCAAAAAACAGGAGGATCAATATAAGTGTGATCAGTGTAGTGAGACCCAGTAGACCCTATACTAAATATATTAAAACAATAAATAAATAAAATAAATAAATAAAGTTATGGCTTTCAGTTTTTGCCCATTTAGTATGATACTGGTTGTTGGTTTTTCATAGATGGTTTTTATCAGGTTGAGATATAGACCATCTATTCTGATTCTCTGTAGGGTTTTTATCATAAATGACAGTTGGACTTTGTCAAAATCTTTTTCTTCTGAGTTCTCTGGTACCACACCAAAAAAAAAATCTTTTTCTGCATATATTTAGTTGATCATGTGGATTTTGGTTCTAGTGATGTGGTATAATACATTTATAGATTTGAAATGTTGAACCATCCCTGCATTTCTGGGATAAAACCCACTTGGTCAAGATGTTTGATGATTTGCTGTATTCTGTTTGGTTGTATTTTATTGAGGATTGTTGCATCTATATTCATTAGAGAGATTGGCCTATAGTTCTCTTTTTTGGTTGGATCTTTCTCTGGTTTTGGAATCAGTAATATTTGCCTCCAAAATGAGTTTGAGAGAATTGCTTCCCTTTCAATTTCATCGAAGAATTTGAGAAAAGTTGACATTAAATCTTCTCTAAATTTCTTATAGAATTCAGCTGTGAATCCATTAGAACCCGGGCTTTTCTTTGTTGTTAGGTTTTATTATTATTATTATTATTACATTTTCAATTTCATTTCTTTCTTTCTTTCTTTCTTTCTTTCTTTCTTTCTTTCTTTCTTTCTTTCTTTCTTTCTTTCTTTCTTTTTTTGGTACCAGGGGTTGAACTTGGGCCCTTGCGCTTGCCAGGGAAGCGCTTATTCCACTGAGCCATCTCCCCGGCCCCTTCATTTCTTATTATTGGATAATTCAGAGTTTGTATGTATTCTTGAGTCAGCTTTGACATTTCAAATGTATCTAGGAAATTGTCCATTTCCTCTGTTTTCTATTCTGTGAGAATAAAGATTTTGGAAGTAGGTATTGATGATCTTGTGAATTTATATAGGGTCTGCAGTGATTTTGCCCTTTTCATTCCTTTTTGAATGAATTTGGGCTCTTTCTTTCTTTCTTTCTTTCTTTCTTTCTTTCTTTCTTTCTTTCTTTCTTTCTTTTGATTAGGTAGGCTAGGAGTTTATCAATTTTATTTATTCTTTCAAAGAACACACTCCTTGATTCATTTATTCTTTGTACTGTTTTCTTCATCTCCATTGCATTAATTTCTACTCTAGTCTTTGTAATTTCCTGATTTCTATGGGTTTTATGCTTGACTTGTTCTTCTTCTTTCTAGGAGCTTGAGATGGAGCATAAGATCATTTATTTGGGCTTATTCTGTTTTCCTAATGTGTGAATTTACCGCTATAAATTTTCCTTCTAAGACAACTTTCATTGTACCCCACAGGTTTCTGTAAGTGGTATCTGCATTTTCATTGGATTGTAAATATTTTTTGATTTCTTCTTTAATTTCATCTGTGACCCACTGGTTGTTTAGGAGCTTGTTATTTAATTTCCATGTCTTTGTGAAGTGTCTTTTTTCAGTAATTTCCAGTTTCATTGCACTGTGCTCAGATATTATGCATGGGATGATTTTATTCCTTTGCATTTGCTTAAGAATATTCTCTATGTTACTATATGGTCTATTTTGTTTCTTTAAAAAATTTATTTGCACTTATTTTATGCTTAATTTATTCCCATGCCATAAATTTTTGTTTCTTCGGTTTCTTTTGGGATATCTTTTTCTTCTGTGCAACTTCCTCCTCTGGTTTAGGAACTATTTGTTCCTTTTCAGTAAGGATCATCTCAACATGGCAGGGGGAGCTCATGTATGGATTAATCTGGTCATGAACTCTACAAGTATGGCCGTGCATCTTAGGTGCATTGTTCACCTGGATATGTTCAATAACCAGAGAATCTACATCTAAACCCTTAAGCTCAGCATTACTCTCTGCAGTTTTAAGCATGTGCAGCATTCTTTTTGGGCCACTGACCTGTGTCCAGCCCCACTCTTTGGCCTGGGCACATCTACCAACTCCACTGTTGTAATGCCAGAATGGCACACATTGCTTCTTTAATGTGACATCCTTCAGATACTTGGTGGCCTTCCAGATATGCATATCCTTGAAGGCCTGGGCATTTTGACATGTGTTCTTAAAGTGAACATGAAGATTTGAGCCTCTAGGTTTGCATGATTTTGTGGGCTTTTCTGGGTCGAGAGAGTAGCAAACCATTTTCACAGGTCACTTCAGGCCAATCACAGGAAGAAGAAGAGCAATGGTTTCTGGGAGAGTTCATGAGAACGCAACTCTATGTGGTTTATTTTGGAGAATGCCCCATGTGCCACTGAGAACAATGTGTATTCTGTTGTTTTTGTGTGAAACACTCTGTAAAGGTCTACCAAGTCAATTTCTTCACAAGTTTGGTTTAGTTCTGTTATTTTTTGTTGGCTTTTGTCTACTTAATCTGTTTGTGACAATAGCATGTTAAAGTCTCCTATTAGAATTGTATTATTGCTCATTTGATTTTTCATGTCTTAAAATTTGTCTTATGTATGTGGGTGTTCCTACATAGGGTACATACATGTTTATAGTTGTTACCTGCTCCTCTTGCAGTTTTCCCTTAACAAGTATGTAGTGACCTTCTTTACCTCTTTGAATCATTTTTGGTTTGAAGTTGATACTGTCAGCAACAAGAATAGCTATCCCTGCTTTTTTCAAGTTCCAGTGGGATGGAGAATTGTTTTCCATCTTTTGACTTTCAGTCTTTGAATTAACTTTGGAACTAAATGTGTTCTACTGTGGAGCATATTGTTGGATTTTATCTCCTAATCTACTCTGCTAGTCTTTTACTTATGATAGGTGAATTGAGGCCATTTACATGATGGTTATAATGGATATGTATCAACTTGTCTTTGTCTTGTTATTTTCCTGGTATAAGTTTCATATTCTTTTTCCTCTTTTTAATTGGTTGTTCTGGTGGTCACTTTCTGTTGTTTTTGAAGCTGTGGTTGTTTCTGTCTCTTTGTAGAATATCTGTCAGTACTCTTAGTAGGGTTGGTTTGGTGGTCACAGGTTTCTTTAGTTGTTCTTTGTCATGGAAGGATCTTATCTCATCATTTAATTTGATAGTTTTGCTGGGTACATCAGTCTGGATTGGAAGTTATTTTCTTTCAGGACCTGAAATACTTCACGCTTTTCTTGATTTGATAGTCTATCAAGAAATCTGCAGTGATTCTGATAGGCTTTCCATTGTAGGTGATCTGTATTTCCTCTCTAGCAGCTTTTAATGTTCTATTCTTTTCCTAAATTTCTTTGTTTTTTCCATAATTTTATTGAGAAACAAATAGCAATGAGACAGTTTCAAA
>NW_004524694.1:1372366-1373685 GCF_000260255.1 Octodon degus | reverse complement strand
TTAGAATATATTTTTAAAAATAGGCATAAAGAATTATATACTTCTTATGTTTACACGTAAGCCCAAAAATCTAACCATATAAACATTGAAGCAGGACAGTCCCACAATATTCCTTTTCCTATCTCTTGCCTTCATTAACTGCCCTCTTCTTTTTGAACAATCATGTATGCAAGAGACAGCACAGCAGCAACTAGCATGTCATAACAAACAGCCCATATTCAGAAGACCAGAATGACAGGCACTCCAAGCATGAAACTACTATTACAGACTACCATCTGCTGTGCAGTTTCTTAGTGCACAGGTATCAGTATATATAGTTAGTCAGGGTGAGAATCTTTCCAATTAACTGCTAGATTCAAAAATCTTCTGGAGATTCTCAGGATTATTGCCATGCCCATATTCTGCGTATAACTTGGCTTGACATTGTCATGTTTCCTAGCTCTTCTTTCCCTCTCTTGATTAGTTAGTCCTTTAGATCCTGTGTTCCTTTTACTCGTGTTATACCTTTCTATTTGTATTTCTTCTTTTGAGTTCTTATACTAGGGAAACTATATGATATTTACACATGTGTGTCTGGTTTATTTCACTTATGAGTATATGTTCAAGTGGCATCCACTTCAGTATAACAGCTTAGAGCTTATCATTCTTAATAGCTGAATAATACTCCATTGTGTAAAAATGCCACATCTTTTTAAACCATTCCTCAGCTAATGGGCATCTTGGTTGTTTCCAAGATTTGGCTATCACAAATTGTGCTGCTATAAACATAGGCACACCTATATCGCTATGATACGATGTTTTCCGATCCTCCGGGAAAATTCCCAGTAGAGGAATAGCTGGTTTAAATGGGATTTCCAGTCCAACTTTTCTAAGGAGTCTCCACACTGATTTCCATAACAGTTGCACCAGTCTACATTCCCACCAGCAGTGGAGAAGGGTTCCTTTTTCCCTACAGCCGCTCCAACATTTGTTGTTGGGTGATTTCTTTATGATAGCCATCCTTTCTGGGGTGAGATGATATTTCAATGTTGTTTTAATTTGCATTTCACGGATGACTAGTAAGTTGGAGCATTTTTTCATATATTTATTCACTTCTTTAATTTCATCCTCTGAGAAGTGTGTGTTCATCTCAGATGCTCATTTCTGGATTAGGTCTTTAAATTTTGTGGCGCTAGTGTTTTTTAGTTATTTATAAATTCTAGAGAGCAGACCTTTGTCTGAGTACTTATTGGTCATGATTTTTTTTCCAAATTTGTGGGTTGTCTTTTCACTTTGTTGGTAATGTCTTTTGATGTGAAAAAACTTCTCAGTAAGAGCAG
>NW_004524694.1:1356880-1368210 GCF_000260255.1 Octodon degus | reverse complement strand
CAGGCCTGTATGCCAAGCCTGAGCTGAGTCTGGAGGGGACAAGATGGAGTAGGCGGGTGAGGCAGCTCTCCCACACACTCACCAGGCCTGGGCTAGGACTGGATCTGGGGGTTCTCGGAACATGGCAGAAATTCCTACTGGGCAGGAGGGGTAGGGGTGGTTTTGCGGAGTGATGGGGGGCTTTCCAAGGGGGTGGAAAAGGGTCTCACACACGCTGCACCTAGGCTGGGACCAGTAGGTCCTACCGGCTCAGGGTAGCCGAAAGCTCTCCCACACACTCACCGGGTCTGGGCTAGGACTTGTCTGGGGTTTCCTGGAATGCGGCAGAAATTCCTTCCGGGCAGGCAGGGTGAGGGAGGTGCTGTGGAGTGGTGGGGGGCATCCCAAGGGATGGAAGAGGATCTCACCCACGATGCGCCTGGGCTGGGACCTGTAGGTCCCGCCAGCGCAAGGTAGCTGGAAGCTCTCTTTTCTGAATTTCTGAGATCTTGATTATTATGTATCTAGGTATAGATTTATTTTGATTATGGCTATTTGGAGTTCTATATGCCTTGTGTATATGTATGTCAAATTTTTTTCTCATGTTTGGCAAATTTTCTGCCAGTACTTCTGCAAATAGTTTTTTTAATGTCATTTGTGTTATCTTCTGCTCTTTCATTGACACCTATTTTTCTTATATTATTTATATTTGCATTGTCTTGTAGCTTTTGACTTATATCTGTTTGAACTTGTTTTATGCATTCTAATTCTTCTCTGTGTTGTTAATTCAGTTGTTTCCATCATATTTCTATTTTCCTCTTTTTTCAATCTGTCTTCTTTAGCTGTGCTGAGCATTCTTTCATGATTATTGTTATTTTTCCTGTAACCTGAAAAACTATTTCTGATCTTATTTCTCCTATAGCCTGATGCACTTGTTTTTTTTTTCTTCAGTTGCTATCATTTCAGAAATTTCAGGTATGTGTCTTCTATCTTGTTGTCTCTTGGAGTTGTTCTAGGTGGGCTGATGTTTGAGATTGCATTTTGCTTTTGCATCTTGTCATTTTCTATTTAAAACATTTTTATTTTATTTTCTGTGTTTACACTTGAATGTTTTTATATTAGGTAGCTATATAACTAGTGTTAAGTCCTCTCAGTAAAAGTTTGTTCCTAAGGGATGCCTTTAGTATGTAGGCAGTTCTTGGCTTGTGACTGTTCCAATACCTACTTTCCTAGTTAATTAAGAGTGAGATGTTGTTATCTGGTTGGATCAGTCTCCCGTTTTTTGGTTCAAGGCTGTGGTGAAGTTATTAGCCCTGAGCTTCCTAGTATTGTTACAGAAGGGAGAACAACTGATTACAACAGATGTGACATCCTATCTAAACTAGTATAATTAGCAATAGCAATAGCATCAAGTACAGTTTAGAAACTGACAAATGGTGATAGCTATTAACTTTGTACCTTAAGCCTTAGTAGCAAAATCTACAATTATATAATAGATACCAGAACTGATCACAAATTGGGAACTTGCATTCAAAGTGTTCCCATTGGTAGAATGGTTTTATTCTGTGGTGGGGAGATTTAAGAAGTATAGTGGAGGGGGCTGGGGATATAACTCAACATATAGCACAGTGGCTGCCTGGCAGGTGTGAGGTCATGAGTTTGATTCCAGATACCACGCACATACACACACAAAAGAAGGATAGTGATTAAACAAAGATGTCTACAAAGAAAGTAGAAACAAGTCTAGAGGACAAAGGATGATTGTGCAAACTTTGGGGAACTAGAGAAATAGGCAGAAGAGAAAGAACAAAGGATTAAGCAAGGGATTATCTGAACTTGGTCTCTGGGTTTTGGGGATAAGATTAATTTTTTATGGTTGGATTTCTACTCAGCCTTTTAGAAAAAAAGAAGAGAAGAGATGAAAATAGAAGAGAAAAGGGGGGCATCCACACCCATCCCTTCTGCTCCTATTTTGTGTGTCTTTGTCCTTAAGCACAATGCTGGTTTACCTAACTTCCCACCTGTTGGTTTATATTATTATTGTTTTGGATTTTTTCATACCACTAGTCCTGTCTATCCATTTTGTGCACACTAGTGGGGACCCTACTGTGTTGCTTGCATTTCCTCTGTTCTCTGGGCCTTCCAGCAGCTATGGGATTGGAGCTATGGGGATGGCAGTGGGAGGGGCTGCCTATACTGTTCACTTGGATCCTCTTTCTTTTTTTTTTTTTTTATCAAGAAACACTTTCACCATCAAGTTACAAAAGGTTCTGTTTTACCAGCAATATTAAGAAGGTTTATCTATTTTTTTCATTTTGACTACTAGAATAGGCTAAAAAGAATAACTCATTTCTTTTTTAATTTATTTGATTATGTAATAAAATAGAATAGTCCTCTATTTATTCTATTTTAATGCTGTTCACTGGTATCATTTACCTGTTTATATACTTGAGAATGTAGTGGTTTTCTTATCAATTTACATAAATTATCCCATATACTTATTTAATTTTGTGTTTGTATGTGTGATTGTGTGTGTGCATGTGCATGCTAGTGGTTCAACCCAGAGTGCTACACATGCTATATACATGCTTTTCCACTGAGCTATAACCCATGCTTCTTTTTTTAAAAAAAAATGTGTTTGGTACAGGGTCTCACTATGCAGCTCAGACTCATAGTGATCCTCTTGTTTTCAGTCTCCCCAGCACTGAAATTACAGGCATGCGCCATCAAGCCCAGTCTTGGTGGCCTGCTCAGCATACCTGGGGGTGGGGGGCAGTGCAGCATGTGATGGGGGGATTGGACACCAGTTCCTGAGCCTGCCTAAGCAGGCACTTAGTGCTGAGCTATCTTGCCAGCCCTTAACCCATCCTTCTTTAAGGTCCATTAATAATTAACTACTATGTTAAACTCAGAAGATACACTAACCTATAGCATCATCATGCTCATTGTTATCATGAGGCTTATATTTATGGGAGATATAAACATTAAATAGTTACATATAAATGCTAACTATTTTTGGAAAATTCTAGGAAGAAAAGTACAGGATACAATGAGAGGGCCAAGGAGATAGCAAGTAGTAAGTGCCTGAGTTCAATCCCCAGTTCTGCAAAGAAAAAAAAAAAAAAAAAAAGGATGCAATGAGAAGGCATAACATAATGAGATAATTTAGATCAGGAGTTATAGAAAATTCTTTGGTGTGAAAGTGGCATTTCAGCTGAGTCCTAAAAATGAGGAGGTGTTAGGTCACTCATGGGAAAAAGTGTTACAGACAGGGAGATGTGCATGCGAAGCCCCTGAGGCAAGAAGAAGCATACAGTAATTGAGTCTTTGAAAGAAGATGAGCATAACCAGAACACAATGAACAACAACAACAACAAAAAAGATGAAAGAGATGGTGTTGGAGAGCTGGGCAGAGTCCAAGTCACAAAGGCCTTTTAGGCTAAGTTAGGGTGTTTGGGTTTTATCAAGGGAAATGCATGATAGCAGTGACTGAAAAGCCTTGGGTTCAAATCCTAACTTGTTTGTAGTTCTGTCAATTTGGGTAAACTATTAACCTCATCAAGGTTTGTTTTATTTATCTATAAAATAGAATGATAATTGTAGAGTTGTGAGTCTTAATGTATGTCAAGTTCTTTGAATAGAACCTGATACCCAGCTATTATTAAGGATGATGTCCATCTATTGAAGTAATTTCATGTTGGATAAGGATGCAGGCCCATTTAAATTGTGTTTTAAAATTATTCTGGTATCCCTATGAGGGACATAGGGAGATTTACTAGTTAGCTATTAGAAGAGTGGGCTTGGGTACCACTAAGAGACTGGCAGTGGGGAGATGCAAGCAATATCACAGAGGAGTAATTGAGAGGGATTTTTGTTCAATTAGATGTGGGGAAATGAGGGAAGGCTCAAAGATGGCTTCCAGGTCTCACATGTATATGAACTACTGAGCAGACAGGAGTTGACATTTAGTGTGAGGATTACTGGGTGAACAATTTTTTTTTTTTTTTAATGTATTTGGTACAGGGTCTTATTATGCAGCGTGGATTCTTAGTGATTCTCCTGTTTTCAGCTGCCCCAGCCCTGGGATTACAGGTATGTGCCACCACACCCAGTCTTGGTGACTGGCTCAGCTTGCCCAAGGGTGGGGCTGGTGTGGCATGTGGTAAGGGGATAGAAACCTGGTCCCTGCACTTGCCCAAGCAGGCTTAGTCTGCTGAGCTATCTCGCGGCCCTGGATAGACAATTTGGAGGGATATGTATCAGGGTATTAAGATCAAGACTTTCAGATATGTTAAATTGGAAAGGATTTCAGATAACCAAGCAGAGATTTGATATTTATGGTATCAAATAAATTGGTCTGGTGCTCAGAAGAGAAATATGAATTGGAGATTAAAATATAAGCGTACATAATATTTTAAAAAGTGGAAACAAATGAGGTCACCTTGGAAGAGGGAGAGTTCATAGACAGAACAAGCCAGAACTATGCCCCCAAGGAACTGTGGTGCTTAGAAGTCAAACAGAGGAGAAATTGCAGGCCAGGCTGCGGAGGGGGAGTTGGAACATCCAGAGGAGCAGAAGACCCAGGAGATGATGGTGTCACGGAAACCAAGAGAACAGTGTTTCAGGGAGCAGGGAGTGCTCACTTGTGTGGAATGCTTTGCTTCTGGAACCTCCTTGGGACAGCAAAAGGCATCTTGAGAACTGCAGGGCAAGTGAAGCCAGGAAGCAGAGAGCAAGTGTGAAGTCAAGCCTTTTGAGAAGGGTGAGTGTTGACCCTTTGTCCTCTTTACTGCCCATTCTTTCCCAGCGTGTCTAGTAATGATTTATTTAAGTCACAGCTGGTTTCATATTTCTAAGTAGGGATCACTCCTTCTTTGAAAGGCTGTGGATTTCAGACAACTGAGAAGCTGTCAGAGGACGGAGAAATCTGCCCTGCTTGTCCCAGCTGCCTCCATCGCCTGGCCGCAGTGACTTCTGCCTCCCAGGGGAGCCAGTGTGGAATGAGGCTGCGTGATGGAGCAGGTGGGCGCAGCCTACATGTCCCCGCAGTGACCAGATCTGGCCTGTGAGCTACCTGGGAATGGAATTTCAGCCTGGGAACCCCTGCTGCTCTGCAGTTGGAGGGAAGGGCTGGGCAGGCATGATGTAGGGTCAGGGAAGCAGCCCTGCTTGCAGCTCTCTCTTGCCATCTCTCCTCGCTCTCACCCTGCTAAACCAGAGTAATCTCTTGGCCTATTTCTGTAAGGCTATTGATTAACTGAAAATGTGATGTAGTACTGTTTGGATGGGAAGGCAGAGGAGGTTTGTAATTAGTAGTTTTTAATAAACACTCAGAGTCCATAATAAAAGCATGTGTGGCTTTCTATGTATTATCTCACTGGAGCCTCACAATAATCCTACAATGTAGGACTCATCACCCCCATTTTACAAATAATTAAACAGAGACACAGAGTTAAGAAACTTTTCTAAAGTCATGTGATGATGAAACTATGGAGCTGAGAATTGTAGTACAGGTTTCTTGCAGATGAGGGATGCAAACATCTTATCACTGTGGTCAAGTGAAAAACATGCAGAATGGTTTCATCTACTTGCAATGAAAGATGACAAATATGAATAAAATGTGAGATTCTGTTCATGCTATTTGTGGCATTCAAAATATTTATGACAATGTTAAGTGAAAAAGCAGAATATAAAACTATAATAATGTAAGAGTATTCTTTTTTTTTTTTTTTTTTTTGGCTGAACTGGGGACTGAACTCAGGCCCCTGTATTTGCCAGGCTAGTGCTTATTCCACTGAGCCATCTCCCTGGCCCTTATAACAATGTAAGAAACACACAGAAAAACAGCTGGAGAAAACATACACATAAAACCATAGTAATATGTACCTATATTAAGACATTGGGCTGTATACTGTAAATATACATGATATCTATGATATTTATTTTTCACTTATAGCACAATAATGAGATTTGGATGATTTTATGTTCTCCCTCTACATTTTGCATTTTTTGGTAACATTAAATTTGACACCCATAAAAATTCAAAAAAAGAAGCCCAAATTAAACTGGAGGTCAAGGAAACCAATTCTGGGCTTTTTGTAAATTAGGTCTCTGTATTTCTGTTGTTTGTATGTAAACTTATTACAACCCAACATTTATTGAACAGCTACTATGTTCTAGTCACATTTAAAAACAGGCAAAATTTGTCTCTCTATCATTTCCTAAAGAAGATATTATCTTAGTCTTTCTATAGATGAGGAAATGAAGGCCCAGAAAGGATAAACACGAAAGGGAGAAGTCTCAGACCTGCCTTTGAATCATGGCTTCCCTCTTACAAGTTAAGTGACCGTGGATGAATTACTCTCTCCGTCTCAGCAATTTCTACTTTTCAGGGTTTTTGCGAAGAGAAAACATGATTATGCTTGTCACATTCTTGGCATAGGATAAAGTACACAGTGAATGAAAACTGCTGTTCATATCAGGTACCTTAGCAAAGATTTTCAGAACAAGGATGAGGTACAGTCAGAATTTGGTTCTAGAGCTTCAGGAGATCAAAGTCATGGTACCATGTCCTGTGAACTGTCCCTAGGTGACACACTAGCATTCTCTGTCCTGTCTTCTAGATCTAACAGTTTATGACCCTCACATTCAGCTCTGCATTTGCATGATAGCTGAAAAACAATGTCTTTTAAAAAAAAAGAAAAAAGAAAAACAATGTCATAGCTTTGTTTTTCTTTCTATTTATAAAGAAGTGTCCATGACAATAGACCTTGGACTAAAGGCCAGCTCCTCCTCTTTCTGCATGGGATGTTTGGGTAGGCACAAGCTAGCCCTTTTATCAAGGCACATGTGTGTGTATCTTTGTGTGTACACACGTGCAAATCCCAAAACAAAGAAGTGGTGAGCCAGGGCTGAGTGCTTTACTGCTTTTCCTGTTCATCCACTCTGAACAAGAAATTTTGTCATTGCCTATGGCTGAACACCCACCATGCAGGCTGGGTTTGAATCAGCCACACATCACGTTATATCACACCTTTCTCTTTGTGTCTTCTTTAAACATTTTTTTCAACACTGAAAGAATATTATATCAATACAATTGTACTGTGTTGTATTGTATTGAGTTTAATATCCTTATCTCAGAAATTTTACAAGGAAGACTTTATGAATCTGGGTAGTTTGTCTCTTCTTTAGATCTACTTCTTGTACATTTTTGACTGTGGGAATATAAATTAGTACAATAGAAATCAGGATGGAGATTTTTCACAGAACTAAAATTAGAGATTCTATTTGACCCAGTAATATCTTTCCTGGATACCTTCCTAAAAGAGTTAAAGACATCATATAACTGTGGCACATGCACGCCCATGTTTATAGCAACCTAACTCATAATAGCTAAATCATGAAAGTGGCCTGTATATCCACCAACAGATGAATGGATAAAGAAAAAAGAGAGAGAGAGATACTGCAGCATGCCACTCAGTTATAGTGAAGAACAAATCTGAGTTATTCGTAAAAAAGTGGATGCACCTTGAGTGCACAATGCTGTTGGGTGAACTAGGAACAGATGGTTGAATGTCACAGGGTTTCTCTTATATGAGAAGCCTGAAGTATAAATAGTTTAAAAGCAAAATAAAAGATAGATGGTAGAAAATGAGATAGTTTTTATGGAGATGGGAAGAGAATGTGGAGATGGGGAAGATGAGAGGAAGCCAAGGAGAAAAAGTAAAAATGATCCAAATACAGTATGTATATGTACCAATCCCCTGTGATGAGTGTATTTATTATGTATCACAGACATATACTAATCAAAATTTTAAAAGGAAATGTTATTGCTAATTGAATAATATAATATAATCTTTTACTCATACTATATATTTATTAATAATTTTTAAAAATCATAAAACATTTTAGAAAGGAGAAAGAAGAGCTTATGGAGCACTAAGCTAGTGCCATACCAGCAGGCCCCCTGAGAATGGTGGCCCTAACCACTCTGCTCAAACCTTGTGTTGCTCAGGTAATCCTGCAGTCAAGCTGACCCTGATCCTGGGCCATGCTTGTCAGACCAGGTGCTGGTGTCCAAGGCACACAGAGAAGGGCAGCTGGGAACACTCCATGTCAGCGCCTGGCTCTCCAGGTCTCTCAGGCTCTGTGTAGCAAGTTCAGGGACCCAGAGGATATCCAGGAGGATGAACTGCACTCCCACAGACAACCTGAGCCTTCTCACAGAAAACCTAAAGAACATAAGAATATTCCAAATAGCAATCATCAGGGGAAATTTAATCAGGCCAGAGGGCAAAATAGCATCATGGTGTCTTAGTAGCACTCCTGAAGAAAGGAACTCAGATTTCTTATTTCTTTTTTTTTTTTTAAACATTTATTTATGTATTTATTTATTGTGTGTGTGTGTGTGTGTGTGTGTGTGTGGCCAGCTCAGCCCACCAGGGGGTGGGGCTGGCTGGCATGTGGTGCTGGAGGATTGAACCGTGGTCCCTGTGCTTTGCTTAGCTTAGCTTGTTCTAAGTAGGTGCTTTAGACCACTGAGCCATCTCACTAGCCCCAGATTTCTTATTTCTAATGTTCTTCAGACTAATGCTGTCTCCTGTTGGATAGGGAGTCGTGATCATACACTTTAGAAGACACGTATGAAGGGCCGGCCAGATAGCTCAGCAGATTAAAGTGCCTGCTTAGGCAGACACAGGGACCAGGGCTCAATCCCTGGCATGCTGTGCTGGCCCCGCCCCCAGGGCACACTGAGACAGCAAGGGTGACAGCCACTGAGACTGCGTATGGTGGCATGCCCTTGTAATCCCAGGGCTTGGGAGGCTGAAAACAGGAGGATCACTATGAGTCCGATCTGAGTAGTGAGACCCTGTAGACCCTGTACTAAACACATTGAAAAAAAAAAAAAGAAGACATACACGAGTATTTGTCCTGATATTCATTTATTCTGCTAAATGGATGAGGCAGGGTGGGGAGAATACAGGCTTTACTGTTATTTCTAATCTAACTGAGGAATCAGCAACTTCAAGATATTTTATAATGAAGTAATAATGTGAGTCAGTAAAGTGACACAATGAGGGCTGACTTTAACACAGGGGACCAAAAGCTATTTCTTTTTGAGCCAGATTGTTGGAGTAACTGATGCATGGAGGAACGCGGAGCCACCAGCCAGAGGAGACCGACTGATGATGCTTGTCCTATGCTGCTGTCAGGCTCTGGCCAAGGTGGGTCAGTTTTGCATGAATGCAAATGCACAGGAGTTCCAAACAGCCTGTGCAGGGACTCAAGCTAGGGTGTGTTGTGTGAATGAAGACAGCAGGGAAACTGAGGCACCGAGTTAAAAAATGTGACAATTAGGCAACTAATAGATAGCAAGTAGAAGTATTTGATTTTATCTTATGATGAGGCCAGTGGTTGTGAAATTGATGTAAGAGAGCAAAAATAAAGATAGAAAGGAGATAAGGAAAACTGTAACTTTAAAATTACACGGTCAAGAAAAACCGCAGCTTCAGGACACAAAAGTTCTCCAAGGTTACAATTCCTTTTCCCTTCCAGGAAACTCCCTCCAAAAAATTCCTAAGGGCCTAAAGACACAATAGGCCTGTCATTGGGCCCTGGGCTGTGCTTCCACTCTAAATTGCTCTTCCACAGATCTCCACCCTGAAGAAAGCAGCACTATTAAGAAGGCAGCATATCTCAACTCCAAACATGTTCTAGCCTGGTCCACCAAATGTAAACCTGACGCACTCTAGACAATCACCGTGTGTGTGTGTGTGTGTGTGTGTGTGTGTGTGTGTGTTCCTAAGGATTGAACTGAAGGCCTTGTACTGAGCTACACCCCCAGTTCCCTCCCTTTTTATTTTGAGACAGGGTCTCTTTAAGTCCCAAAGTTGCCCAGGCTGGGCTCAAAATCGTGACTCTGGCTCAGCCTCCCATTGTGCTGGGATTACAGGTGTGTCACCATGCCTTGCTAAAGTGTCACATAAATATACCCAAGTCTAGACCATAATGTACCTCTCTTTTCAGGGTTCATGCTCTCCTCTAAGTGTGTGTTTCCTTCTGCCTCATAAACTTTTTTTTTTTTTTATAAAAAGCCTCACACTGATGTGACTTGAAAATTCTTTTTCTGTAACAGAAGTCAGCAAATGTCCAACCAACTCCATGGTTTTAGGGTGAATTAAGGCCCCCATTTTCTCTTTGTGGAACCTCCTCATCAGGCAACAAAACCACATGAAATGAAGCCACCAGTTGAACTCCGTGACTGGGCAGGGGAGGGAGGAACAAACAGAGGAGGGAGGGTAGGGCAGGTGATATGCTGACTGCCCCTGCCCTTTTCTTCTTCATTACACACCATTTTATGTGTTTTATTAATTGTGACCTAGGAGGAGAATACCATTTTGCCTTTGAAGAAATGGCTTCTTGCTTTAATAAAATAAACTTATACTCCTACTATAATAAATACAGACCTTTGGAGGTCTTTAATCTCATGAATTTGATAATTTAGGGTATTTGCATGTAAATTGGCTCCAAGAGGAGAAACCCAACTGTCTTAGTTACTCTTCTATCGTTGCTGGGACAAATACCCAACACTCAAGCTTAGGGAAGGAAAGGTTTATTTAGCTCAGTCATTGGAGGTTTCACAGTTTAAAGCAGCCAGAATTACATAGGAAGACCTCAAGACACTGCTGTCCTGCTCTACAGGGTCTGGAAGAGAGGCTGGGCACCGTGGGCCCAGGATGATCTGCTCCATAACTCCAAGAGAGGCCACCAGGCCTGGGGGTGAGTAGGGAGGCGCATGTGGTCAGCTTAATGGTCCCCGCCTCTCTGGAAACACCCCTCAAGTCCTGCCCTGGTCCTCTGGCCCCACCCCATGATTTACATGAGGCTTTGGGGGAGACCAATAGATATAAACCATAACTCCAACTATGGTTTCCATTTTCAGGTAGGAGACAAAGCTCTGATTTAGAATAAGGCACTCGTACCAGGGCAGAGACTAAGACCATTTCAGTGTCAGGGTCAGTGAGGGGAAAATAGTCTCTAATACATAAAATATAAAATAAAATTCTGTTCCTCTCAGAAATGTAGACTCTATCAAATTAATTTATTAATTTCCTGATGGTGTGGCTGAGACATAGAAAACATTCAATAAACATTTGTTTCATACCCAAATGTCCTATGTAACCATTAGGATGGTTTGTGTTGCAAATAAGAGACAGGCTGACCTCAAATTGATTTAAGCAATAAGATATTTAACATTTATTATTTGACCTACCTGAAAGATCAGAAGTAGCTCAGCATGGTCAGCAACTGAGTGATGTTATCCAGTACTCACGTTCTCTTGCTCTCTTCAG
>NW_004524694.1:1329334-1355870 GCF_000260255.1 Octodon degus | reverse complement strand
TCTTCATACTTTTCTACTGGATGGTTAAGACCAAGGTAAAGCAACCAGAGTTGTAGCTTTTTGGTCTGAGAAGGTCAGTGAAATGCCCTCAGGATTTATCCTGAGATCCTGTACCTCAGATTGTAAAGCCTTTGTCAGTGCAGCCATGTGGCCATTGCTTGGCCAATGTAGAGCGCTTGGCTTTAAACTCAAAACCCTTGGTTTGTCATCACTTTCCCTGAGCCCTGGGGGAGGGAGGGTTAGAGGCATGAATTTGATTGGAGTCCAGTGAAAAGAAATGAGGTAGAAGCGGGGCTGAGTTGAGTACATGTGTTCCTGAGTGTGTGGTATAAAGACCACAACCTCAGTATCGACAGGGAACTTACTAGAAATCTAAGATCTTAAGGCTCATCTCAGACCCACCAAATAAAAATCCATTTTAGCAAGGTTCCACTGATGATTTATATGCAAATAACATTTCAGAGATATTATCTATGCCACACCCTCTAATCCCTTGAGGCCCTTTGCCTGGCACAGAAGGCCAATGAACATGTGCTTCTACAAGATCAACTTCATGGGGGCCAGTGAGATAGCTCAGTGGTCTAAAGGTCCTGCTTAGGCAAGCGTGCAGGGACTGAGGTTCGATCCCTGCCACCACATGCCATGCCAGGCCTCCCCCCTGGTTGGGCTGGCTGGCCACAAAAAAAAAAAAAAAAAAGATACTAACTTCAGGACCATCACTCTTGCACTCCATGGCATTTTGCTTCTGTCTATTATGTATTTTTCATCTTATTACATTATATTCAGTTGTTTGTGTTACCTTAGAATCTTCAAGCAACTATCTTAGTACTTGGTACTAGAAATTACTCAATGAGTTCCCATCCGTTCATTCATTTATTCAATAGATTTTTTGTTGAATACCTGTGAGACCTGGCACCAGTCTTTATTCTGGGGACACTACAGTGAACAAAGCAGACCAAGTTGACGAACTCACGGAGCATACATTCTAGTCAGAGGAGTGAGACATTTTAAATTATATTATTTGTCATCGATTCTTGTGATTTAATTAATTCAAGTGAGTGAATTAATTCAACAAACATTTATTGAGTATCTATTGTATAGCAGGCACTGTTCTAGGCACTGGAATAACATCAGTGAATAAAAACAGCCACAAATTCTTATATTTGTGATGCTCACAGTCTAGTGGGATTTGGTAAAAGATGGATCCGCAATAAAGTGAACTATATGGTATACCCAGAGAAGCATAGATTATGGAATAAGCAGAGAAAAAAAGCCAATGTCATGGAGATACACTTTCAGATAGGGCAATCCGTGTGGGCGTCCTTCAGAACAGGGCAGTTTGTGTTCCATGAGGAAGAGTGGCCCTGAGCTGGAAGAGCAGTAGCGGGAGACTAAAGTGAGAGTGGTGCACGTGTGACGCTACTTTTTTTCTTTGAGGACTTGGGGCTCTTGGTGAGATATTAAAAGGAAAATGTCACGTAGACAATGAAGCTCATGGAGAGCCCATATTAACCATCATGAGCATGGCCCCCGACGCTAAAAGTGAGAGCCACGAAGTAGAGTTAGTTCACTAAGGAAAGACTGCAGAGAGAAGCATCAGCGCTCCCACCTGAGCTCTGGAGAACCGAACACCTCCAAACATAAGAGGGAAGGAAGAAGATACTCTTGCCTTGCCCCAAAACATCATGTATGACGGGTTGAGGTCTGATAAAACAAACAAACAAACAAACAAACAAACAAAGTCATTTTGCACCTTATCCTTTTTTGTACTGATCATAAATAAAAGAGAAATACTTTCCTACTTGGGGAAAGAAGTGCATGAGGTGTGGTGAAATTTTAATACTTTTATGTATAAAGCACAAAAATTTTGTGCTAAGCAAACATTTGACACAGCCATGTGTGTCTAGATAAGTTTAGTCCAATTGGCCAGGAAAGAGTCTGTCCAGTCCTCTGTGCCTTATCCCTGCAGCCGCTCATGGCACAAGCCTGGGAATGGAGCACAGCGTTGGGCCAGACCCGGAAGAAGCTATGAGGCCAGGCGCTGGGTTTTCACTGTCCTACCCACGCCACCTGGAACTGAGCTTCTGTTGGGGCAGCCTCAGGGATGAATCAAATTTGGGTTGCTATTTAATTTCTTAGCCAAGAAGGGCCCTTCTAATCTCTGCCAACAGTAGGAAAGCTGCTCTTCTTTCTTTCCCAGTGCCTTTCTCTCTTGGCTAGCCAGGGCATTTATGCTGTCCAAGTGTGGTAGTCGATACATTGTGCCAACTTGAGATGTGGGAAGCTTGGCTGAGTCAGCTCCTGCAGTTCCAGCTGTGGGGAACCCTGTCCTGCGGGAGGGGAGGGCCCGCCTTAGGGAGCAATTGGTTCTGCCTTAGGGTGCGATTGGTCCCACCCTGGGGCACCACGGGGCCGCCCCAGAGTGACTCTACACAAAAAGTGTGTATGAGGGAGTTGAGGAAAGCTTCCCCATGTTGCTTCCTTGGAGAGGTCTTGGTCTTCCTTGTACCACTTTGCAGCTGTGCTATTTCGGCAGTTCTTCCCTGTTTTCTGCCGCCATGAGCTGCTGCCATTTGCCTTGGAGCCGGCTGAGTATGGCTGAAACCTCCACAAACTGTGAGCTAAGTAAACCTTCATTCCTTAGTTTTGAGTGTTGGGTATTTGTCCCAGCAACCAGTGACAAGTAACTAAGACACCATGATTAATTCTTGAATGCTTTCAAACATATTCTCAGAGTTCTGTAGAGTGGGAAATCATGCTCAAGTGTGAATCACCAACACTTTGCTTGTTAGTAGAATATAAGATATTTCCTGGAATTCATTTGTTCATCTATTCCACAAATATTTATGGAGTGACTTTTATGTGACAGGCATGTGCTAAGTCTTAGAAATACAGCAGTGAAGAAGTGACAGTTCTGGCATTCACAATTTTATAGTCAAATTGTGAAATGGGTGAAACTTACATAAGAAGAAAGTGCTGAAATAAGATACATGTAGAGTTATGCATTTGGGAGAGTAAGAATAGAGAAATGGAGTCTTATGCAGAGGAGACTATGTGTACAAAGGCCAGGAGGCAAGAAAGAGGGACTGATGGATTTCTTCCAAAAGCTCAAATGCTGAGTGCTCATTTACACACTATTGGGAGCTGGTGAAGCTATTTAAGGAGGTGGGCCTGGGGTCTCAGCCTGTTACCCGGTCTTGAAATCCTAGGCTCAAGTGACCCTCCCATCTCAGTCTTCTGAGTGTTGAGGCTACAAGCATCTGCCATGATGCCCAGTTTAGCTAATGATTTTAACCTGAGGATTGTCATAATCAGATTTACATTTTAGGAAGGTCAAATTTGTCACAGTTGTAGGGTGGAGAACAGGCTGGAGGCCAAAAGACAAGTTAGGAGATAACTGCAGTCACCCTGACAGGAGTCTGAGGTGACCTGAACTGTCACAAGGAATGAAGATAAAGTGACAGAGTTATAAGCTATGTAGGAGGAATGTGTGATGGGTTGGATGGGGTCAGAAAAGGAGAGAGGAGTCAAGGATGATGACCAAGTTTCTGACTCAAGTCTGCAGCACAGACATTCTTTGAGGATGGGGTGAGCACTTGTCATGCTTAAAATCACTTTGGGCTTGAGTCCGACCTCCAGCCCCTCACACTGTGTGTGAAGTTTCACCTTCATGCAGTCTCTTTTCCTTCGGATCCCATTCTGGCTACCTCCTGTTCTTAGGGAAGGACTTGACAGCTGGAAGCTTTTCAACAGTGTGACAGCATGACAGTTGAATCAGCCTTCTTTTATTACTGTTTATATCTGAGCATTGAACTCTCTCTCTCTCTCTCTCTCTCTCTCTCTCTCTCTCTCTCTCTCTCTCTGTCTTTCTCTCTCACACATACACATACACAGCTTTCTTTAAAAGAAAAAAAGCTGAAAGAGATGGCACTTGAGTCCCAGCTAGTGAGGAGCTAGAGCAGGGCTGGACCAACCTGGACAACATAGCACAACCTTGTCTTAAAACAAAAATAAACAAACAAAAATCATGATTTAGAAAAATTTTTAAAGTGAATTAAAAAAAAACTTAAAAAAAACCTTCAGACCACCTACATTGCAGCCATGTATGTGTTGAGAGTGCTACTGCATAGCGAGTTCTCCATTATCTTAGTTATTTTCCCTGTTGCTGAGACAAAATACACAACACACAAAGTTAAAGGAGGAAAGACTCATTTCAGCTCGCAGTCTGTAGAGGTTTTAGTCTGTAGGCAGCTGGCTCTCAGGCAGGGTGACCTTCCAGACAGGTGTTGCAGGGGAGGAAACAGTGCACAGCAGGCAGTGGGCAGCGGCGGCAGCAGCTTTATATTCCATCCAGGCTAAAAGCAGATTGGTCGGTGCCACCCACACCCTTAAGCTCAGTATACTCACACAGCCTAATCCAGCCATCTTCAAAGTTCCCCCCGTGACTGCATGAGGCTTTGGGATGACATCTATATACAACCTATAATATCTATCTAAAGCAATCTCCCTAGATATCTTTATCAGTTTATGTTCTTAGAACTTACAGGATAGCAAAGGACAGTTAATGCAGTTAATGCTGCACATAGAGAGCCCTAAATGAAAATATTTGACAAAAATAGTGAGATTTTTAAAAAATGTATTAATTATTTAATTAGGTTCCTAGTAAGAAATTTAGAACACTAATTTATGAGGAAAAATCACATTTGTCAGAGCAAAAACAGATTGCAGGTAGCCCTGGAGCTGAGGAACAGCTTTGAGTTTTTTCTAAAATCTGTGAGTCCTCCGCTTTCTGATCCATCTTGCGCTGCTCTGAAATCTGGAATCTCTCTTTCTTAGTGTCGAAGATCTCGTCCTCCTAGTGTCTGTGTTTCCACAGCTTCTTCTTTTTTTTTAATTTTTAATTTTATTGAGAAACTGATAACAATGAGACCGTTTCAAAACTGATTAATGGGACAGTTTCAATAATTAATACATTGCATATTGTTATCTTCTTAGTGGTTATTCAGCTACTTCTTCTTGAAGTAAGCATCAGTGAGGTGTTTGGGGATTTTCACTTTGCTGATGGCAACTTTTGTAGAGGTGGCAATGACAAATTTCTGGTGTGTTCTTCATAGAGGAACACAATTAAGGCTAAGAGGCCCCAGTCACAAGTAATAAGCCACTGGCTAACTGTTTCAGGAAGACCACTCTCTTGCCTCTGTGATGCCTGGTGAGGATGATCAAGATGGTGCCGGAAGTGATGCTAGCCCGAAGCTTCTTCACATGCTGACTGAAGGGTTTCTTGATGTGGCTCGCGAGCTTTTGGGGCACATCTTCAGTAGGGTAGTATCTAGGCATTTTTCGAAGCTTAACCACCCGGGTACCTCCATTCTTGTCCCCACCGACTGGTTCTGTGATCATAGCAAGAACTTTCTCCTTCTTTTTCTTCTCAACCTTTGATTTAGCAGCTGTGTACTTTCTCTTGTACAAAGCCTTTCTAGAATAGATATAGCAGATTGGGAGCATCTACCAATTCCTCCAACCAGGACAGGATTTTGGCTGCAGTGAGGCTGCCCCTTCTTAGACTTTTTTGCCTTTATCTTACCCTTTTTACCAATACCACTGGAAGAAAACTTCTTGGCTTCGGGTTTCTTCTCTTTAGTGTCTGGCTTGTCAGGTTTTTTCGCCTGTCATCTTGCAAGATGGGAAAGAGAACTAATAGTGAGATTTAAAAACAAAATAAGTGTGCCTGGTTTGTCTTAAATGCCCTTTAAAAGACCCTTTCAGGAAAGTTCCTGTGAGTGAGTTAAGGCTATGTCTCCCAGGGCTGCCAGCACTGTCTTTGGCCAACAGCCGCACCATGTAATGCCAAGCTGCAAAAGGCTTGTCCTGTGCCTGGTTGCTGCCACCTCCTTGGTAGACTGACCCAATGCGGCAGTGCTAGAAATCAAACTCAAACCCAGGACCTTGCACAGGCTCAGCACATCCACAACCACTGAATTATAACCCCAGCCCCAAGCTGATGCATTGAAGAACTGTTAGGATGCCAGACTTGCCAGTGTCACAATAATGTAGAAACCTGTGTACTTCTTTTTTTTTTTTTTTTTTGACCCTGTTCACATGGCTTTATTTTGTTCATTTCTGCACTGAAGGAATTTTCAAAGGTGATTCTTGAATTCCACTCATGATTCCTTTTTCTTACACTCAAATAGGTACTATTTTATTTTATTTTAATTTTTTTCCAAAATTTTATTGATAAACAGCAATGAGACAGTTTCAAATCAAATCGGAAGTACAGTTTCAACAAATAATTCACTGCATATATTCTTCTTAGTGGTTAATTGCTGTGCAAGATGCAGACTTGAGATCCTGTTTACCCTGTGTACTTCTGACGGACTCCTTGAACTGAGTAACAGGCATGTGTGAGTCAGACAGTGTGTCTATTTTTCCACGTAGGCCTCTTGATTACCGCCACTGGTAGCTATGCTCAAGGTTAAGACAATAAAGTGAAATCATTCTTCAATTCAAGGATAAACACAATGCCAAGCTGAGTGGTGTTTAGAAGATGTATCTTTACCAAAATAGTAGTTTATCTGTCCATCTGAGTTTTAAGATAATGGATGATTGTGAACCTTGTTCTAATCTCCAAAAGGGTTTCTTGTCGTTGAAATTACAAAAGTTCCAATTTTTTTGGTGTTTTCTTTTCTTCTTCAAGGGACCCTAATTACTGAATTAAATGTTGTATCAAGGCCTATGGTGAAAAAGAGTAGGTATGTGAATTAGAAAAGTCTAGTGAAAACTATTTATGTGATCCCTGGTAGTTGATAGGAATGGCTGACATGCCTAAATAATTTTTCATAAAGTCTAATGTTCTTATAACAATAGAGTAACAGTTTGATGTATAGGGTCTGGTTGGTATTTCCTCAGATCCTGTTGTTACCTACTGTCACATAACCAAGATAGATTAAAAAAATAAACAAATGGTGATACATTCACTAACTTACACTATGTTTTATAGCTAAATGCTGTCTTACCTATTAGGCTGCCCTCATTTTTATTTTTTCCTGTACTGAGATTTGAACCTGGCCCTTGAAATGGAGCTATGTTCTCAGCCCTTTTTAAAACTTTTCATTTTGAGACAGGATCTTACCAAGTTGCTAAATTGTCCAACCCGGCCTTGAACTTGTGATCCTTCCATTTCAGTCTCCCAGGGTGCTGGAATTATAGGCATGGACTAATACACCCAGCCAAGCGGCCCGATGTTGACTGTCTTAGGCTACAAAGGTGCTAGAAAATGGAGAAGTGGAATTTCTGTTGGGGATTCAAGAAGAGGAATTATATTGATACCAATACAGTGAAAATGCAAAAGTAGGAGCTAACAGGAATCAGTATGAATCAAAATCATATTGGTGTCCTTGTTCCTTGCCAAGCCATTTTATTCTAGCTGTGGCAAGAGCACTGGAGTGAAGACGATGCTATATGAGCACTTTGTCCTGGCATAACCATGCACTTTGCCCAAAAATTGCCTCTAAACCTAAATGTGTTCACTGGGCAAATGGAAGTGCTGGACCAGACAGTACCAGTTTCTGGATTGCCCTGAACTTGTTGCTTTCCATTTTACCCTTCCCAGTGCTGCTAGGGAAGGTTGGTGTAGGGATAGAAGGGACCCTTGGGGTGGGTTAATACAGACCTGGGTCCTCTTTAAAGGATGGAAAAAGTAGCTCCTGTATAGCTATGAGCAGCAGGCAGCTTTATTGTTGGAGGCTAACAGGTTGTGGTTTTGACACCTGCTCTGTGCAGGTCACACTGTCCCTCTTGGTGCAGGTTTCCATGCCTACTCCAGTCCGTCTATTAGCCCACAAGACCAAACGCCTAGCAGCAAACCTTATATTCAATCAATTAAGTGTTGACTCTCAAGGGGGTGGAAACCCAGCCTCTACCCATAAAACAGGACTGCTACCCCAGATTTGATGGTGACCCAGCTCTGGGTGCCATCACTTTGTAATGGCTTTGTACCACTTCCTCTTGCAATAGCTGTAATAAAGTACTTTCAGTTTGCACTGGTCTTCTCTGACTCTTTTTCCTCATTCTGCATCAAGAGACAGGCCCATCAAGGGCGAGTCTGAGGATCCCTAGACCACAGGCCCTCTGGATGTAACACTTGGGTCTTCACTTTCCCAGATAACTAGTTCAAAGCTTACAGAAATCACTGTGTGCCTGACACCCTTATAGATTTGTAATAGGCTAGAAAGATTATTGACATCAGTAGTTTTTCTTTTTGGTGCTGGGAATTTAACCCAGGGCCTCATGCATGCTAAGCACATACCTACCATTGAACAATCTGCTTTAATGAGTCTTTTGGTAACACTTAAGGATTACTCATCAAATGAAGTGTCACACATAACATTGAATGTAAAAAACATTGAACTCTTGCTTTATGTTGCCTTGTTCCTGGCACCATCTAGTACTTTTGGTAATTTTATCTTTAAAAACAAGCCCATCAGCACTGGTGAGAAGAGACTTGAATTGAATCTATTCTGTATGTCAGAAGGTTGTCACATGTAAGCATTTCTACTTTTTTTGGGGGGGGAGGGGACAGTTACAAGTAGTTTAAAATAAAGCTCCAGGCCCAACCACAGAGAATTTTGGGAAATGTAGTTTATGTATTTATTATGGGAGTGCTTTGTAAACAAGAGAGGAGGGGGTTTTGGGGCACTGTCTCATTGGAGATATATGAAGTTTTCCAGGGCACCCTAGACTTGGCCAAAGGAGAGCCATTTCTGCTGTTGCTGGCAGCAGTTCTCGAGTAAAAGCCCACTGCATTTTATCTTTGCGTGTTTGTTTGTTCTGCTTGTTGAACACTGGCTTTTATACCATCTTGTTCTGTAACTCAAAACTGACTTTATAATTAGGTCTGAAAAGGAATGGTTCCCAGGCAAATCCCTTATGAAACTGGTAAAGACAGTTGCATTCACTTTGGCTTGTTTTGATGTAATTTGTCAGGGAGGGCTGCTGGGTCACTCTGTTTTAAGTTATATGGGACTGGCTGCTCCTCTCTGTGTTGGTACGGGGGAGGGGACGAGGGGCTAATTCGCTCTTGGGAACTTTGTATGGATGAGCAGAAGATGCTGGCAGACTCTTTCATCTTGGGACAGTAAACTCCAAATTGGTTCATGCATTCAAGCCCACCTGGCTCAAGTTTAGCTGTTTTGCCTGAGGAAAACGTTTAACTAGCTCAATTACAGGGGCCATGCGGGGACAATCTAGGAAGCAGATGGAAAACAATTTCTGGTGTGCTAATTCAAAGTTTCCTTTTTAAAAAATTCTATTTAACAGAGACCCATAACTTTCTAGTTAATTTACATACTTAAAATTAGGGTTCAAAACTAACTTCTCAATGGAGAAAATTGTTACTGAATTTGTGAGTTCTTTTTTTGCTTCAACATCTGGAGGTGGAACCATCAGGACATCTGGGGGTGGGATGTGTTGGCCTGACTTGGTAGAATCTTAAATTTCCCACCTCTGCTTTTGACCAGGCCAATTCCACTTTGTTTTGGTTGAATATACTTCCATGCAAGATTCCCTTTGGAGGTAGTATCCCATTGCTCTAAAAAGTTGGAAAGTGATGGGTTTAGACTAGGATTATGCTGCCTGAGCTTTACGCCATTGATTAGGTTGTCACCTCCTAGTCTCCAAAACAAGCCTCAAACACTGAAGGCTGATGCTCTGAGATCACACTTCCTCAGACCCCAAGTGCTCTGTAGACACCATGTATTTTATTTGCTTTTGTCTGATAACTCAGATTCAAATCTTCCTTTATGCCCAGATTCAGCCATTACTCTGTTCCTTCCCCAGATACTCAATCCAGCTACATTATTATTATTATTATTATTATTATTATTATTATTGTTGTTGTTGTTATTATTATACTTAGGATTGAACCTAGAGCCTTTGCACCAAGCTACATTCCCTAACCCTTTCAAGTCTTCTTTTGTGATAGGTCTTGCTAAATTGCTAAATTGCCCAAGCTGGGCTTCAGCTTGCAGTCTTCTTGCCTCAGCCTCCCCTCCCATAGTGCTGTGATTGTAAGTATGCACCACCATGCCTAGCTCTTCCAGTTTTATGAAAGCCTCCATCTCCTCCAACTTGTCTCCAGTAGTCTGGTGTTTGTCAAATTGCTCAGTATCTGCCTCAAAGACAGGGAGGCCTGCAGAGACCACTTGAGCCCACATTCTCCCTGGCTTCTTGGCTTGTGGTAAATTGCCCAGGCTTACGTAATATGGTGGTGCCGTCCAGGACAGAATCATCCCCCTGACTGCTCCTTGCCCTAGAGTCATCTCCGCTACTACAGTTTCTGAGAACACAACTCCAAATGCTGTTTTTTTGTCCATCTGTTTCCCAGTTTCTAATTTTTTATAGCTGTCTTGATTTCTACAGTCTGTTATGTTGGTTTGTGAGTGTGTGTGTGTGTGTGTGTGTGTGTGTGCATGTGTGTGTGTGAGAGAGAGAGAGAGAGAGAGAGAGAGAGTGCTCTTTTAGGTTTATAACTTTTGTATTCATTTATTCTTTCTAGTGCATCTTCAGAGGGAGGTGAAGGTAAAGATGTATGCTGAATCTGTTGTTTTACTAAAATTCCTTATATAGCTCTTTAAAAAAAAAAAGAAAACCTATTTTTTTCTGTATTTTTTTTTAGGGAAGTGTCTACAGGGTGTTCAGGGTCTCACTACTAGATTGGACTCTTAGTGATCCTCCTGTTTATAGCCTCCCAAGTGCTGGGATTACAGGTGTGCACCACCACGCCCATCTCAATTGCTATCTCAGCACGCCCTTGGGGCAGGGCTGGCATGGCAGGCCCAGGCCCGGGGGCTTGGCAGGCCTGGGGATTGAACCCCTGGCCCCTGTGCCTGCTTGCAGATGCTTTAATCCACTGAGCTATTTGACTGGCCTTCATTTCTTTTTAGCTCTAATGAATATTCCATTTTCTGAATGTGTCGCCATTTATTTATCCATCCATCTATTGAAGGAACTCTTGTTTATGTTCCATTTTATCAATTATGAGTGAAGCTGCTATAACCATCCGTATGTAGGCTTTTATGAAGATAAGTTTTCATGTCACTGGTGTAAATTTCAAGGAGTGGGACTGCTGGTCATATGGTCAAGAGTAGGTCTGGTTTTATAAGAAACTGTCAAATGAATGGTGCCATTTTGCCTTCACACAGAAAGGAGAGGGAAGTTCCTGATGCTCTGTATCTTCCGCACATTAGCTTTTCTGTACTTGCTTTGCATTTTAGCCATTCAAATAGGTGTGCAGTGGTTTCCCTATTGCTGTTCTAATTTGTAATCTACTAATAATGAATTTATTTTTTATTAATTATTATTATTATTATATTTTTTGGTACTAGGAATGGAACTCAAGAACCTGTGCTTGCCACGAAAGCACTTGTGCCGCTGAGCTCTATCCCTGGCCCATGTAATTTCCTAATAATATTTAGTGTCTTTTCACAGTTTTTAAAAATGAAGTGAGATTTCAGAGAGGAGGTATTGGGAATTGAACCCAAGATGGTATAGGGCCCTCCTGGTGTTCTGGGGGTGGCATGACATGTGATACTGGGGATCAACCACTGCTATCTCCCCAGCCTCGTACTTTAAACACAATTTCTTTATCTATATCAGATATATCCTTTGCAAAGATTTTATTTGTTTTTTATTCTCTTAGTGGAGTTTGACTTTTATTTTTAGTGCATATTTTCCCCAGGAAATGAACACTAGAGTTTGAAACAAATTTTATTGAAGAACACTCTGCCTTATATGGTACCTCTTACTTCACAAATAGCCTAAAAGTTTAATAACACATTATGTTGCATTATGGTAAGTTATTTTTTAAAAAGCAAATTGATTTATCATCTTGCTTATCATGTTTCAATGATACACTATAAAATGGATATATTAATTAAATTATATCAATTTAATACTTTTGAGTAATTTTATATTGTTCTTCCCAAAGATGTTTTATAGTGTTTTCAATAACTTTTTTGAAATATGAATTAACACATAAATTTGATTTACAAAATAGAGCCAGGAGGGCCAGCCAAATAGCTCAGCGGATTAAAGCACCTGCAAGCAGAAGCAGGGGCTGGGGGTTCTATCCCAGGGGTGCACTGAGACAGCAATTGAGGCTGGGCGTGGTGGCATGTGCCTATAATCCCAGCATTTGGGAGGCTGTAAAAAGGTGGATCACTGAGTCTGATCTCCTAGTGAGACCCTGAACACCCCGTAGACCCTTCTCTAAAATACAAAAACAAAAAACAAAAAACCCACCCAAAACCCAAAATGGAGCCAGCTTTTTGTGACAGTAAAAAGGCTGATTGAATTGATGAAGAAGATTAGCTCCCTAGGTTGTTTGGCAGTTATTTTCCAAACTTGAATATGCAGTATGCTAAGCTCCAAGTTCTGGCAGCAATACATTTAAAGCATATGTTAAGTACATTATGTTGAAAAAAAATGAATTGGAAGAAACATAAATTAAGGTTGATAGTTTTTCTAATCTTGCCCACTTCCAAAGGATAAAATACAGTATCTCAGTGCAAGAATAACAAGTGTGAAGAATGGTAATGTAACTGGCCTTGGGAAAGTCTTGTTGGTAGGTATTTCAGAACTAGAGAAGTCGAGTGCCTTTTTTGACTAACAAACCATTTTAGAGGTTAGGAGGCTTCCAATTCTGTACTTCACTAGTGTGAAGCAGGTTCTATTCCACTTATCATCCTGCCTTTATACATCATTTTTGGTGATGTATATTGCTTATGAAATATAATTCAGAAGGAATTTAAATTTGGTTGAATTGCAAAAACAAAGTTTTTTTCTCTTCCTATAGGCTTTTAATATACATTTCTCAGTGTTTACAGTTATTAAACAAACAATAAAGAAGAAAGGTATTGCTGTGCTAGCCCCATCCCTGGGGCGCACTGAGCCAGCTATTGAGACTAGGCGTGGTGGCATGCACCTGTAATCCCAGTGCTTGGGAGACTGAAAACAGGAGAATCACTGTGAGTCTGATCTATGTAGTGAGACCCTGTAGCACCTGTACTAAATACAAAAAAAAAAAAAAAAAGAAGAAAGGTGCTATAAATCTCTACCTTATTCTACATATAAATCATATTAATTCATGTGTACAGTGAACTAATTGAAGAAAAAAATACTTTTACTAAAGGAAACATTTCTTTTTCTTTTGTTTGTTTTTTGCAGAACCAGGGATTGAACTCAGGTCCTTGGGCTTGCCAGGCAAGTGCTTACTCAACTGAGTTATCTCCCCAGCCCCAAGAAACATTTCTAATAAAGTACTTTTTATATTTAGCAATCTTTAATCAAATAATGAACTTATTATTTATCAATTTGAATTAAAATAAGCCAAATCAGAACAATTTTAGTACCTATAGAGTTAGAATCACAGCAAATAAGATACCATTTATAAATTTTATTTGGGTTAGTATTTTGGTTTTAGAGAAGTATGGTAGGATGATTAATAAACTTTAAAAATAATAAATAACATGCCATAATAGGATAACATTTTGTGGAAGTATCAAGAATGAAAGAAAAGATGAAATTTTCAAATGTTAAAGAAATAATTTTTTGGGTTTTTGGTTTTATTCTTAGTACATGACATATAACTGTTATGGTTAATTCATTGTGTCACCTTGAGAGGTCTAAAAGCCTAGCTAACCTGGTAGATAGTTCAGCAGTTTAAGTGCCTGCCTGGCAAGTGCAAGGACCCAAGTTCAAGTCCCGGTACTGCATGCTATGCCAGCCTGGAACACTAGGCACACCATGCTGGCCCTAAAACCAGGCATGGTGGTGAATGCTTTTAATTATAGTGCTGAGGAGGCTAAGACAGGAGGATCACTATGAGACCAAGCTGCATAGCAAGACCCTGTATCAAATAAATAAATAATTTTTTTTAAAAAATAAAAGTTTAACTAAGTAATTCAGCAGTTCTACATCCTAGCATGTAGAAGACATACCCTTTCACTCAAGAATGTTATTCATTGTGTCAGCTTGAGAAGTTCAGAAGCTTAACTAAGTGACTTAGTAGGTGGCCAGTGGCCTCACCTTGTGAACATTATTATCTTGTGCAAGAGGCGAGCACAGAGATGCCACACCCACCCAAGGGCAGGGAGCCTGCATACAGTACAAAGGAGGGGAAGAGGCTTGTTCTCCCCTTTTGCTCCTGCTGCATTTTTCTGTCTTCCCCCGGCCCTGAAAAAATCACCCCTTTGCCATGCGACCACCCTGCTTCGAAGCCATCTGATGATGGACTGAAACCTCCACAAACTGTAAGCTAAATAAACTTTTCTTCCATAATTTTAGGCATTGGATATTTTGTCCTGGAAATTAAAGTAACCAGCACAACTATTTTGGTATTTATGTTGTTTTAGAAATAATGCAATTTCTAATAGCCATTTCATTAGAATGTCTATTGTTACAGTATATCAGAGCTTGCCTCCAGGTAATTACATAAATATATAATAAAAAATTTAGAGTGTTGTTACCTGAAAACCCTAAAGGTCTCTGCCCTAGGTAATTCTGATATTGAAGACCACAGGGTGGATCTTAAATCAGCTCTGCCCATTTCTGGATATCCTATAATGACCCACTCTAATTAGGTTCCTTTCATTTTAGTCTAACATTTAGACCTTCAAGCTCAGCTCTTACAGATTCATTGTGTATTAATATCTTAATTATATTAAATAGATCCCGTGACAGTTAACCCATCTATAGGAAGAGGAGGGGGTACTTACACAAATACACTAACATGTAATGACTGTCTTCCTAAAAGAATTCTCCACCATCAATAGACTTTTTGCAGCAAGTGTGGTTATGACTTAGTAATGCCAGTTTTGGATGGGTTAGTTCTCCCAGACCTATGGGCCTAGTTTCTTCATCTATAGAATAATAGAATGAACTAGTATGCTTAAGTCCCTCAAGTTCTATACTTCTTTTTTTATTATTGTGTCTTATATGTATCTGGAAAAATGTTTTAAATATACATAATAATTATTCCAGCATCTTTTTCAGTTATTTTTTTCACAAACATGCAGTAACTGAATTTGTTAGCATAGTGTTACTGCTCAATTTTAAAATATGAGCCTAAGAATAAAAATATATAAAAGAAAGTCATTTGAAGGTAGTGTTCTAACCTGAAGCTCTGGAATTTGAAAAGTAGATGGTGTAGGCTTATGAGTAAGAATAGAAATAATAGGGAGATGGTCAACCTTCTTATTAGCTTCAGTCCCAGATTCACAGTTAGTAGAACTATAATTGTACTCCAAGCCCTGACCTAATCCTCCTTTGCTGTGAAAGCACTTTTTTGTACTCAACATTGGGGAGCGTGATCATTATGTAGCCTATGTAAACTTTGAATTTCTAGTTATATGACAGTGCATGGTACTTTAAAAACTTTTGGAAGTAAATGTCATAATTTGAAATTACAATTATCTATCTAATCAGAGTTATTCTAGCTAGGGAGATTTATGAAATGTGTAAGAAATTCTTAGATAATAGTACAAGACCATGCTAGAGTTTTTTTTATGCGTTTAGTACAGGGTTTCACTACACAGATTGGCCTTGTAATGATCCTCCTGTTTTCACCCTCCCAAGCACTAGGAAGATAGGCACATGTCACCATGCCCAGTCTCAATCATCGTCTCAGTGTGCCCCGGGGGTGGGGCTGGGATGGCACGCCAAGGATTGAACCCTAATCCCTGCATCTGCCTAAGCATGTGCTTTAATCTGCTGAGCTATCTGGCCAGCCCTTGTATGCTAGAGTTTTAACGGGGTTGCCAAGATCTTTTTGCTTCCTGGGCAGAATACCCATTCCTTTATCTTCTCTGCGAGTTGGCAACTTATATAAGGTCACCTCTAACTTCTTAAGATGCAAATATACCAGCTTGTTGCTACATGTTTTTCTTTTTTTGGTCGCACAATTCCTGGTAACAGACGGGGTGCTGTTGGTTGTATTTTGAAGAAGCTGCAACAGAGAGACACTGTGGCTTTTCCCCATTCACCCAACTTCTTCTAGATGATTAAACAGGGAACCTCACTGGGTCCTGCTAGGAGCTGATCATTGTTCCCAGCTGGAAGCCAGTGTATCCTGGCCTCAACATGTAGGAGCCCGAAGCTTCCTGGAGCCCGTGGGTTCCCATCCTTCCCAAAGGAAAGCCTCTGGGTATCTGTTGCCCATGCCTTCAGTCTGCCGTTGACTGATCTAGGCAGTCCCAATTGCTAGCTTTGCTAATAGAAGGTGTTATCAATGAGTCCTGACTTGTATGGAGACCCCAAAGTCTGGATGTTAAGGCACACTTCCAGAAAATGATAATCTCACAGCCAGCACCAGTGAGATAATTTATATTTTGTTTCTTACAGTATGAAAGCATGAGAGGAATTTCTAGAAACCTCTTTGTCCTTGACCCACTCTTCCAAGCAGCCGAATGAGCCTGAGTAGTGGTCCCTCTTTTTGTTCCCAGGAAGAATTAAAACACTCTTTCTAACCTGTCCCCTGAAGCCCGGGCTCCTAGAGGTTCTATGCCATCCAAACAGCAGAAGTCCTAAAGGCTGATGAGACCAAGTGGACCTCCAGCTGTGCTCATGTTGTACCCCAGAAGAGAGAAGATGATTAAAGGAGAATGGGTGTAGGGGACTGGACTGAATACTAAAGACTCTTGCCCCACAGTGGAAATTTCCTATGGCTGTGCTTGGCCATTAGGGTAATGGAGAAAATAGAGGACCTTTCATTTTTGAACATAACCTGCAGGCTTTCTCCATGAGGATTTGCTAGTGGAATAAAGCCCTTGCCCTTTTCTGGGTATCATACTATCGTACTCCTTTCCTTACTCTTAGACTATCCAAAGAAGGAGGAGAAAACTCATACCCATCATATCCATGATGACGGGTACTATTCATGGAGCATTGCTTAGTGAAAGGCTTCCTTAATGGGTCGATTTATTTTTTAAAAAATTCATATGTCAGAAAACTTGCTTACACAACCCTATCTTGTGTCCAAGGCTATAGGAACATCAGCAAAATATGAGAAGAATTTTTTCTATCTTTTTCAACAGAAGAACCCAGGCCCTATGCTCTGGACCCTAGATTTTTTTTTTTTTTTTCGTTTGTTAACTTCTGAGAAGAATGAAATGGCCTTCACTTGTAAAGGTCTTCCTCACAAGTGTCAACTAGAAGGCTGAGTTTCTGTGGTTTATTTGGTCCTGAAAACATGAATTAGATGCTCATATTTTTTAAAAGAGGTAATAAATATATAAAAATTCCAATTTCTAGTGTCTCTTAAACATTCACAAGATTTGGTCATATTCAGCCTGACTCCAGTGTAACCACACACAACTGGAGCAGAGTGGGGTCTCTAATTTGGGACTAAGATGACACCGTCCCCACCAGCTTTCCCAGCATACCATACTCCTGAATATCTCCTATGTTCCCTGCTTCATCAGAGAATATTTCTACTTAGCTTCATTTCAGTTTTTATTTTCAAGCACTGGAGATCAAACATTTACTGTCACTGAGCTACTTCTCCCAACCTTTTCAATCTTTTACTTTGAGGCCATTTTGCTAAGTTCCCCAGGTTAGCCTCGAGCTTGTATTTCTCCTGTCTTGATCTCCTAAGTAGGCAGGATTACAGGTGTGTTGCACTGCCCCCAGCTTCATTTTACTTTTTGAGCTATGGCCTGGGTATATCGATAGGAAAATAATTGGAAATTTCCACAGCAATGAGAGGAATTGTCCAATCCTAGAAGTGAAGGGCTTCCTTAATGAAACAATTTATTTTTAAAAAATTCATGTGTCAGAGGACTTGCTTACAAAACTAACCCTATCTTGTGTCCAAGGCTATAGGCACATTAGCAAAATATGAGAAGAATTTTTCCTATCTTTTTCAGCAGAAGAGCCCAGGCACTATGCTCTGAACATATTTTACATGTGGACAAGAGGACTGGACCTGAGGGGGGGGGCTATGTATTGGCACATATGTATTATTTTTAAAAGTATGTTTTATTAGTGCTTATTACTTTCCAAAATATTGAGTTTCAATGCACACATTTTGATCATATCCACCCTTGCTGTTGCCCTCCCTTGTGCCCTTTTCCCTCTTTTGCCCTCCTCTTGTCTAATTGTAGTTTCCCTTCTACTTTCATGTCACTTGTTTTGATTCCACATATGAGCTAGAACTTGTCTTCCAAGTTTCTCAGTCACTTTTCTCCCATTGCTGGGACAAAATACCCGACACCCAAAATCAAGAAAGGAAAGGTTCATTTACCTCACAATTTGTGGAAGTTTCAGTCCATACACAGCTGGCTCCAAGGAAGAGCAGCTTATGGCAGAGAACAGCAGCTCATGGTGGCGGAAAACATCGAGGAGCAAAGGCAAAAGGGAGGAGCAGCGGCAGCAGTGGCAGAGGGAGCCTCTCTCCTTTCATCCTATTGCCTTCAGGCTATGTGCTCTAGGGTGGGTGTGGCCCTCACGCCCATGATCCCAGTGGTACTCACACTCATAATCCCAGACTTGGATCCTGAGTTAATCACAAGCTCTAGAAGCCACCCCAATGATTACATGAAGCTTTGGGGGGACACCTAGACACAAACCATAATACTGAGTCTAAGACTTTTAATTTTTATTCAAAGAAATATATAGACCAAATAGTCAATAGACCATGGATGACTTTAATGTACTATTGTTGAACAAAAATAGCACATATTTAGGATGTATTTTTTGATGTTTGGAATATACTTAACATTGTAACTTCTTGATGGTCAGTACGGATATACTTGTGGGTTACGCAGCAAACAGTGAAGCAGAAATACACATACACATTGGCCCACTTTGGTGTGTGGCTGTTGTAATACATTCTTAATACAAGTTGGGTGGTTTAAAACAGATTTTTAGTCCTTTGTAATTCTATAGTCTTTTGTAAGTCTGAAAGGAAGGTAACAACAGGGCCATGCTTTCTCAGAAGCCCTGAGGGAGACTCCTCTTTTGCCTCTTCTTGCTGATATTTCTCTAGTAGTGGCTGCTCAACTCCAGGCTCTATCTCTGTCTTCACATGACCTCCATGTGCCTCAAGTTTCTTCCTTCCTCTTACGAGGACATCTGTCATTGGATGTCAGGTCCATCCAGATTATTCAGGAGGATATCATCATGATATCCAAGATTGTCCATTATATCTGCAAAGACTCCACACAAAGTAACATTCCAGGTGAACATATCTTTTTTTTTTTTCTATTTACGTATTTGGTACAGGGTCTCACTATGCAGCTTGGGCTCATAGTGATCCTCCTGTTTATGGCTTTCCAAGTGCTGGGGTTACAGGCATGCACCACCACGCCCAGTCTCAATCGCCATCTCAGTGTGCTCTGGGGCCAATGTGGCATGTGGGACTGGAAATTGAACCCTGGTCCCTATCCCTGCACTTGCCAAAGCAGGCGCTTAGTCCACTGAGCTATCTTGCTGGCCCCATATTTGTTTTCTTTTTTTAAGAGTGCTTGATTTAAATTATTGTGTCCTTTTTACTGAGCTGAGGGTAGAATTCACTTTGAGTTACTGAGCTGCTCCTGGGGAGAATGTGGCAATGTAACATGGTCCATATGCCTAAGAACTGTGCATGAGAGTTTAGTTCCCTCCACTATCTAAGGCAAGTGGTGGTGAAGTTGTGGCAGTGGGGCTAATGATTTCCCTCCCTGGGCTGTGGGATTTGGATTACAAAACTCAACCCAGGCTCCTTTGAGACTTCACCTCCACTCAAGCACTGCCCAAGATGTCTAAAAAACCTGACTTTAATGAAAGATGTTTTGTTTGGTAGACAACACAAGCTATTTTAATAGTCCTCTTTTATTTATTCTGCCTCCAGGATTATGCATTGAAGCTTTAGGAGTGGTTAGCATTTGACAGATTTCTGGAGTCAATCTGACCTTTAAAAGCTGAATTCTTGTGTTATCCAGGTCTCTGGAGCATCTGGAGTCATCCTTGGTGACAAGGCTATGTACAGGAGCCAGGTTAGGCATCATTCTGTGGGAATGGAAGACAAAGCCTACACTGTAAGTGGAATGTTATATTAGTAGCTAACATTTGCTGTGTGCTAACTGTGGGCCTGGCATAGCCACAGGTCATAATGTACTGTATTTATTGGTTTTTTAGTTGTTTGTTTTGCAGTGCTGGGGAATCAAACCCATGCTAGGCAAGCACTCAACCACCAAGATGTGGCCTCAGCCTTAACCTTTCATTGCAATGTCATGATAACCCTGTGGAGCTGTCGCTGTGTCATTTACCTGAGGCACAGATACTTGCCTGAGTCGGTAAGCAGCAAAACTGAGATTCAAAGCCAGTCAGAATGATTCCAGAGACTCTTCTCTTAACCACTTAGCCACAACATCTAATAATTCACTTCTGACGAAGCTGTACAGGAGCTAAGGTTGTCTCCAGCATTCTCCATTGTCTCTCTCTTTTCCCTCTTGCTTCTTTTGTGAGTCAGGGAGGTGTTATAGAAAGAAGATGGATTTTTTCCATTCAGTCTGACCTGGTTCATACACTGGCTGTGTAGCCCTTGATAGATTAGGTCAGGTGTCCCCAGACCCCAGACTCCAGACAGCAGGTAAGCTATGGTGAGTGAGCCAAATTTCATGTGTATTTATAGCAAGGCCCTGTTGTTCCCATCACTGCCTGAGTGCTGCTTGTTGTCAGATAATGGTGCATTAGATTCTCATAAGAGTCTGAACCCTACTATATGCTGCTCATACAAGGGATCTAAGTTGTGTGTGCCTTTGAATCATGATGAAACCACCATAACTGTCATCTCCACCATCCCATCTTCATCCTTGAAAACATTTTGGCTTCTGCTAACTGGTCCTTGGTGCCAAAAAGGTTAGAGACTCCTGAGTTAGATAACTATGAGCCGCAGTTTCCTCACTTTAAGATGGTGATTATAGTAACTACCTCATAATGTTGTTATGTGGATTAAATAATATAGAGTAGTGATCACCCTTTCAGAATGGATGCCCTCTTCCCCCAACCCCATGCCCACTGACAGTTCACAACTGAGTCTCTTCCAGAAATCGCTTTCAGCTGAAGGGAAGAGGTCACTGTAGATGATCCCCTTTCTCCAGTGGCAGCTTTAATCCAGTAGCTTATCCACTGCATGGGCAGGGCGTGAAAGCCACCCCACTTCTATTTAGGATAACTTTGAAGTAGCTTCCCAGCTTGGAGTCTTCTGTAGAACTGCCTGGATCCTGTACTGCAGCTGCATCTTCACTGCCTGGTTCCTCTGCCCATAATGACTTCCCTCATTTCTCTCAAAGACTGGCAGAGAACACAGCCCAGTGAATCTTCCACATGTACAGTCATGTTTCTCAGAGTACCTGACTGCCCGCAGCTATGGTGTCCAATGTCTGACATGAAGGACACATTCAGAATGTTAGCCCCAGAATTCCTGCTCTCCTTGTAGCTTTCCCTTCTGTAAGCCCTCACAACTTCAGAGCTTGTCAAGCCCCTGACTACTTTGATCTCTTTAAAATTTGTAGTTGAGTCTTATCTCACTGCATGGAGAAATGTCTTGTCAAAATGTGGTCAATCGTAGATCAGTTAACTTCTGTTTCCACACAGGTGGGGACATGTGACCTTCTGGACCACATTAAGTGCTTTCAGGGCAAGAGCTAGTTAAAGGAGAGCCAGTTCCCCCATGTGAGTGGCTGCCCACAGCCCCACACGTAACATGGACAGTGAGTGTTTGTTGCTAGTGATGTCAGGCTGCTACTGACTCTAAAGAATGAATACTCATTTTTCAGATTCCAAATAGATGGAATTCTGTAGCTAGACATAGACACGCTTGTAACAGTAAATGCTTTGAGAATGTCAGAAATTTGGAATTTCTACATCAACAGCAAATGCCAGAGAAATCAGAGCACCATGAACTAAAAACTGTAGGGTGGAGACAGAACAAAAGCAGCAGCTACAGGGAGCAGGAAGCAACAGAGTCCTTCCTCTAGACTTCTGGGTTGTAGGCTGTAGCACTGGGATGCTGTAAAACATGTTCCTTGCTACCTGGAGCAGGCTGACCCAAGAGGTAGGGAGACAAGACTTCAAGAGACTCTGGGGATAGCTGTGCTACACCTGTTTTACACAAAGGATATATTCAGATATAAAAAAGATAAGCACGAGGATTTTATAGGTAAGTGGATGCAACTAGAAACCATACTCATAAGTGAAACAAATTGGACTGGCATGTACAAACATTGTATTATCTTGCTAGTGTAAAAACCTGAAAGAGTAAATAAAATCTGAAAGGTATGATAGATTCTGTGAAAGAGAAAGAATCTGTTCAAGGAGAAGGAAAAACTGGGATGAGGAAAAGAAGAAAAGAAAAAGGAAAGAAGAAAGGGGAAAAGATTTATTAATGTATATATACAGGATGTTTTATTTTATTTATTTATTTTTGTCAATTTTAATGAGAAAGAAGTAGCAATGAGACAGTTTCAAAACAGGTCAGTAGGTGTAGTGGTTGATAAATTGTGTCAACTTGGCTGGCTGACTCCATGGCCCACTTCTGCCCGGTGGTGGTCCCGCCCTGGGGCACAATTGGTTCTGCCCCCAGAGTGACTCAGCACAGAAAGACCACATAAAGGGGCTGAGGAAGTAGTCAATGTTCCACTTCGTAGGGTCGCAGTGGACTTCATTGCCTGGCTTGCAGCACAGACTCTTGGGCCTCCGGCTTGGGTCCTTCACCTTTGGTTGCAGACTCTTCAGCATCTATCACAGACTCTTCAGTCTTCTGTTGCATACCCCTTAATGACAAATAGAGACTTGCACAAAACACAGCAGTGAGCTTCAGACCTTGGGACTGAACTCCTCAGTCTGGGGTGTGCAGACACCCTCTGCACACTCCCCCATCTGACTCTGTGGCTGACTTTTGTAAGCCAATCTTGTAATTCTTTATAGATTGTATATCTTGTGTTAATATCTGTTCCTTATATCTTATCTGTTTCTTTAAGTAAAACCCTGACCAATACAGTAGGACAGTTACAATTATTAATACATTGCATACTGTTGTCTTTGTAATAGTTTATTCAGAGTACAAGATGGCTGATGTTGTCAAAAGATCTACCAACTGCTGTACACAGTTTCAGGGTAAATCCTGAGGGAATTTGACCGACCTTGTCAGGTGCAGAAGTTACATTTCCTGTTATATAGATCTTGAGTTAACTTGGTCTTAGCCATTCAGCAGAAAAGTATAACCATGAGGTATAAAAAGTAAAGCCATATTAATATGCTGAGCTGTAAAAGGCTCAAGTCAACAACTTCTGACATTGCCAGTTCTGCTGACAACCCACTGCTATTATGGACTGTTGGACCATAGTGGGTTATTTTGCTGAATTCAAGCACCTACAATATTTGAATGACAATGGAACACCCATCTCTGACAAAACAAAACAAAAAAGGGGGATATAAATGAAGGACCATTTTGTAGTGAAAAAATATATATATCTGTATATACAAAATAGGATAGATATACAGCTACTTTCTCTTAGTTCAATGAGAAGAAAGATTTGTACTAATAGTGTTTAGACAAGATATCATGTCTACATTATATACAGGATAGTTTAGATAATTGTACTGCTTATTTCTGCAGGTCTTCTGAAAGGAGCAGTTAATGCTTAAATTTTTTTCTTCACCTTTTTAATTTCTTATAACTCTTTTTTAAAAACTAGTTTTACATGCTTATATCTGATAATCTAAACAACTGATTTGAAGACAGTATTAGGCAATACAATAACCGTTGTTGAATTTCTATTATTTTGTTTAGTGAAATTCTGTGTCATTTCTAATGTTTTAAAAAATATTTTGCATTCGCTTTACAAATAATAAATAAATAAATAAAACTACCTACAGCCCTATACTTCCCTAGCTATTCCCAGACATGGGAGTCCCACCCCTTGCCTTAAGTTAGATTGAATTGCATGATCACCATTTGGAGCCAAGGGAGTGCAGAATAATGTAAGACTCAGTAATAAGTTAGGGGGGTTACATCAATCACATCCCTCTGGATCTACGGAATCTTCTCTGTGCGAAGTATCTACTCCTATCCATTTATGAAGAGTAATATCTGCTTCTCAAAGGCCTTGTGAACCTTAAATGAGATAATATATGTAAAATTCCTTCTGTGGAGTCCAAGACATTTAAAGCACCTTGCGCTGGGTACAGGAACTGTCTACTGGATTGAGATAGCTATTTGATTTAGTATAGATGTATATAACACTGAAGGAAATATCTACCCTCACCTTGAATTCCTGGCTACCTACTATAGCAAATTTGCTTTCGCCAGTTCTGGTAAATAAACTAGTTTCAGTTCTGCTGTATGCAGGACCCACCTCATCCCCAGGTGAGGCAGTAGGCTCCTAAATATTAATTGATGTTCCTCTAGTTCTTTTTCACCTAGTAACTCAGGCTTGGAATTTTCTACCAGAGCTTCAGATAAGCTTATAAAATATAATGAAATACAATACATACAGAAGCATACACATATAAGTGTAGTTCAGTGAATTTCTATAAACTGAACACTTTCATGTAGCCATCACCCGAATGAAGACACAGGAAATCACCAGCATCCTAGAAGCCTCCCTCGGGTCCTCTTCCTCCTAGCCACTGCTCCTCTACAAGTAATGATTCTCTTAAAGTCTGATGTAGAGTACCTTGCCTTTTTTGTTTCTTTATAAAACTGCAATCCCACAGGTGTATTCATTTTATTTGTGAAATTCACCCATGTTTTTAAGTATTAGTTTGTGCTTATTGTTGCTGCATGGTATTCCCTTCTACTATTTACTTAGCCCAGCTACTGCTATCCTCTTTAATCTCCTCCCTCCATACTGTTTTGTCTTGTCCTTTTTTCCCCCTTTGATCATGGTAATTCAATCTAGGGCCTTTGTACTGAGCTATCTCCCTGGCTTTTTTTTTTTTTTTTTTTTTAAACTATTGGAGACAAGATCTCACTATGTAGTCTAAACGGGCCTTTAACTCACTATATAGCTCAGGCTGGGCTTGAACTCATGATCATCTTACCTCAGATTCTTGAATGCTAGGATTATAGGTGTGTAGCTTCCTAGGGTTTTTTTTTTTTTTTTTTGTTTGTTTTTTTATTCTTCATTTTGACATGGCTTCATTACATTGCTCAGTTGTCATGCTGATTTAAAAACTCTAATCCTCCTGCAGCAGCTGCCTAAGGAGCTGAGATTATAGGTATTTGCCAGTGTGCCCAACTCCACATGTTTTAATGGTAAAAAAAAAAAAAAAGTACATTTAGTTTTAGCCAGCTGGACTCAGTTTAGATGACCCCGATTTAGTTGGCGACATCCGAAGGATCATAACCAGGTTCTAGAGGAATCTCCTTCTGAACAGGGCTTTGAGCTCAGCTACATCAGTGTCGCAGAGCCTCTTCATGGGCTGTTTGATCTGGGGCTTTCTGGTCTGACATCCGTAACAAACATAAGTATGGTAGACACAGTGACCTGGGGAAACCTGGTGAGACATAGCAGTCACTTTTGTTCCTCCTACTGTGTTCTTCAAGGACATTTGCTGTGGTTTTGGTGTTGGAATTTTTTTTTCGTTGCAGTGCTCTAACCCAGAGCACTGGAAATGTGAGGTGGCTCTCTAACAATTAGCTACACCTTCACTCTTCAAGGAATTTGGGCTGCCTCCAGAGTCACACACTGTCTTGGGCCACCAGAGGGTGGGTAGCATTCAAGTGGTTTTCCTTGTTTCTATGGATGCCTTTCAGTCCTACTTTCCTGGCCTTCAAAGCCAGAGAAGTGGCTTTGGCTTAAGAAAGGAAAATATTTCTTTTCTTCTTTTCCTTCTCTTGGTGTAAAGGCCACATTTTTAAATATAAGACTTCCTTGCTGATAGAAGTTATGAGGGGAATCAGGACAATGCAAAGCAAAAGTAATGGAGAAATGGTTTCTAATTCTTTTATTTTTATTTTACTCTGGGTTGCCATATTTTATTTTATTTTATTTATTTTCTTCTCACTTGTTTTCATTGATTACCTTTTTTTGGAAAGAAACATTTACTCAAGAGGCAGTAATTCATATGTCATGACAAGCAGTATCTACTTAGAAGACCAGAATGACAGGCTTTCCAAGTGTGATCCTTCTACTACATATTGCGATTTTCAGTGCAGTTGCTTAGTTCACAGATATCAGCATATATAGATAGTCAGAGTGAGAATCCTACCAATTAACTGCTAGTTTTGAAAACTTGCTGATTTTACTCAGGATCATTGCCTTACTCATCTTGTGTATATACATGCATGGCTTGGCCCCTATCATTTTTCCCAGGTTTTCTCCTTGCCCTCTCCTCATGGTCCAATTCTCAAATTCTCGCTTTCCTTTTATTTTCCCCCATAATTTTATTGGGAAACAAATAGCAATGAGACAGTTTCAAATCAAATTGGTAGGACAGTTTCAATAATTAACACATTGCATACATCCTTCCTAGTGGTTAATTGCTGTACAAGATG
>NW_004524694.1:1321566-1322732 GCF_000260255.1 Octodon degus | reverse complement strand
AATTACACCCTTTTCATTCCTTATTGCTTGTATTTCAATTTTTTCCTGTTTTTGATGAGGTTAGTGAGGGGCTTATTGATTTTATTTAATCTTTCAAAGAACCAGCTTCTTGCTTTGTTAGCTTTCTAATTCTGACAGACAACTAATTTCAACTTAGATTTTAGTACCAGACAAATTTTCATTCAGATGTTAATACAGACTATATTTTCTTAGGCCTCTGTATCTAGGTATGCTTATGTAACCAGGTTTGGAAATGAGACCTAATGTGACATGTGCACCTTCCTCACCATACCTAAAGGGACTTGCCTTTCCTTTCTCTTTCCTTTCCTCCTTCCTTCCTTCCTTCCTTCCTTCCTTCCTTCCTTCCTTCCTTCCTTCCTTCCTTTCTTTCTCCCTTCATTCTGACATAAATGTGGGTGTAGTGGAAAAAATTAAAGCAGCCAATAGAGTCCACAAAAGTACACTTATTGAGGATTGAGTGATATACTACAGTGGCTACACTAGTTTACTTTCCCACCGACAACACAGAAGTCTGCCTTTCCCTTGTAGCTTCTCTAGCAGGTCTCATTATTTGATTTCTTGATGGTGACCATTCTTTCTTCGGTTGGATCAACTTCCATTTTCATCTTTTTGGCCTTATATGGGCCACATGGCCCATCTATATGTCCAAAACAAGTCTGGGAAATATAGTTCGTTAATCAAAACAAAATCAGGGATAATTAATAAGGAAGAAGGAAAGAAAAAATATGTATTAGCAAATCAGTGTTTCTATCACTGCTAATTTGCACCTCTAGAAATGTTCCCATTGCCTGTGGATCATGGAAATATAGATGGTGATAGGTTGATTGTAAAAACGTTTGTGTACTGTTTTGTTTCCAGTGCTGGGGACCGAACTCAGGCTTTGTGCACGCTAGGCAAACACTCTACCAATAAGCCACATCCTCAGCCTGTAAGATTGTTTTCTAGTACACATATGTTATTCCTCCAATTATGCACACAGAAATATTATTATTTACCATATACTAGATCTACTTTAAAAAGTATATAGGTGTTATCTAAATAGTATATACGTGAGATCTAAAATGTCCTCCAGGGGCTGGTGAGATGGCTCAGTGGTCTAAAGCACCTACTTAGAACAAGCTTAGCAAAGCACAGGGACCGCGGTT
>NW_004524694.1:1311400-1321390 GCF_000260255.1 Octodon degus | reverse complement strand
GATCGTGGGGGTGCTATACACATCAGTAGATATGTCCACTGATAAATATAGTGCCTGAATGTACTGTTAGAAAGTGTGACCTATTGGAGGTGATCATTGGAGGACAGGATGAACTGACAGGGTATATTTTATTATAGTATCTTTTATTTTTATTTTATTGTACATTTTGTAGTACATTATGATTATGTTCTTCATGGGAAGTTGGTATATATCTGTATCTACATCTGTATCTATATCTATGATACATCCAAATTCCTTTTTGAATCTTCCCCCGCCCCCTGCATCTCTTGGGCCCCATATACATACAATATATCATGTTGTAGTACATGATGATCACATACCTTTACAGACTTGGTGCGTATACACAACACTTCTCAAACCCCATGACCACTATTTTTTTTTAGTGATCTCCTTTCCCTTCCCTCCCTCCCTGCACCATCCATCTTTTGCTTCCCTTCCCACATTCTACAGATCCATTTTGCTATTTCCTACTGCTTTTATTTTGCACTTTATTGCTACATTTGGCTTCTCATAAAAGAGAAACTGTGGGGCTGACGAGATAGCTCAGTGGACTAAGAGCCTGCTTTGGCAAGCACAGGGATCAGGGTTCGATTCCCAGTCCTGCATGACATGCCAGCCCCACCCCCAGGGCGTGTTGAGCTGGTGATGGAGTCTGGGTATGGTGGCACAGGCCTGTAATCCCAGAGCTGGGGAGGCTGAAAATATCAAGATCACCACAAGTCTGATCCATGTAGTGAGACTCTGTACCAAATACACAAATGAAGAAAAAAGAGAGAAACTGTGCAGTATTTAAGCTTCTTTGCCTGATCTATTTCACTTGACATTATGGTTTCCTAGTGCATCCACTTTCTTACAAATAACTCAAGTAATCTTTCTTTATGGTAAGTAGTACTCCATTGTGCTTAAATACCATGCTTTCTTTATCCATTCATTTGTTGATGGACATTTAGGCTGTTTCCAAACTTGAGCTATTGTGAGTTGTGCTGCTACAAACGTGGTCATGTATGTGTCACTGTAATACTATGTATCTAACTCTTTCAAGAAGACATCTTATGGAGGAATAGGTGGATCAAATGGAAGTTTTATTTTTAGCTTTTTGAAGGATCTCCATACTGATTTCCATAGTGGATGTATCAGCTGCTTTCTCACCAACAATTAAGAAGTCTTTCCTTTTTCTGTAACCTCTCTAATATTTGTTACTTTCTTTCTTCAACATAGCCATCCTTTGGAGTAAGACAAAATCAGAGTGTTGTTTTAATTTGTATTTTTTGAATGGCCATTCTTGTTGAACAATTTTTATGCATTTATAGGCCATTTTTATTTACTTCCTCATCTGCAAAGTATCAGTTTATTTCAGATGTCCATTTTTGGACTAGGCTGTAAACTTGGGGGGCTCTAATTTTTTAAATATTGTTATATATTCTAGATATTAGGTTTTTGTCTGATGAGTAGCTGACAAAATATTTTTTCCCATTCTGTGGGTTGTCTCTTCACTCTGCTTGTGGTTTCCTTTGCTGTGCAGAAGATTTTTAATTTGATGTGATCTCATTTGTTGATTCTTGGTATAATTTCTTGTGCAACTGGGTTCTATGCAGAAAGTCTTTGCTTATGCCTATGTTTTCAAGAGTTTTACTTACTTTGTCTTTCAGCAGATTAAGGGTTTCTGTTTTAATATTTAGATCTTTGATCCATTTTTAGTTTAGTTGAGGGTATGTTAAGGGATACAGGTCTAGAGTCAATCTTCAGCATGTGGATAGGCAGTTTTCCCAACACCATTTGTTAAAGAGTCTCTCTTTTCTATAGCCAAAGCATTTAACCCCTTTGTCAAATACAAGGTAGCTGTATAAGGTCAACCAGATAGCTCAGCAGACTAAAACACCTGCTCAGGCTGGTGCAGGGACCAGGGTTGGATCACCGACATGCCTTGTACAAATCTGGCTTATCAATATCATGCTGTATTTATCACTGTAGTTTTATAGTATAATTTAAAGTCCAGAATTGTGATGCATCTCGCTTTTCATTTGTTGCCCAAAATTGCATTTGCTATTCTAGGTTTATTCTGGTTTCAGTGAACTTCAGCATTGCCTTCTCAAGTTCTATGAGGAATGCTATTGGTATTTTAATTAGGATTCCATTAAACAATTGTTTTGTCTTCCATATTTGAGATTTGATTGGTTATGTTGAGGATCAGTGTAGACAATTCATTTTCTTTTCTTTCTTTTTTTATTTTATGTAATTAGTACAGGGTCTACAGGGTCTCACTGCACAGAACATACTCTTAGTGATCGTCCTGTTTTCAGCCTCCCAAGCACTGGGATGACAGGCATATGCCACCATGCCCAGTCTCAGTTGTCTAAGCGCTCCCTGGGGGGTGGGGCTGGCACTGCATGCCAGGATTCGAACCCTGGTCCCTGAGTCTGCCTAAGCAGGTGCTTTAATCCATTGAGCTATCTGGCTGGCCCTAGACAGTTCACTTTCTACCTGATTCTTAACACATTCCGAAAATGTAAAAAGCCATGTATCGTTTTCCAGCTATTCCAGTGACATTCCAGCTCCACATTTGGAGGCAAATTTTCTGTAAGAGGCTTAAGTACCAGTAGCTTCAAATGCTGACAAAGTGTTACTCAATTCCCAACAATTTTGTATCATATGTACTACATACTCAAAATTTTGATCTTTCACAGCACATTAGCAAAATTAGGCAAACTGGATTACCACAACCAAAGAGGTACAGCGTGCACACAGTTCTGACAGGGCAACAATCAGGAAGTAGGAGACAATTCGTTAGGAGACAATTCTTCTAAAAACAACATGGAAATAGAAGCCATTTAAAATATCCAACACATATTAAATGCATGACAGTGATTCCAAATTGCCATTCAGTATGCTTTGTATTGCAGGATATAAAACTAACTCCCACCTATGGAATGCAAAGCTGACACCCAAGACAGTCAAAGCCTGCCATAATTCCATATCTTACTATGTTCTGGTTGGAAAAACAACCAGCGAATGATTTTACCTCAAAAAAAAAAAATCGCACTTAAAAATGCCATGAGGTGGAATTGACTGCTTTTTAAAAATGTTTCTAGAGTTACTTTAAAAATTGAACTTACAAAATAGTTTTTAAAATAATCCTCTGGATTGTACAAGGGAGACAGGGCACACTGCTAAGACCTCGTGTGTGATTGATCAGCCTTGGCTTCTTTCTTTTCTGCCTCGTGAGAGGCTGCATTGTCCTTGTTTTTTACATTTTCCATTTTCTGCAGGTAAATCTTCCTTGGTTTCTTACTTAGCCTCTTCGGCCTGTTTTCCTTTGGCTCCCCTTTTCCCTTTTGCTTGTACTTTTTTGTCCAATATTTGGCCTTTTCCACTGCCTTTTTGGGTTTCCTTCACACTTTTGCAGGAGCAAGTTACTCCTCCTTCACCACCCCTTCAGCTGAGCTAACCTTCCTCGTGGGCATCTTAGGGCACATGCAGAAGCTGCAGTCCTCGCAGTGCTATGCGTCTCTGACACTCCTCCCGCCGCTAGAGCTGCTTATAAACAATTTTGCAGATGTAGCCATTTTGACTGTATTGGTTCTGCCTATCCGATAATATGTTTGGGGTTTTTTTGATGCCTGCTTCAATTTCCTTTTTCAGAGTATAGTAGTTTTTATTGTAGAGGTCTTTCACTTCCTTGGTTATGGTGATTATGAAGTATTTCATTTGACCAGATGCTACTGTGAATGATATTGTTTTCCTAAATTTCTCTCTCAGTGATTTTTATTATTGGTGTACAAGAATGCTATTGATTTCTGAGAACTGACTTTGTACACAGCTACACAACTGAATTTGGTTATTAATTCTATGAGTCTTTTGGTGTTTGGGGGGTCTTCTTTTTTATCTTTCAAAGAATATGAAGTAGTAAAAAGAAAACATGAGAAATGCTACAAAATGTTACTAACTAAAGTAATAGGAATTCAACAATGATTGCAGTATGGCATGATGTTTATTCAATGATGTTTTTATTCAATAAAACTTACTTTTTTTGTCCTTTTTAATTTTTATTTTTATGCTTTTTTATACAAAAAAAGATTTATTTATTTGGTACAGGGTCTCACTATGCAGTTTGGACCACAGTGATCCTCCTACCTCAGCCTTCTCAGTGCTGTGATTACAGGAGTGTGCCTCCATGCTGGGGAGCAAACCTGAGTCCTTGTGCTTGCGAAGCAGCACTTAGACTGCTGAGCTATCTCCTGGTCCTACTTTTGTTTTTAAATTTTTTTAAGAGAGTGTAATAATTGATAAGACATTAGAAACAATACATGTTTAGAAGAACAAGATGAGAAGTGTTCAACCACGGTTTTTGTATTGTACATTGCTGTTTTCAATGTAGTTGCTCAGATTGCAGATTAATATCTGTATTAGCATATAGAATTAATCAAAGTGAAAAATTTAAACCTTAACTGCTATGTTAAAAAGCTGTATACAGTTTTGTATACAATACAAAGCATACTAAATGGCAACTTGGATTCATAGTCATGCATTTAATATATACTGGATGTTTTAAATGGCTTCTAATTCCATGTTGCTTTTAGAAGAATTGTCTCCTAAAGAATTGACTCCTTCTTCCTGATTTTGCCCTGTCAGAATTGTGTGCACACTGTACCTCTTTGGTTGTGGTAGTCTGGTTTGTCTAATTTTGCTAATGTGCTGTGAAAGATCAAAATTTTGATTATGTAGTGCATATGATACAAAACTGTGAATTGGTGGGACTTGAGTAACACTTTGTCAGCATTTGAGCTACTGGTACTTAAGCCTTTTACAGAAAATTTGCCTCCGAATTTGAAATTAGTACTATTATCATATCAGCCCTCCTGCATATATACTTGCATGGTATTTCCCCCTCTTTTTTCCTATCTTTTCTCCTTTCCCTCATCTTCATTCTTTATTCCTTATGTTCGGTGTCTTTCCATTTTATTATATCTATTATACCTTTCAGCCTGTATTTATTATTTCAGATTCTTACACTAGGGAGACAATATGATATTTACACATTAGGGTCTGACTTATTTCACTCATGAGTGCAGCCTCTAGTTGCATCCATCTACTTCATAAGACCTCAGGTTTGTCTTTCTTTATAGTTGAATAATACTCCGTTGTATAAACATCCCACATCTTTTTTATCCATTCCTTAGGTGATGGGCAATGTGGTTGTTTCCAAGATTTGGCTATGACAAATTGTGCTGTTATACACATGGGTGCACATATATCACTGTGGTATGATGTTTTCAGGTGTTTTGGAAAAATACCAAGAAGGGGAATAGCTGGGTTGAATGAGACTGCCAATCCTAGTTTTTGAGGAGTCTCCACACTGTTTTCCATAGTGGTTGTTCCAGTCTATGCTCCCACCAAGAGTGGGAAAGGGTTCCTTTTTCCCCACAGCCTCTCCAGCATTTGCTATTAGTTGATTTCTTTATGATAGCCTTTCTTTCTGGGGCAAGATGGTAATGTTGCTTTAATTATCATTTCTCCAATGACCAGTGCTGTGGAACGTTTTTTCATGTATTTATTTGCCATTTGTATTTCTTCCTCTGAGAAGTGTATATTCATTTTTGGGTTGGGTCTTTCAATTTTGGAGGCCTGATATTTTGAGTTCTTTATATATTATAAATAGGAGTCCTTTAAGTGATTGTTGGTTGAATTTTTTTTCCCAATTCGTGGGTTGTCTTTTCTCTCTATTGGTGATTTCTTTTGATGTGCAGAAACTTCTCAATAAAATGAGATCCAAGTTGTTGATTCTTTGAAATATTTCCCATGCAGTTTGGTTTTTGTTCATGAACTCTCTGCGTACCCCTGTGTCTTCATGATTTCCATCTAACTTTCTCTTCTAGTAGATGTAGTGTTTCTGTTTTAATATTTAGATCTTTAATCCATTTTGACTTTAGTTTAGTGCATGGTGATACACCTGGATCTAGTTTTAGTTTTCAGCATGTGGAGAGCCAGTTTTTCCAGCACCATTTGTTAAAGAGACTATTCTCTAGTGAATATTGGTCCCTTTTATCAAAGATAAGGTGGCTGAGTGTGTTTACAGTTGTATTTGCATCTTCTATTCTGTTCCATTGAACCTGAGGTATGGTTTGTGCCAGTACCATGCTGATTTTATCACAGTAGCTTTGTAGTATAATTTCAAGTCAGGGATTGTAATGCTTCCACCTTGCCTTTGTTGGCCAGGATTGCCTTTACCATTCTAGGTCTTTTCTAGTTGTAAATAAATTTTAGGAATGTTTTTCTTAGATCTGTGAAGTGTGTTGATGATATTTTGATAGGGACTGCATTAAATCTGTATAACAATTTTGGGAGTATGGCATTTTCATAATGTTCATTCTTTCTATTCATGAGCAAGAAACAGCTTTCTATTTTCTGAAATCTTCTTCAGTATTGTCATTTTCATTGTATAGTTCTTTTACTTCCTTTGTGAGATTAATTCCTAAGTATTTCATTTTTTTTTTGAATGCTATAGTAGAGGGTATTGTTTCTCTAATTTCTCTCTCAGTGAGTTTGTTTTTTGAAGCTTTTTTTTTTTTTTTTTTTCTTTTTTTTTTGTGGAACCGGGGATTGAACTCAGGCCCTTGCACTTGCCAGAGAAGTGCTTATTCCACTGAGCCATCTTCCCGGCCCCGAGTTTGTTTTTTGTGTGCAGGAATGCTATTGATTTTTTGGTGTTGACTTTATATCCTGGTATGCTACTGAATTTATTTATTCTGGGAGCTTCTTGGTCGAGTTTTTTGGGTCTAACATGTAGAGTATCATGTTTTCTGTGACTAACGATAGTTTTACTTCTATTTATTTATTTATTTTTCAACAAATAATACACTGCATATATTCTTCTTAGTGGTTAATTGCTGTACAAGATGTGGACTTGTGATCCTATTTACAAACACCATTAGAACAAATCATTCTATTCATTAACAGAATGTAACTATATATCTATCCCAACCACTTTGAATACACAGATACAAAATGGACATTCATCTGTATACCCCATTTTTTCTAAGTTCTGTTATTGAATATTATAGGTGTGTAAACTCAGCAAAATATTCTAAAAGAGTCCAGTAGCCCATAATAGCATTGGGTCTTCTGTTTAACTGGCAATGTCAGAAATTATTGACCTGAGTCCCCCACAGCTCAACTTAACAGCATGGCTTTATTTCTTATAATTTCATCTTCATACTTTTCTGCTGGATGGTTAAGACCAAGGTAAAGCAGGACCTATGCAACAAGAGTTGTAGCTTTTTGGTTTGAGAAGGTCAGTGAAATGCCCTCAGGATTTGTCCTGAGATCCTGTACTTCAGATTGTAGAACCTTTATCAGTGCAGCCATGTGGATGAGTCACGGCCAATGCTTGGCCAATGTACTCTCTGTGAAAGCCTGAGAGAGTATCTTCTCCCCATGTGACTCTCCTTAGGCCCACAGTTTTACTTCTTATTTACATATTCTTTTTTAAAAAAATTTATTTGGTACAGGGTCTCACTATGCATCTCAGACTCATAGTGATCCTCCTGTTTTCAACCACCCCTACACTGGCATTACAAACATGCACCGTGTGTTATTTAATTTCCATGTGTTTATGGGGTTTTTGTAGTTTCTTTTGTTGTTAATTTCCAGTTTCATTGCACTGTGGTCAGATAATATGCATGGAATAACTTCTGTTTTCTTGCATTTACTTAAATTTGATCTATGGACTAGTATGTGGTCTATTTTAGAGAATGTCCCATGTGCAGCTGAAAAGAATATATAGTCATATGTTGTTGGGTGGAACACTCTAAATGTCTACTAAATCCATTAGTTTAAAGGTTTGATTCAGTTTTCCTATCTCTTTGCTAGTTTGTTGTCCACTTGCGCTATCTTTTTGAGATAAGGCAGTGTTTAGGTTCCCTGTTAAGATTGTGTTATTTGTTATTACATTTTTCATGTTCTTTAAAATTTGTTTTATATGGTTGGGTGCTCCCATATTTAGTGTGTACATATTTAGGACTGTTATCTCTTTCTCTTGAAGTTTCATCCTAATCAGTATGCAGTGACCTTCCTTATCTCATTTATTTATTCTTAGTTTGAAGTTCATATTGTCTGTGAACAGAATGGGTACCCCTGCTTTCTTCTGAGCTCCTGGAGCATGTAGTATTCTTTTCCATTCTTTGATTTTCAGCCTATGTATTTCTTTTTTATTTAATTGTGTTTCTAGTATACAGAATATTGTTGAATTTTGTTTTTGATACACTCTGCCAATTTCTTTTATTTGTTGAATTCAGTCCATTTACATTGGTAGTTATAATTGATATGTATCAATTATGTTGTTATAATTGATATGTATCATTTACGGTTTATCTTTGTCATGTTATTTTCCTGCTGTTGGTTCCCTACTTTTCCTGTTTGTTTTCCATGTTTAGTGGGTTCTTTCTGTTGTTATTCTTGAAGTTGCAATCATTTTGATCCCTTTCTGGAATATCTTTTACTACTTTGTGTAGGATTGGTTTAGTCGTCATGAATTTCTTTAGTTGTTCTTTGTCTTGGAAGTATTTTACATCTCCATTAATTTTGAAAGAGAGCTTTTCAGAGTATATCAGCCTGGGATGGAATTTGTTTTCTCGTAGGACTTGAAAAACTTTGCTCCATGCTCTTCTTCACTTGATGGTTTGTGTGGAGAAATCTGCCGTTATTCTGATGAGTTTTCCTTTAAATGTGACCTATTTATTTTCTCTAGCAGCTTTTAATGTGTTGTTCTTCTTGCTGAATTTATAGGTTCCTGGTTATTATATGTCTGTGTGTAGATTTATTTTGATTGATTTTTTTTGAGTTCTGTATGCCTCAGTTACATGAATGTCAGATTTCCCCCTCATATTTGGGAAGTTTTCTGCTATTATGTCTGCCAACATTTTTTTATGTCCCTCTTCTGGCTCCTTCTTTTTTATTGATGCCTATTAGTCTTATGTTGTTCATCTTCGCATTGTCTTGCAGCTGTTGAACTATTATTTCCTGGATCTTTGTTGTTTTTAAAAAAATTTTTCCTTTCCTGGTCACTAGCTGTAATGCTGTCTGCAAGATCTGAAAGTCTATCTTCACTTCCATTAAAACGGTTTCTCTGATTTTTTTTATTAATTTTATTGAGAAATAGTAATGAGACAGTTTCAAAACAGGATAGTAGGACAGTTACAATAATTAATACCTTGCATATTGTTGTCTTCATAGTAGTTATTCATAGTATAAGATGCAGACATGATATCCTGTCCATTCGCTATTAGTACAAATCTTATTTCTCATTGAATTAAGAGAAAGTAGCTGTATATCTAACCTAACTATTTTGTGCATACAGATACAAAATGGTCCTTCATTTATATCCCCCTTTTTCATTTAGTTTTGTCAGAGATGGGTATTCCGGTTTCTCCAACTTTTAATTGAGTTTTTAATTTCCTATGTATCTCTTGGAATCTATTTCATTTATTCTATTTCTTTCCAATATTGCTCATTCAAGGTTTTCATCTTTTTTCTTGCCCATATTTTTCAAATCACTGTCTTCTTTAGAAATGCTTAGTAATTTTTTCATTATAGTTATCATTTCTTTTTTTCACTTAGGAGATTAGAATGTTTTTTTCTAGATCCTTGAGGTATAATAATAGTATTTTAATCAGGGTTGCATTGAATCTGTACAACAATTTTGGGAGTATGGCCATTTTCACAGTGTTTGTTCTTCTTATCGATGAATAAGGAATCTTTCATTTTCTGAAATCTTCTTAGATCTCTTTTTTCAGAGTACTATCATTTGTACTGAATAAATCCTTTATTTCCTTTGTGAGATTTATTCCTAAGTATTTCATTTTTATAGGTGTTATTGTGAAAGGTGTGATTCCCATAATTTCTCTCTTGGTGTACTCATTGTTTAAGTACAGAAATGGTAAAAAAAGAAAAGAAAAGAAAAGAAAAGAAAAGAAA
>NW_004524694.1:1294931-1311300 GCF_000260255.1 Octodon degus | reverse complement strand
AAGAAAGAAAGAAAGAAAGAAAGAAAGAAAGAAGAAAGAAAGAAAGAAAGAAAGAAAGAAAGAAAGAAAGAAAGAAAGAAAGAGAAAGAAAGAAAGGGTGATGATTTTTCAGGGTTTAATTTGTATCCTGCTATGTTGCTGAATTTGGTTATTAAACCTGCAATTCTCTTAGTGGAGTTTTTGGGTTCCCCTATGTACAATATTTTGTCATCTGCAAATAATAAATTAACTTTTTCCTTTCCAATCACTATTCCTTTTATGTCTTTCTCTTGTTTAATTGCTCTGGCTAATATTTCCCAAACTATATGGAACAGGAGAGTGACAGTGGGCATCCTTGTCTTGTTCCTAATTTTAAAGTAAAGAATTTCAATTTTTGTCCATTTAGCATGATGTTGGCTCTTGGTTTGTCATAGATGGCTTTTATCAGAGTGAGGTAAAGGCCATCTATTTCAATTTTTTGTAGGGCTTTTTTTTTTTAAAATCATGAATGGATGTTGGACTTCCTTTTTCTGCATATATTGAGATAATCATGTGATTTTTATCTTTGGCTCTGTTGTAGTGTATTACATTTATGGATTTGCCTATATTGAACCATCTCTGCATCCCCCAATCCCACTTGGTCCTGATGTATAATCTTGATGACATGCTGAATTCTATTTGCTAGTATTTTATTTATTGAGTATTTTTTTGCATCTGTATTCATTAGGGATATTGACCCTTAGTTCTCTTTTGTAGTTGGGTATTTTTTTGGTTTTGGTATCAGAGTAATACTCAACTTCAGGAATGAGTTTGGGAGTATTGCTTCCCTTTCAATTTCATTGAAACGTTTGAGACAAATTAGCCTTTAATCTTCTCTAAATTTCTTGTAGAGTTCAGCTGTGAATACATCAGGACCTGGGCTTTTCTTTGTTTGTAGGTATTTTTTTTCTTTTAATTACATTTAGAATTTCATTGATACTGGGTTATTCAACATTTTTATATCTTCTTGATTCAGCTTTGGTAGTTCATATGTATCTAGGAATCTGTCCATTTCTTCCGTTTCCCATCCTGTTTAGAGTAAAGTTTTTGGAAGTAGGAATTGATGATATTCTGAGTTTCTATAGGGTCAGTAGTGATTTTACCCTTTTTATTCCTTATTGCATGAATTTGAACTTTTTCATGCTTTTCTGATAAGGTTGGCTAGGGGTTATTCAATTTTATTTATTCTTTCAAAGAACCAGTTTCTCAACTCAGTAATTCTTTGTGTTGTTTTCTTCATCTCTCTTGCATTGATTTCCGCTCTTATATTTATAATTTCCTGCCTTCTTTGGGTTTTGGGCTTGACTCGGTCTTCTTGTTCTAGGAACTTGAGGTTCAACATAATATTGTTTATTGAACTGGTTCTATTTTCCTGATGTGAGAATTTACCAATGCAAATTTCCTTCTTAAGAGACAACTTTCAGGGGCCGGGGAGATGGCTCAGTAGAATGAGCACTTGCCTGGCAAGCACAAGGGCCTGAATTCAATACTTGGTCCCACAAAAAACAAAACAAAACAAAACTTTGCACTACACAGGTTCCAGTAAGTTGTATCTGCATTTTTATTTGATTGTAAATATTGTTTAATTTTTATTAATTTCTTCTAAGGCCCATTTGTTGCATAGGAGGGTGTTACTTAGTTTCCATATGTTTATGGAGTTTTTGCTCTTTCTTTTGTGCAATGAACTTCCAGCTTCATTGCACTATGGCCAAATAATATGCATGGGATAATTTTGATTTCTTTGGTTTTACTTAAGCATGCTCTATGTGCTAGTATATGGTCTATTTTGGAGAATGTCTGGTGAACAGCTGAAAAGAATGTGTAGTCTGACACTGTTGAGTAGAACACTCTTTAAAAGTCTACTAAGTCCATTTTTTCACAGGTTTGGTTAGTTGTGTTATTTTCTTGCTGATTTTTTTTCAAAGTTTTATTGATAAACAGATAGCAATGAGACAGTTTCAAATCAAATCAGAAGTACAGTTTCAACAAATAATACACTGCATATATTCTTCTTAGTGGTTAATTGCTGTACAAGATGCGGACTTGTGATCCTATTTACAAACACCATTAGAACAAATCATTCTATTCATTAAGAGAATGCAACTATATATTTATCCCAACCACTTTAAATACACAGATACAAAATGGACATTCATTGGTATACCCCATTTTTTCTAAGTTCTGTTATTGAATATTATAGGTGTGTAAACTCAGCAAAATATTCTAAAAGAGTCCAGTAGCCCATAATAGCATTGGGTCTTCTGTTTAACTGGCAATGTCAGAAATTATTGACCTGAGTCCCCCACAGCTCAACTTAACAGCATGGCTTTATTTCCTATATTTCATCTTCATACTTTTCTACTGGATGGTTAAGACCAAGGTAAAGCAGGACCGATACAACAAGAGTTGTAGCTTTTTGGTCTGAGAAGGTCAGTGAAATGCCCTCAGGATTTATCCTGAGATCCTGTACCTCAGATTGTAGAAACTTTGTCAGTGCAGCCATGTGGCTGAGTCATGGCCATTGCTTGGCCAATGTGCTCTTTGTGAAAGCCTGAGAGAGTGTCTTCTCCCCATGTGACTCTCTATGTCTCCCCATAGGCACACTCTATGTCATCGATCACTTTCCTCTTTGGCCCCATAATCTTCTTGATCAGAAAATTTGGGACACTACCGAGGTACATGACGTTACAGTACAAGTTCTCATATGTCCTGAGTCTTAATTGACCTTAGAAGGCTAGGGCCAAAATGTTGGCTTTCCTTGTATCCCTCCTTTTTCTCTAATGTTGGTCTGCAAACTTAGGTTGTTAACCATCCAGAAGACAAGCTTATTGTTATTATCAAACGATTTAGGCTATCAAGCTTAACCTCACTATCTCACTGCATTTCAAACATCTTAGGCATAATAAGGAACAGGTATTTTTCATCAAGTTTTGATATGTTGAACTTTAAGTCCCTACATAATATGATAAAAAACATTTAAAAATTAGATTGTATTTTAAAAATAGGATAAAGAATTCTATACTTCTCATGTTTGCACATAAGTCCAAAAATCTCACCATATACAACCTTGAAGCAGGACAGTCCCACAATATTCCTTTTCCTGTCTCTTGTTTTCATTCACCACCCCCTTCTTCTTGAACATCCACCTACCTGAGAGACATCTTAGCAGTAACTGGCATGTCATGACAAGCTGCCCATTTCTTGTTGATTTTTTGCATAGTTGGTTTATCTTTTTGTGTCAATTACGTTATAGCTCATTAATTTTTTTTTCTCTACTTAGGGTAGGGTCTACAGGGTCTCACTATGTAGATCAGACTCATAGTGATTCTCCTGTTTTCAGCCTCCCAAGTGTTGGAATGACAGGCATGTGCCACCATGCCCAAAGTCAGTTGCCAGTTTAGAGCACCCTGTGCGTGGGGCCAGAACAGCATGCCAGGGATTGAACCTCAGCCACTGTGCTCTGCTTAAGCAGGTACTTGAGTCCACTAAGCTATCAGGCTGGCCCTCGTTTGATTTTTCATGTCTGTTAAAATTTGTTTTATATTGTTGGGTGCTCCTACATTGGCTAGATGTATATTTGTAATTATTATCTCTTCCTCTTGCAGTTTTCCCCTAACAAGTATGTGGTGACTTTATCTCTTAATCATGCTTGGTTTGAAGTTGATATTGTCAGTAAGTAGAATGGCTACCCCTGCTTTTTTCTAGGTTCCTGTCCTATGAAGTATTATTTCCCATCCTTTGACATTCAGTCTATTAACTTTTTAAGTTAAATGTATTTCTGGTGTGCAGAATATTTTTGAATTTTGTTTCTTGATCCATTCTGCCAGTCTGCTTCTTTTGAACGGTGAATTGAAGCTGTTTACATTGATGGTTAGTGCTATATGTACTGGTTTATCTTTGTCTTGTTGTTTTCCTACCATAGCATCCCTACTTTTCCCCTTTGCTTAATTCCTTGCTTCGCTTAGTGGTTCTCTTTTGTTGTTGTTCTTGAAGTTATGGTTATTTCTAACTTTGTCTTTGTCTCTTTCTAAAATATCTGTCAAACCACTAGGAAGAATGTATGCAACATGTTAATTATTGAAACTGTCCTACCAATTTGATTTGAAACTGTCTCGTTGCTACTTGTTTCTCAATAAAATTATGGAAAAAAAATCCTGAGGGGATTTCACTGACCTTATCAGACCCAAAAGCTACAACTCTTGTTGCATAGGTCCTGCTTTACCTTGGTCTTAACCAATCAGCAGAAAAGTATAAAAACGAAATATAAGAAGTAAAGTCATGCTGTTATGTTGAGCTGTAGGGGACTCAGGTCATCAATTTCTGACATTGCCAGTGAAGCAGAAACCCCAATACTATTATGGACTACTGGACTCTTTTAGAATATTTTGCTGAGTTTACACACCTATAATATTCAAATAACAGAACTTAACAAAAAAAGAGAATACAGATGAATGTCCACTTTGTGTCTGTGTATTCAAAGTGGTTAGGATAGATATACAGTTACATTCTCTTAATGAATAGAGGGATTTGTTCTAATGGTGTTTGTAAATAGGATATCATGTCCGCCTCTTGTACAGCAATTAACCACTAGGAAGAATGTATGCAATGTGTTAATTATTGAAACTGTCCTACCAATTTGATTTGAAACTATCTCATTGTTATTTATTTCTCAATAAAATTATGGAAAAAATAGTAAATAAGTAAAAAAATTAATAAAATAAAATATCTGTCAGTGCTCTTTGTAGGGTTAGTTTGGTGGTCATGAATTTCTTGCTATTCTTTGTCATGGAATATCTTATGTCTCCATTAAATTTGATAGTTTTTCAGGGCATATCAATCAGGGTTTTAAGTGATTTTCATTCAGGACCTGAATTATCTCATTCCAAGCTCTTCTTGATTTGATTTGATGGTCTGTATTGAGAAATCTGCCATGATTCTGATGTGCTTTCTATTGTGGATGATCTGTTGTTGTTGTTGTTGTTGTTGTTGTTTTCTAACAGCTTTTAATATTCTTTTCTTTTTCTTAATTTCTGGGATCTTGATTATTATGTGTCTGGGTTAAGATTTATTTTGATTATGGCTAGCTGGAGTTCTATATGCCTCATTTAACTATATGTCAGATTCTTTTCTCATGCTTGGAAAATTTTCTGCTACTACTTCTGCAAAGTCTTTTTTATGTCATTTGCATTAACTCCAACTGTTTCATTAATACCTATGAGTCTTATACTATTTTTCTTTACATCATCTTGCAGCTGCTGTATTGTTGTTTCCTGGTTCCTCGTTCTTTTTAAGAGATATTTCCTTTCATGTTCATTTGCCGCAATGCTATGTTCAAGGTCTGAAATTCTATCTTCAGTTTTGTTCAAAAGGTTTTGCCAGCTTTCAGTGGAATTCTTAATGTTCTAGATATATGTTTGAATCTGTTTCATGTGTTCTAGTTCTTTCTTGTACTGTTCATTCAATGTTTCCATCATTTTTAAAATCCTGTCTATTTTTACATCTATGTCTTCCTTAGATGTACTGAGCAATTCTTTCATGATTGTTGTCATTTCCTTTTATACTTGAGAGACTATTTCTAACCTGATTTCCTCAATAGTCAGATGGAGTTGCTTCTTTACTTGAGTTGCTATCATCTTAGAAATTTCAGGTGTGTGACTTCCAAGTTCTTCTATTACTTTTTCTTCTGGACTGATTATGTGTGGGCTAGAGATGTGAGATTGCCATTTATTCCTTACTTTTGTCATTTTTGAAGCTCTCAATGTTCTCTCTGACTCTGCAGTGATGATACGAGATAGGGTGTGGGTGAGGAAGGCTCTCAGGAGAGTTGAATGGCAAAGTTGGCTTCCAAAGCTTCTGCTATTTGGGGTTCAGTGTGACTTCCACCTCGGTGAGGTGGGTTGGGGGCAATCTGCAGCTCAGGAACGATCCAGTAATGATGAGGAAAGACAAGTTCTGCAAGGCTCTCTTCATGGTGGGTTGGTGCAGAGTATGGCTCACCAAGGCTCCTAAGTTCCCCCAGCAGCGTTTCAGGCCATGGTGTTTGGCTGAGGCTCAGCCAAGCTCCAACAAGAGTGAGGGAGTCAGGACAGGGCTCACCAGGTGCCCTTGGAAGTTCTCCAGACAAAGGTGGGTTTCTGGGACTCAGACAAGCTCTGGAAAAAGTGGGAGGTAGGAGGAGCAGGACAAGGTCCACCTTGTTGCCCCAGAAATCTTGCAGGTTAAAACAGGCAGCCGGGACTCAGAGGAACTCAGACAAAGAGGGGAAATGGGTCTATGTAGAGGGTCATGTTATCTTCCAATAATGATAATTTATCTTTCTCCATGTCCTAGCTCTATCGCTTTTATTTTGTTTTTCTTTCCTCATTGCTCTGGCTAAGATTTTAAGAACTATATTGAACAGAAGTGGTGATTTTTATTCCTTATTTTATTTATTTTATTTTATTTTTTGTGGAACCAGGGATTAAACTCAGGCTCTTGTGCTTGCCAGGGAAGTGCTTATTCTACTGAGCCATCTCCCCGGCCCCTCTGTTCCTGATTTTAGAAGGAAAGCTTTCATCTTCTCATTATTTATTTATTTATATCAGGAATTAAACTCTGGGCCTCATGCTTACCAGGCAGGTGCTGTACCACTGAGCTATATACCTGGCTCTCATCATTTAATATGATGTTGGCTGTTGGTTTGTCAGAGGTGGCCTTTATCAAATTGAGATAAAGACCTCTTGTGTCTATTTTCTTCAAAGCTTTTATAAATAGGTGTGAGATTTTATGAAATGCTTTTCTGTAGCTATTGAGTTGATCATATGATTTTTGTCCTTGCTTCTATTAATGTAGTGTATTGCATTTGTTGATTTGTGTATGTTCAACCATCCCTGCATCCCTGGGCAGAGCCTATTTGGATATGGTGTATAATCTGTTTGATGATTTTTTGTACTCTCTGCTAATATCTTGTTGAGGATTTTTGCATGTAAGTTCACTGAAGAGATTGGCCCATAGTTCTCTTTCTTGACTGGGTCCTTTTCTGCTTTTGTAATCAGTGTAATAGTTGTTTCTGAGTATAACTTCAGGAGTACTGCCACCCTTTCAAGTTCCTTAAAAAGTTTCAAGATTATTTTCTTGGTCGCTTTTCTAAAGTTTTTATAGAATTTGACAATCTATTTGTACCTGCACTTTTCTTAGTTTTAACAAACTATTTCCTCATTTTCAGTGACTGATACTAGATTATTCAGTGAGTGGAGCCAGCCCAAGAGAGAGTCCATATGGACAACAGCCATCAAAGTTGCATCCAGCTTTCCAAGGCCTTTTGAACTCATATCTTATCACAGCCTGCTGCAAGGGGTGCTGGACCTGGAGATGCATGATTTAATGTTTTCCCTGTTGACTTTCAGTCTTACCTTTGGACCATTCCTTTTTAATTTATTTACTTCTTATTTTATTTATTTTTTCCTCTTGGAATGAATATGTTTACACTATGACATTGCATACTGACAGTATTAAACTTTTTTTTTAAATTTTATTTATTTGTGTGTGTTGTGTGTGCATGTGGCCAGCTCAGCCCACCAGGGGGCGGGGCTGGCTGGCATGTGGTGCTGGGGGATTGAACCGCGGTCCCTGTGCTTTGCTAAGCTTGTTCTAAGTAGGTGCTTTAGACCACTGAGCCATCTCACCAGCCCCAGTATCAAACTTTTTTTGTGATTTGTATATAGGCTTATAGCTGAGAGTTTGCCTTCTCCTCTCAGAGGAGACTTAGGACTTGGGTTTTTCAGCAATGCTGGAAATGTTAAATCTTTGACAACTCTTAGAGACAGACTAAGTATATTTTGCATGATAACATGAGCATGAATCTTTTTGGACCAGGAGTGTATTGTTATTATTTAAATCTAAAATGTCCCCCGAAAGTCTCATGAGGGTAATTTGACTGTGGAGTCTCTACACTTATCAATAGATTCATCCATTGATTAGTTCAGTAGGTGAATGTACTATTAGGAGTTGGAGCCTTGTTGGGAGTGTGCTACTGGGGATGTGACCTTGGTGACTATATTGTTATTTCTTGCTCCACCCTTCTTGATTTGCTTCCTAGTGGTCATTATGTGAATAGATTTTCTCTACCAATCACAGTTACCATGCTGTTTCTACCTCAGCACCAGCAGACCATGGACTGAACCCAGTGAAACTGAGCCATAATAAACCTTTGTTCCTTTAAATTGCAGGTGTCAGGTATTTTGTCCCACCAATAGGAAAAGGATTAATACAATATGTATATAAATTTCTGTAATAGAATTCAGCAGAAGTGCATGCTACTATGATCACCATTGTATGTAGGAAAACTAAGGCACTTCAAAGTTAAGTGATGTACCCACTGCCAAGCATTCATCAAGTGGAAGTGCCAGCTTCAAACGCCAGGAAAGTAAGTGAAAGTCTGTACATACTCCCACTCCTAAAAGGAAATTAAACAAAGAAAATAAAGGAAAGAAGGCAAATACTGCTAATATCAGGAATGATCTCATTTTCACTATTTTTACAAAGATAATAGATGCAACTCCAGCACTCTGTATTATCTTGATGTGCTCTGTGTCAGGTAAGATCCTTGGCTTGAAGCCTCTTGCACTCATCACAAGAAAGGAATCATATCACCTTAAAATCAACTGTGTCCCCACCCAGAGGGTGGTAGGCTTTGTTCTTCTCACTTTTAAATACTTTTGACATCCTTGGCAGCCCTGGCCATCATCAGTACCACTTAACATATTTCCAAGGAGTCTGGTATGTTTGGGAGTGCCTCCTTGCCTCAGACTAAATTGGCCAATTCACAGGGTAAGTGCCTGAATATCTTCTAGACTGGTTTGAACCTGTTTTGTGTACATAAGAATGAGAAATATTAGACCTCTGTCACTTTATCCAATTAAGTGTTACATTTATTAATAGAACTGAGAGCTTCAAGATAGGTCACCTGATTCCCCCTTCGTTAAATGTCATTTCAATGGACTTTGCAACTCCTCTGATACCAGGATACTCACTTCTGCCTTTTCATTTCTTTAAATGGTTGCATTAACCAAAATCACATGAGCTGAGATTGCACTGACTGAGATTGGTGACATTCAAGAGTTTCAGTGCATCCAAAAAGCCCTGTAGAGTCTGGCACCGAGCCATGTCCAAATGAAAAAAAAAACATTTTTCTGGCAAGAAGCAATTGATCTGAACCTAGACTAGCATGGTATTAGACAGGTCTATGAATTTATACAGCTGAAGATTGCTAGAAACCAAACGTAAAAACGCAGCATAAAAATATTTTCCCTCCCTGGATGTGTTGTGGAACAGTTGGTTTAAATTCTGGAAAATGAGGTTGGTAATATTCATGTTTGAACTTCTTTATCAAAATCCTGCCAGTAAGTTATTTTAGACCAATTGTCTTCTAACACCCTTGAAACCAATGTGCATGTTAGCTTCCTGTAATAAGAAGTGAGAAAATGCTTTACTTCAAGAGTTCCATAGTTTTTCTACTCAGAATCCCTGTTTGTATGGAGTTAAACTTCATTTTCCATGCATCTTCCCTCTGGAAGCAGGGGGTAAGCAGCACTGACTTCTCCTGTGATCTCACCTCTGGTCTTTCTTCTCAGGATCTATGGAGTCCCTGTTCCCCAACCAAGATAGGCCTCCTTGAACACCCAGCCATGCCTGTGTGTATGGGCCACAGTTTTTAGCAGGGAAGAAAGACCATGGAATATTGTTTCATCTGGCAAGAATTTTCATTTAAATTATCCAATTCAATCTCATTGTAGACAATCCCTTGGGCTAACATTCTTTCAGATGAGAAAACTGAAACTTTAAAGAATTAAGTAATTTTGTTCAGGTCCCACAGTGAAGGAAATTCCAGGACTTTGAAACTTGGTTCACAAGGCCAGCTCTGAAGCCTCCTAAAAGCTCTTTTAGTTCTGTTCTGTTCAAAAACAGCAAGAACCTCATTATAACCCCTTTGCAAGCTACAAAGAGGGAAGGGCTACAATCATATTTACAAATTCATTATCAAGGTGCTTCTATGATCACACAGGGTTTAAAACTTTGCTTATTTATTTTTCTTATGTACTTAGTACAGGGTCTATAGGGTCTCACTACACAGATCAGACTTGTAGAGATCCTCCTGTTGTCAGCCTCCCAAGCACTGGGAATTACAGGCATGTACCACCATGCCCAGTCTTAATCGCCATCTCAATGCACCCCAGGGGTGGGGCTGGCACAGCATGCCAAGGATTAAACTCTGGTCCTTACATCTGCCTAAGCAGGTACTTTAATCCACTGAGCTATCTGGCTGGCCCATTTTTCATATTTAAAAAGTGCATTCTAATTATTTAAATCATTTGTAAAAGATAAGAAAGGCATTATTATTAAACTGCATTTCACAGCCTGCAGGACACCTTGGGTCAGCTTGGATAGTACTTCTGACTTCACCATTCCCCTTCTTAGATTCTTTCCTTACCAAGACAAAGTTCTTTTCCTTCTCCATTGCCAGGTAGGCAGAGGGGAGAGGCAAGTACTACCTATGTCATCAATCAGTTGCCATTCTTTGATGTAAAGGAGGAAGCACAGTCATTAAGTTTGCATTTTATAAAGTTGAACAGTTACAAGGAGCACAGTGAAGAGTGTACAGTGCTCCTCCAGGACAGCCACCTCTCAGGAAACCTTGTTTTAGAGCCCACACAATGGAAGTGACACACACCTCCTTACAATATACTCACTTTCATCTGCTGTTCCACCATTCCTTTTGAAGCCAGTGGACTTATCTCTTGCATATCTGTCTTCTTCAACTTGGTTTTACCAAATATCTAGGTCCCAGCCCCAAATTTGTCAGACATGATTATTCAGGAAACTGAGCAAGGGGTGCGAGTGGCCCAGTGAGTGCCAATCTTTCTTAAGAGAGACCTCTGAAGATGAAATGTTCAAAGAAGTGAAAGCCCTCAGTAGTGCACTGTGAAGTAATAAGGTGTAGTGCCCTCTTCTACCGGCACATTTTATTTAGTTGGATAAAAACTCAGGGTAAAAGAATGAAACCCCGAGTCCTCAGTGAGTCCTGTTTCCTGATTTCCATGGAAAAGGGAAGAAAGGTGAGCTTGGTTGACCTCAGTCCTGCAACGCTAAGAGCTCAAGCTCTAGTTCCTTTGCTTACCCTGGTCAGCAGCTTTTTTTGCCCTGTCTTGCCACTCTCACGGGAGATTTTGCTCCTGGCCTGGTGTCCAGATTTTTGTGTGTTTGTAGCATCATTCTCAGTGTTATGCTCACAGCTCTTTCTGAGAGCGATATACTCATAACCTGTTTCATCTGTGTGCACTCCTCATATAATCATGTAATTGCTTCCTTGTTCTCTTCCTGCCCTCAGGCTATTGGGAACTGTAAAAGGGAAGAACCACATCTTTTTCCAGTCTTGCCTGTCCAAGTTTTGCAGGTTTACTGAGCTGTGTAGCTGGTCTTGTGAGTGTGTGCATGTACATGTGTTTGTGTGTGGAAGTGCTTGACACTAAACCCAGGGCTTTCTTCAGGCTAACAATTCATTTTATCTCTGATCTATACCCCTGACTTTTCTTTCTTTCTTTCTTTTTCATTTTAGCAGTTTTTAATTAAAAGTTGCACAGAGGTGGACTTTATTCCTGCATCTTCTCAATCGTTTCCTCCTTGTATTTGCCCTTTTCCTTTCCTACTTGGCAAGACATGGCTTTCCGTTCCAGGATCTTTTTGTGGTCTTTGTCTAGGTTTAGCCTGGTGATAACCACCTCACTGGGGTCAATGCCCACGTGGACAGTTGTGCCATTTGCCTTTTCTGGCTGCACCTGTTCAATGTAGATGACATACTTCTTCCTGTAAACCTGGACTACTTTGCCAATCTGCTGGCCTTTATAGTGTGCTTGCATAATCTGAGCTTCATCATCCTTTTGGATGGGCATAGAGTGAACATTGTATTTCTGTCTCAGCTCTTTGGAAAGAGGAGAAGACATAATTTTCCTGTGAATGTGGGAAGGCACATTGAAATGCCTTTTATGGTTTTTGCTTCAGTCCAAAGTCACAAAAAGATTAAACTTTATTTTGGCTGCTGCAACTCCAGTGATGGCCACAGAAGGGAAGAGCTTGCTTGCTTGCTTACCTTTGTACTGGGAATTGAACTTGGGACCGTGTGCTTGCCAGGCAGGCACTTAGGCCTCTGAGCTATATCCCTGGCCTTCAACCCTTCTTTCTGTTTCTTAAACTCACCATGATCCTTCCCACCTTGGCACTTGCTATGTCCTCTGCTTAGAAAGCTCTTCCTTTACATCCTAATGCAGCAGCCTCCTTCTTCTCAACAGGTGTCAGGTCAGGAGCCACCTCTCAGACAGCCTTCTTTTGGGGCCAAATAAAGGAGCCATGCTATTGCATCTGTCTGTTCTCTTCATAGCATTTATCTCTCTGATGTATGTTAGATTTATTTTGGTCACTGTTATATTCCTAGCTTCTAGAACACTGGCAAGCACATACTAAACAGTAGATAAACACTGCCACAATATATGAACAAAGAGTAGTACTTAAGAAAAGTTCTGTTTTCCCTGCGACTTAACACCCAAAGCTGTGTCTTCCAGGCAGGATGATTGCCAGCTCCTCCGTATTGCAATGGCCTTATTTCTCTGGGCGGACTGGAAATGCACACAGGCAAGGATGTTGTCCTACTTATACCCTCTGGCATCTGTAGGGCTCTTTCCCATTGAATCGTCTCAGGAAATGTCCGAGTAACCCTTTCCATTTTCTAGTGCCAAGCAGATTGAAGAAACATCATTTGGGTTCTTACAACTCATGAAACAAACCCACTTTCTGTCTGCATGGACAAGCATGTTCATGCTGCATTCATTCATTGCACGTGGTAGAAAGGCATGCCCTGCATGCCAGCTCCTGCTATTAATGCTCTAAGTTTAACAGCCAGAGGCACTGAGAGCAGTCACAGCAGCAATGTTGCTCATGGATAAAATAATCAGTGCCTCTGGCTTTATTCTTAATAACTTTGTTCTAACCTTTGGAACATGAACAGCACATCAGGATATCTTTAAAGAACAGCCTCAGTGATGCCTAGATCCTGTGCCTCATTGTGACCCAGAAATGAAATCCATTTTATACACAGCTTGGGTAATTTTCCCACTAATGTGTTTGTTAACTTACACTGAAGCCAAAATTCTTCTGCCATTTTTGTTTTGAATAGTTTACCCTTTTATTTTGGCATATAACTTCCTGTAAAAATTATTATAATTTTCAGATTTAGAGGTTTTACAATGCACACTCTTTTCCAAAACCCAATAAACCATTAAATTAGATTAACCTAGGATTGATTCATTGGGAAATACAACAGTTTGCACATCTTCATTTAATAATATCCCTACTGCTTTGACATTAATTCTTCATCCATAACAGAACTCTCTTCCTGATCCTAGGATAAATCACTTAAGAAACAGTTATTGGTGTGAAAAATTTTTGGAGATTGTTGCAGAAATAAAATACATTCATGACTCCCTTTTCTCCACAATTTCATTTTCCTTCTGAAAGAATTTCAATAGGTTAATCAGGCAATACTTTTTTTCTTACAGAGAATCAATTAGCTTTCCTATAACTGACAAGTATTCAGGAATCCTATTTTTTATTCATATTTCCTTTCATATATGGATAGCTTTCTTTAGAGGCTTTAGTCCCCTCCAACTTTTCCTTTGGACTGAGCAAGTAATGATTAAGTCTCAACCCTAGTTTTAAATATTTCTTTGCCAAACACAGGAAACAAATACAAGAGAGCAATGGAAAAAATCACTAGGTTTATTTAAAATTTTTTTTTATCATGTGAGAAGAAGTTGCTGTCCACATGCATATCTAGACACTGGTAGGGTAGACATGGGAAAAGTAGTAAAAAAATAAAAGGACCTCATCAAAACTCTGCTACTTTCCAGCACTCAGTTAAATATTTCATACAAGGGCTGGCGGTATAGCTCAGCAGACACTTAGCGCTTGCTTAGGTAAGTGCAGGGGCCAGGGTTCAATCCCTGGCTCCACATGCTGCACTGGCCCTGCCTCTGGGTATGCTGAGGCAGTGATGGAGTCCAGGCGTGGTGGTGCGCACCTATAATCCCAGCACTTGGGAGGCAGAAATCAGGAGGATCACTACTAACTTGGGCTATGTAGTAAGACCCTGCACAAAAAAGAAAAAGAAAAAAGAAAACTATATATTTCATACAGGGTTTTTCTTTCTTCTTCTCTCTCTTCTTTCTAGTTTTAACTCTGGTTTCTGTTATCACCCTCCTATCCAGATATTGTTATAACTCATTCCTCAGATTTATATTTTTCCTTTTATCTTTAGCTCAATAACTCTGTATTTATTTTCATGCTTTTAGCCAACAGCTTTAACTTGAAATATTCAACTTCTACTTAATGGTCATTCATGTCACTCTTACAAGTTTTAAATGGACTTTAATGCATTATTCCCTTTTTAAGAACTTCTGATGCAAGTTTAAACCTATCCACTATTCACTACCACACTTCTCTAAACAATGAGCAAATAAAACATTGAATCTTTTTTCTTCATTCTACACTCTCTTTGGTAGAAACTTAGTGCTCTTGATTTGTTAATAAGGCAAATAAATCATCCTTTGAAAGACTTGACAGGTGCTATATTTGTATTTAGAGTCATAACTAGAAATTCTGAGCCCCAAAGTAGCAATTTTATAGAATACTCCTTTAACCTTTGTTAATTGCAAAATAAACATATCCATGGAGCTAAACCTTCAGGAATCTGCACTAGATGTTCAAAGTTTTTCAAATGTTTTGAGAAGTCATCAAATGTAACTCTTGTGTGGATTATTACTTATTTGTTTTTAACAGATTTATTGAAATATAATTTGAATACCATACAATTAATCTTTTAAAGCATCCAGTTTAATGGTTTTTAGTACATTCCTAAGTATGTACAACCATCACAACAGTGAACATAGGAACATTTTCATCACCCCAAAAAGAAGCCTCCTATTTTCTAGATCATCTCTCCCTTACCTTCTATTCCTATTCCTCTTTCCTCTTGCCCTAAGCAATTACTGTACTAATCTACTTTTAAAAACTCTATCTATCTATGTATCTATCTATGTATCTATCTATGTATCTATCTATCTATCTATCTATCATCTATCTATCTATCTATCTATCTATCTATCTATCTATCTTTTGACAGAGCAAGAGATTTCTGTATTCTGGGCTTTTATCTAAATGAAATAATATAGTATGTGGCTTTTTGTGACTAATTTCTTTAATTTAGCAAAATATTTTCATACTTATCTGTGATGCAACAATGTATCAGTATTTTGTTCCTTTCTATGATCCTTTAATAATCTATTTCCTGAGTATTATTCATTCATTAGTTGATGGAAACTTGTTTTTTTCCCCTTGTTTCCTCTTGTTTCTACTATAAACATTTGAGCATATGAGACTTTTTTTTTTTTTTTTTTGTGGAACCAGGTATTGAACTCAGGCCCTTGTGCTTGCCAGGGAAGCGCTTGTTCTATTGAGCCATCTCCCCGGCCCCAAGTATATGAGACTAAGTGGAATGTGTTTTAATTCCTCTTCAATATATACTCTAAGAATAGAATTGCTGGATCATATGCTGGTTTTATGTTTCATAATCTGGGGAACACACAGACTGCTTTCCAAAGTTGCTACATCATTTTATAGTGTCACTAATGAGGTACAAGTGTTCAGTTTTTCTACATTTATAGTTGTTTGACTTTTTGATTCTAGCTATCCTAGTAGGTATGCAGTGGTATCTCGCTGTAGCTTGGATTTATAATTCCCTTATGACCAATGGTGTTGAACATCTTTTCATGTTTCTGTTGGCCATTTCTATCTCTTCATTGAATAAATGTCTCATATCATTTTCTCATTTTAAAATTGAGTTGTCTTTTTATTATTTAGATTAAGAATTCTTTATATATGAGTAAGTCCCTTCATCCTTGTTTTACATTTTAATGGTACCTGATTTATCTATTTTTCTTTTGTTCTTTGATTTTGGTATCAAACCTAAGAAATTATGACCGAATCTAAGGTAATGAAGACATATCTCATTTCTTCTAAGAGTTTAGGGCTGGGGAGATAGCTCAGTAGGATAAGTGCTTGGCTGGCAAGTTCAAGGGCCTGAGTTCAATCCCCAGTTCTACCCCCGCCCCCAGAAAAAATAAAAAAAAAAAATTTCTAAGAGTTTATAGCTCTTGGCTGCTACCATGAAAGGTTGCCCTCTGCTATGTGCTACTCTGCGTTGGACCCAGCTGAGTATGAACTGAAACCTCCAGTAACTAGCGCAGGCCCGGGGAGTGAGTGAGAC
>NW_004524694.1:1270227-1293030 GCF_000260255.1 Octodon degus | reverse complement strand
AAATTTATGTCCTTCACCAATTTTGGCTGAATTTATATTTGACATGAGGAAGTCTAACAACAACAGCCTCCCTCTGTCCTCCATTTTATCTTTCTCTTCCTTTTTTTGGTGGTTCTCCGGTTGTCCCAGTACCATTTGTTGAAAAACTTACGCTTTAACTATTTCATGATATTGTCACTCTTGTTGAAAATCAGTTGATCTACATGTGTGGGTTTATCTTTAGATTCTAGAGTATAAATTTTGTACATCTTTTCTAAAATGTATTCTTACGTATGTTTTCTTCTTTATAGTTACTATAAATCGATTGCTGTTTTATTATTTTTGTATTGATCATGTTAGGTATATAGAAACAAAGTAAGTTTAATTTTTGTGTATTGATCTTGCATCCTGTAGCCTTGCTGAATTCATTTACGAATTCTAATATTTTTTTGGTTCCTAAGGATTCCTAAACATTTTTTGTATATAAGGCAGGTCATCTTTAAAAATAATTTTACTTTTCTCTTCCCAATCTACATGCCTTTTGTCTCAGCTACTCTTCTCTCCTTGCTGGGACAAATACCCGACACCCAAAATGAAGGAAGGAAAGGTTTTTTTTAGCTCACAGTTACTGGAGGTTTCAGTCTATATTCAGCTGGGTGTAAGGCAGAGCAGCACAGAGCAGAAAGCAACCTTTCTTGGTGGTGGCAAAGAGCAAGAGTGCAAAAGGAGTAGCAGCAGCTCAAGCAGCTGGCTTCTCTTCCCTCCTTACATTGAAATGCAAATTACCTGCCCCAGGGCAGGTGTAGCATCCACACCCACAACAATCAATCACAAACTCCAGAAACTGCCCCAAGACTGCAGGAGACTTTGGGGGGACACCTATACACAAACCGTAACACCTTTTATTTCTTCTTCTTGCCCATTTGCAATCTACTCAGAGAGCATTCTATAACTTTATTATTTTGTGATATGTTTGTCTAGTTTTGGTGTCAAGGCAATACTAACCCTATAGAATGACTTGAGAAGTAGTCAGTCCTCTTCTGTTGTTGAAAGAGTTTGTATAGAATTGGTATTAATTCTTTATTGAATATTTGATATAATTCTATGGTAAAAACATCTGGGCCTAAGTTTATCATTGTGAGCATTTAAAAATTACTGATTCAATATATCCATTTGTATACTTTTGTTCAGGTTTTCTATTTCTTCTTGAATCAGTTTTGGTAGCTTGTGTCTTTCTTTTGGTTCTCAATTTTCTGTCTAAGCTGTCCCACTTATTTTTCTAGGCATTGGCAGATGTGATCAATCACTATCCATTTTAGTGCATTTGCTTCCAAAGCAAGCACATGAGTCAGTGCCAGAAGTGTGGATCACAAATAAGTTTGGCTGGATACAAGATGTGGAAGGAATAAAATGTAGTCAGAGGTCAGCAGCCTGTGGAGCAATAAGAGCCAGAATGTGCATTTGAAGGGAAGGATCAGCTATAAAATAAAGCCAGTGGGAGACTAGACCCCAAAGAGGGGGAAAGAAATAGGAGATGTGCAAATGCAGGAAGGGAAAAACCAGTGGCAGGGAAAGCAGAGCAGGATTTGGGCAGAAAGACCAGAAGCCACCAGGAAGAACAGAATTTCATGCCTATTAAAGTCCAGACTCTGCCTTAATCCAGGACCTTTTTGGAGCTTGTGGTGAAGGCAAGAACCACTCCCTGTGCTTGGTGACATGAGGCTCAAAGATGCAGATATGTGGAACTGTCTGATCATATTGGGGAATGAGAGAAAGTTGAAATGGTGTGAGAATCCTCCATTTACATAACTTGCTCAAAAAGAATCCCTAAATGTGCCAGTTCATTTTAGTTGCCAACTTGACTGTTAAGAGACTTCAGGGAGTTGATTGGATCATTGGGATCATAGTGGCAATATCTTTATACTTATCATTCTGATATTCATGGCTGAATGCGCTGTTAGGAGGCGGGGCCTGGTTGGAGTGGGTCACTGTGGAGGTGTCTCTGGAGGGCACATCTCTCACTTTCGCTCTTCCCCTGTGCTGTGCTTCCTGACCATGAAATAAGCAGCTTTGTTCCACAGGCGCTTCTGCCATGCTGGTCCTGTGTTGGAGCCAGGCACCCATGGACTGCGACCTCTGCAGCCATGGCCCACAATAGCCTCTCCTCCATCATGTTGTGGGCATCAGGTATTTTGTTCTAGCAGCTGCAGAGTTGGATAATATATTAAACTGTGACAGACACATCCCAACACAATTAATTTAATTTAATATTAGCAGTCATCATTTAAATTTATTCTTGAGCTATACATGACTATGCCAAACAATGCACAATTAGACTAACAGTTTATATGTCCCAGAAACAAGAATTATTTTCTCATATTTTGGACTATAAAAGCTGAGCTTTTATTCCAAATTAATTCTTTTCTAAGAGGAATGGGTAACATGAATCCATTAAATAAATAAAGGAAGTAAAATGGAAAATATTTTTGATTACATATTTGATTAAAATATTTAGTATTATGTGTATCTGGAAAAAAGACAGTCCCTTGAGCAATAAAAATTCCAAGTAAAATGGGGTTTATTTTAAAGAGAGAAAGCCACAGCTATGCTAATAATCCCTTTTAAGATTCTGAGGATAATGTGAGACTCTCAATAGTATCTAACATAAATATGTGAGGAGATTTGAGAGAAACACAACAAAAATAAACTGTGAGAATCACCACTACAGTTTTTTCCACCCTCTGGCTCTTTTAAAATACCAAGGAAAATATGAGAACTCCTAGAAGGATAGAAAAAGATAAAGTAAAAATAAGAAAAGTGACTTTGTGAATTGGGTCTTTAAAGAATATATTATTAGACAGACTATGAGTCTTTCCATCTTGTGGTTCTGTTTTCTTCCTTTTCCCCCTTCTCTTTTTATCCTTCTGATCTTTTCCTCCTTCTATCCCCACCTCTTTCTTCTCCTCCTCTGCTTCTTTTTATTCCATGTTGCTTTACTCTTAGGATGGACTATTCCTTGTGGTTTAGCAGGATGGCCACTGGCATTCTTCAGGGGAGAATGGATTGCATTCATTCAACATTTACCCACTAACTGCATGTTTTTAAGCACATACTTTATGTGGGCTCTAGAGCTAGATTAGGTCCTTGCCTTCATGGCAATTATATTTGAGTGTGTATGGGTGAGGGTGTTGCCACCTTAAAGAAGAGTCTACATGAGGATTACTTTCTAGGAGATCACAGGTAATCTCCAAAGAGGTGCTAATTGACAGGTCATGTTCCTGCCAAGCTCCCATGATTGAAGCCTTCACTGTCTCTCATCTTTGTAGTGTATATCTAGATGTTCCCTAACCTTTATATGCTCCTGGTGAGGGATTTAGAAGATGACTGCATCATGGGAATATGATATTTATCACTGGACGAGTCCACTGAGTTTATACCTAACTGTGATTTGGGGTGGTAAAGCCTGGTTGGAGGAGGTGGGACACTGGGAGTGTGGGCTGGAGGGTCTCTCTCCATCCCTCCTCACCTGATGGCTCTCTGCTTTCTGTTTGCCATGCCCTGAACATCTTACCTCTGCCAAGCCCCTCTGCATGCTGCTCTGTTCTGTAGCCTATGGACCATGGACTGATACCTCTACAAACTATGAGCCAAAATAAACCTTTTCTTCTTTGAATTGTGGGAGTTGGATATTGTGTCTCAGAGATGAGAAAGTGACTAAGACACCCATAATTGTGACACCTCTTTTACAGTCTTGTCATCTCCTTTAGTAAGACTTCAAATTGTCCTATGCTGGGTTGGATGCTTACACTGTGCACTTCTAAGGACTCTGAGTCCTGTCACTTAATTGTAATTTTTCCCTATATTTGTTCTCTCTTTTATTAGATGGTAATTTCTCTAAACATAGTAATCTTGTTCTAACATAATATCCAGGGCAGAGTAGACTCATAATAAACACTTAAAAGTAAATAAATAATTTCCTTAAAACTACATAGAAACCAAAGTGCAGGAGACAAATTACAAACTTAACCTCTCAGAAAACAGAATAAATGATGTATGGGGCAAGACAAATATTTTTATGGGATGCAAAGAAAGTTGGCAAAGACATAAATGAAAGTGAAATTGCATCTATGAGTAATGCATAATATGTATACACATATATATGTATAACACATATATGGTAAGTGTATAGGACAGTTATTTTCTGTTTTGCAGGTATAATTTTTCTTTCAATAATCTTTTGTCCCACCTCCTAGCATGGATATCATCATTTTACTCTCCATTCCTGCCATAGAATTGGGCATGTAAACCAGGCTGACCACCCTATTCTCTTGGACCTGTACATTGAACCAGCAGTAGGAATGTGATTCCTTTCCCACAAGGCCAGTTACCATTATTATAGGGGTTGAATGCCATCCCTTTGTCATTTCAAATCATACACTTTTAAGAGAACTTTTTACTGTTGAGTTGAGCTAGTTCAATTGTGAATAAAGCAAAAATAGAAAAGCAGAGAACTGACATCTATTTCTGTTTAGTTTTTGACATTTGCATCCTGCAGTATCTGAAGTCATATCTCAAAATAGAACTTCCAGGTTTGTGAGAACTAAACTTTCTGTTCACTTTCATTCATAAGGTAAATACCAATGACTTGAAGTGGAGTATAGAAAGCTTCAGGCTTGACCTATAGAAGGGACTAAGCTGATGTACATTATGTGGCAATGAAGAGTCTTGTTCCCACCTCAGAACTGGTTATAGGGTAAGGCACAAATTATCACATGGGTTTTGGAAATCTGATCATGTGCTTCCCATGGCTGGTGTTTTATTGGATTATTGAAAATATCAAGATATTGGAGTGAGTTAATGACTTTTTGACGGTTTAATAATGTCAAGAAAAGTATAATCTTTTTCAAACAGCTAAACAAAGTTAGCATATGGTTGAACAATTCCATTCCTAGATACTCTAAATGAAATGAAAACATATGTCCACATATTCATGAATGTTTATAGCAACACTGCTCATAATAGCACAGAATAGGAAATGACCATATTTCCACTAGCTGATGAATAAATTAAAAAATGGAGTATAGCCATATAATGACATAGTATTTAGTAATAAAATTGGATGAAATTCTGATACACAACGAAACACTGATGAACTTTGAAAACATGCTGCATAAAAGAAGCCATTCACAAAGGTCATTATGTTGTATGATTCCATTTATGTTAAATGCCTAGAAGAGGTAAATCTATAGTGACAGAATATCGATTAGAAGCTTCCAGGGCCAGAGAGGAGTGGGAAGATTGGGAGATGAGTGCTAACTGAGTGCTGGTGGGAACAAGTTTTTCTTGGAGTAATGAAAATGTTATAGAATTGATTATGCTGATAGACACCAAACTACATGAATACACTAAATAGACATTGAACTGCAAACATTAAATTACTGAATTGTATAATATGGAAACTATATCTCAATAAAATCATGGGTTTTATTGTTTTGCCTGAATAGCAAGCCACAAGACAATGACTTAACTTTTCTGAGAGGTCCTTTCTGTCTCTTCCATTCCAAGATAACTGGTAGTCTTCGAATCCTATGCATTTGGAAAAGTCTAGGAATAGCATTTTCTACTTAAACCTGATGCTAAATTTTGTAAGAGTATAGTCAAATAGGGACAGACTAGAGAAGACAGGAATAGAAGTTTGGCCCCTAGATGCTGCCAGTTATTACTTCTCTGCAATACAAAGGGATTTAATGATTAAAGACAACCACTGGTATCTGGTCCAGGAAAAAGTCATTGGGTTTTGAATGTTGGGTCACTTTTAGGGGCCAGACCTGGGAGGAGCACAGTTAAATCAAGAGATGGGAAGTGTGTAGCGTATCAAGACCCTGGCAAGGAGGAAAAAGTCACTGTGCTGGTGGAGGTTTAGGTTCAAAAATGTAAGACCTGCCAAGTCTCTGGCTTTGGTTACCAGCCATGCAGTTGACCCTGCAAAAGAATTCACTTTGCTGCCTGGGCAAAGTCCCTGACTCCCTCTGGGAGCATGGATACGTGGTATGAGTTTTGGTCATGCTTTCTTGTTTTATCTCATATCCTGAAATACTGAATGCATGTGGCATAGTTATATTTATTTATCCATAAAGTGTTAGATGATGAGCAATCTTCACTGGGCTTAATACTTTGGACTCCACAGCACAAAATGATTAAGTTTTGAGATTTTTTCTTTTCTTGAGGAACAGTATATATTTATTTTGGGAAGTGAAATTTGCATTGGCATAAGGTAAATACCTTTTTAGTAGATGAATTTATAGAAATATAGATTGTGTGTGTGTGTGTGTATTTGTGTGTGTGTGTGTGTGTGTGTGTGTGTGTGTGTGATATGCATGTAGGATCCTGGGAAGTTTAGGAATAGAATTTAATAGCATCAACTTTGTCTTTGTCATTTCAGCACCTCCCCTCCTGTTTGTGAACATCCTCTCCAACATGTGGTGGACACATGGTACATTTGCCTCCATACCCTTCGGTCTCGGGTGCATCACATAAAACCAATTAGAATCTTTTATTGTGCAGAATGTATATAACTCTGAGGAAGCAAAGTCTGTTCCCCTTGTGTTATCTCAAGCAGTCAGTAGCCTATAAGCCTGGAGCTCCTGGGAGCTATTTTTGCTGCCGTTTTCAGAGAAACTGTCAAAGAACAAAGCTAACAGAGAGGAAAGTAAACATCAGTGCGGCACAGATTTATGCTTTGTTCACTGTAGCATGCTGCCACTTAGCACAGTGTCTGGAACACAGCAGATGCTCAATAAATATTAAATGAATAAAGTCAGAACTGGAAAATAAGAGGAAAGAAAGTAAGCTGGTGCCATGTGGGTCTGAGCTTCGAGTTCCGGCCATGTCCAAGCTAACTCTGCTCCTTGAGCTTCTCTAGTATATTAGTCAACAAATTTCCCCTTACGAGCATGTAATTCTTCTGCCTCAGCCTGTCAGAGTGATGGGATTATGGGAGTGCACCACCATGTCTGGTGGAAGTTAATACTACTCTTTAATAAATATTGCTATGCTAAAAAAAATTTAAAAATAAAAGAAAATATCGCTATGCTTAAATGGACTTTTGTTTTTTGGTGTACAATTGAACTCTGACCAAAATAATTAGTTTTTTAAAAAAATTAGTTTCTGTCAATTATAACTGCTAGAGTCTAAGTTAACTTTGTAGAACTTCTGAAGGTTAAAGGTAACAACAAATAGAGACAAACTATGGAAAAACTTCCAAGCATATGAACATAGACTATGGGTGATTTTCAGTGGCGTGTAACAGACTGACTTCAGACTTACATATACTATCAAATGCCATAAAGCAATATTTATAGAAACTTGAAAGTGATGATGATATAATTTTATATGATGTCAAAACAGTGGCTCCTTCTGTTAGGTGAGGCAAGAGGATTGAAATGAATTTGAGGCTAGCCTGAGCTACATAGTGAGTTCAAGACTAACCTGAACTGCAAATCGAGATCCTGTCTCAAACAAACAAAGGCATCTTCAGATGTAAATGATTCAAAAGCAAGCCATCTATGTGTCTTGTGTGAAAAATTTCTTAAAAGATTTTTCTTTTTTTTTTTTGGCCGAACCAGGAATTGAACTCACACCCTTGTGCTCGCCAGGGAAGCGCTTATTCCACTGAGTCATCTCCCCAGCCCCAAAAGATTTCTCTTAAAGGGCTCTATTATATCAAAAGGTTTGTCAAAACTAGAGAATTAAAGAATTGAAAAGTTGTGGTAGGAAGGAACTTTTGACTTATAGCAATATGAAATAAGTACATATAACTCATAAATACATTATGAAACTGAAAGAAAACAAATACCATTTTGAAAGAAATATCCCTTTGTCTTGGAAGAAAAACTTATTAGGGTTATGAAAAGCAATGAAAGTGACCTCTAAGTAGTTAAGGCAAAGAATTTTGTTTTTGTTAGAATGATATACCATAGCCATAGAATCAGGTCTCAGAAAGGACAGGACAGAATCAGTCTAGGAATCCAGAAGGAAAGATTGATATCTCACATCTGCCATTGAGATGTTCTGCTCCAAACACTGTTGATTTTTGTCATAGCAGAACATAGTGCTTTGGGTGTACTCTGCTTAGTAGAAAGTAGAAACTTGAGGAGAGGTAGAGGTAAAACCCTTGCCTACCAAGTGTGCAGCCCTGATTCAATCCTCAGCATCTAGTGTGGGGGCATTTCTTGGCTCTGGGAGGCTCACTTTGAACCCAGGAATTAGAGACTTGCCTGAGCAACATATCAAGATCTTGTCACAAAGTAAAAAAACAAAAGACAAAAGAAAGAAAGAAAGAAGAAAGAAAGAAAAAAAGAAAGAAAGAAAGAAAAAAGAAAGAAAGAAAGGAAGGAAGAAAACTATATTTTCTAGCTTCACAGACATAAAGTAGTGACTACAGCTACTCTATTTTATTCTGCTATGGTAGTTGCTGATTACCTATGGAGGAATATATTCTAAGACCCATGCTGAATTCCTGACACTTCAGATGGTGCTGAATTCCATGTACAGTTGATTATGTTTTTTCCTTCTACAAAATACCTATGATAAAAGTTAGATTATAAATTAGACACAGTGAGAGATTGACAATAATAGCCATTAATAAAATAGAACATTAATAATGATATACCCTAATAAAAGTTATATGAATGTGGTTTCTCAAAATATCTCCTATTGGCCTTATTCTTTCTGTTGATCTCAGGTTACTAAAGCCATGGATAAAAGAGAACTACTGAACATATCTAGAACAGCAGGTGCAGCTAGAATCACCAGGAGACAATGCTAGCAATAATCCATGTCATTCTCCCATACTGTGTCATGATACTTGAAGCTCCCTAGCAGGGTTTTTTTCCTCAACACATCAGCTACAATGGCATTAAAGTCCCAATTCTAAGCCAATGAATGTGGAGAGAATGCATTTAGATTCGGGCTCAGGTTCATTGTCATGGTTTGTGTCTAGATGTCCCCCCAAAGCCTCATGCACTCATGGGGTGGGCTTCTAGAGTTGTGATTAGTTCATGGTCTAATTCTGGGATTATGAGTGTGAGTGCTATGCCCACCCTGGGGTGGGCAGCCTGCATGTAACATAAGGGACAGAAAGAGTCTTATTTCTTAATCTGACTCCCTCTTTTTATTTTTAATTTTGATGTATTTAGTACAAGGTGTACAGGGTCTCACTGTACAGACTGGAGTCATAGAGATCCTGTTTTTCAGCCTCCCAAGTGCTGGGATTACAGGTGCGTGACACCATGCCCAGTCTCAGTCACCATCTCAGTGCATCCCGCGGGCAGGGCTGGCATGGCAGACCGGGGATGGAAACCCCGGCCCATGCACCTGTTGAGCTATCTGGCTGGCCCGTGCTCCTCCTCTTTTGCTCTTGTTGTGTTTGATGTTTTCAGCTGCCGTGAACTTTTCTCCTATCCTGCATCACCTGGCCTAGGATCCAGCTGATTATGGACTGAAACTTCCATAAACTGTCAGCTAAATAAACCTTTTCCTTCATCATCATCATCATCATCATCTCATCATCATCATCATCATCATCATCATCATCATCATCATCATCATCATCATTATGTATTTCAGACAGGGTCTATAGTGTCTACAGGGTCTCACTACATACATAGATTGGACTCATAGTGATTCTCCTGTTTTCAGCCTCCCAAGTGCTGTTATTACAGGCGCGCGCCACCAAGCCCAGTCTCAATTCCTATCTCAGTGCACCCTGGGGATGGGGCCGGCATGGCACGTGAGGGCTCAAACCCCTCCTTTCTTAATTTTGGATGTCATGTGTATTGTCTCAGCAATAAGAGAAAAATAACCAAGTCACTAATTAGATTGATTAATTAATTCATTCTCATACTAGGGAAGAGTTCAGCTCCTTAAAACTCATGGTCATTTTAGAGTTTTTAAAAGATCTTGAAAGTTCATTTATTTATTTTTATTTTGCAGTATTGGGGATTGAACTCAAAGCCTTATGCATCTGAGACAAGTGCTGTATCACTGAGCTATAGCCCTAGCTCCAAAATGTGGTCTTTCATAAAAAGTGGCTGTTGGGCTGTCACAGACTTGTGGTTGTTAGTACCTGAAACTCCACCAGGGATACAACATTGCCTTTGATTTACTGCTTTATGTAGGAGACTGTACTCCAGAGTTTCCCATTGTTTTGTTCCTACCCCAATTGTCCTTACTTTTTATTTAGGGGAAAAATCTGGAGTTTTTTTTTTTTTTTTTTGCCAGTTGTATATGATCTTTTATCCAAAACAGAAACTAGAAGAAAATCTCAAAAATAAATGGGTATAAAATTTGACTGGATCAAACTTTGTTATTGACATAAGTATGTTTTTACTGTGTCAGATGAGTTTTAGTGGATTTCTGTGTGCCAGAAATTACTATTAACTCAGAGCAAGTGCCTAAAATTTCCAAGAAGGCCTAATTATTTCTTTCACCTTGGAACACATTTTTCCTGCTAAATTCCCTTTAAGAATATGTAGAAGTGGGGCTGGGGAGATAGCTTGGTGGTCTAAGCACCTGCCTGTTAAGCATAAAGACCTGGGTTTGATCACTGACCCTGCACTGTGCCAGACCCTGAAACTGGGTATGATGGTGCACGCCTGTAATCTCAGCACTAGGGAGGCTAAGACAGGAGGATCACTATGCGTCTGAGCTGCATAGCAAGATGCTGTTCCAAACAAACAAATAAATAAATAAATCTTTTTAAAAAGAATATGTAGCAGTAATAATCAAAGGACAAAAATTTTGGTGTTATGATATCTTGTCTCCCATTATGTAAGATCCTATGAATTTGTGGAACTGAATGATTGACTCTATTGCTTTGCTTCCTGTCAGAACTTTTTTCAATATACGTACATTATTTTGGTTCCACCTATCAGATAAGGCTTTAGTGGAAAGGCTGTGCTCAAGTAGGTATCTCCAGAGATCTCTGAGTGAGATTACCCTGATTACCTCTGACTATAACCATGTATACTTGTTTCCGATTGTTGAAAAAAATATCTCACCTTGACAACTTTAGGATTTTCCTATCCACATTGAAGCTAGAAAGTACATTTTAACCACAGCATTTTTTTTTTTTACCAGAATTTCCAGTATCCCAAAATTAGTGAAGCTTTTTCTTTATTTTTTAATTGCTGGAATTTCTCTCAGCATTACAGATCTCAAGGCCTTGGGGGAAGATACTCTTTCCAGTCCTTCTTGGGGCAACAGCTACTAATGTGCAAGCAGGACACTCACAGTGGATCTATTCCAGCATTTCTATCTAAAAGAATCCTTAATTTCCTTCCTGTATGTATGCCAGGGAATTTTTGGCATCTCCACTTCACTTAATGAAGGCCAGTGTTGGAGCCTGGTTTGCCTTATTCAACACAGTTAGACACCCAACTGCTTGAGCCAACACTTTGAATACAGAATTTCTCTTAAGTACATCTATACAGACAAAGTCAGCCCAATGTAAAATTATGTTGCATTTTTCTTGGTTAAGCACTTTTAAAATATAATATCCCAAATTCCCGCAATTATTTATTTAAAGTAGAAGACCTTTGTAGTGTTAAGAAAAAAAAAAAGCTTTCCCCCCCCCCCCTGAAAAAAACACCTCAACAACTTCCAGTGAACTAAAGGACAGTTCTCGCCAACTAACTAGAGCAGGCACTATTGCCTGTGTCCTTTGTGTGCTCACAGAGGCATGGTGAATTGGAGGTCCTACAGTATTGTGTTTAAAGTGTGAATCGGAGGACATATTGTGCCAGGAATGATGTAAGCAAAATCTAAGAAGACAATCTTCCGCCAAATAATTTTCCAATGGTTCTTGAAGGCACTGAGAGTGGAAAATATCAAAATCACTTGGATATCATTTATAAAATGTGCACATCTGCTCCTATCCTTGTGACATATCAGAATGATGAAAGGGATTAGGGGAGAGAGGTCATGCATATTGGAAACATTCTCAAGATTTTTAATAGGCACATTTACAGTGTATTCCTCCCAGTACAGCTGCCATCCACTCATTTTATAAAGACAGTATAAGGGTGGGGTGGATAAAACTGCTGTTTATAATTAATCAAAAGGAGAATGACTCTTCTCACTTTATAACAAACTGTGTTAATGTTTTGAGGTATCCCTTTCTGTATAAAAGCTAGAAGATGGGGGCTCGGTTGTAGCTCATCGTAGAACACTTGCCCAGTATGTTCAAGGTCTAGATTTGATCCCAAACATCATCACAACAAGAAGGGTAAATGAGGTTTACATTCTTTCCCTATTTTATGGATTATCCAAGCGCCTTGAGTCCATGGACGATGAGAGGAAGCAACAATGTGCAGTTGTACAGGGAAGTGTGAAGTGGCAGTGTGTGTCTGTGTGTACCCTTTTGCAGTTTCCTTTACTATGAGAATGACATATCCCTTCACCCCAATTCCCAGAAGGACAGAGTTGCAGCTGCTGACATGTCCTGTGAGCAAGAAATAAATGCTTATTTTTAGGTACTGCAGAGATTTTTTAAACTGTTACTACAGCTGATGTGACCAAGCTACATCAAAGGACATTTTTGTTTTAAGTGGTTTGATGGGTTTGGTTAGGTATGTAAAATAAAACTACAGCTTGAGTTTAGGGGTGTAGACTAAAGAGCTAAATTTCTTTGTATAAGAAAGTGGAAACTATCTGATCAAGAGGGAATTGGCTGGAGAAATAAAACAAAACTATCAGAGGTCCAAGCAATGACGCACAAGAGTAACAGTGGAAAAATTGTTAAAGGACTTCTAAGTCAGGTATAGCTAGCTTGGAATTTTATATTGCTTCCATTTTAGCAAAGTATACTGCATATACAGACCATGTACCTCTGTGTTGTTGTGAAAATCTAAGAAAAAATGTGAATTCCACCTTTGGTTAGCTGTCAAAAAAAGAATAAAAGCAAGGAATAGTGTGTCAATTTCATCTATCACCTGTTCCGATTCAACAAAAACAGGAACTTTTCATTTGAGGAGACTTTGGGAATGCAAACCTCCCTTGGAATTTGTAAAAAAATTTTAAGGAGGGCATTATTTCCACAAGCCACGTAGTAGGCATTCAAAATAATCTTTAAAGAATTGGAATATGCCAACTGACACCTAGGTCATATAGATCTGAAAATCCTAAATAAATGTTAGAATATCAATTTCAGTTACACATTAAAATGATAATCTACTGTCTTTGTGGTCTTTGCTTTAGCAATTGGAAAGGGTTTCAATAATATGTAGAGAAAATTATTAGGAAATCTTAAGATTAATAGGGAAAGTGTCATAATGATCATTGAATGATGACTGAATGACATCTGATAAATTAAACACTAATTTATTTAAAGAAATCTGCTTTGAAATAGGAAGAAGGGGTCTGGGATATGGCTTGGTGGTACACATCTTAGTTAGTACCACACGTAGGAGGCTCAAGGTTGGGTCCCCAGCATCACAAGGGAAAATAAAAGAGTTGGGGATAGAAGAAGGACACTTCTTTTTGTATGTATTTTTATTCTTTTGGTATGGGGTGGGCCAGCATGGCATTCCCTGGGGCAGTAGGGATCAAGCTCAGGTCCTGGAGCTTGCCAGGCAGTTGCTTAGACTGCTGAGCTACCTCCCCAGCCTCCAAGAAGGACACTTCTTTATTGCAGTTTAAAAACAAATCTTTTGGGCTGGCAAGATAGCTCAGTGAACTAAATGCCTGCTTAGGCAAGCACAGGGTCTGGGGTTCGTTCTCTGGCACCACATGCTGTTCAGACCCAACCCTGGGTGCGCTGCTCCTGTAATTTCAGCGCTGAGGAAGCTGAAAACAAGAGGATCACTAGGAGTCGGAGCTGTGTAGTGAGATGCTGTATCAATTACATTAAAGAAAAAAAAAGTCTTTTAATGTCACTGTGTTGTTTTTTAGTGAGAACATACCCAGTTATTGGGAATTTTATCCAACATAATGGTAGATAACAGAAATCTAGATGTTAGAAAGTTGCATCATGATTAAATTTTATAGATAAAATGGTTGAATGCCTAGGAGAGTCAAAAGTATTGTGAATAATATTAGCAAGATAGGCCCACATAAGTCAAATTGTTAGTTGTAAATATATTCCTTTTAGGGAAAAACTAACCTTTTTTTTTTTTTTTTTTTTTTTTGAGTACTGGGGATTGAACCTAGGGCCTTTGCACTGAGATACACTCCCTAGCCCTTCCTTTTTCTCCTTCCTTTCCTCCCCTCCCCTGTAAACTCTCCACCTCCCAGTCTCCTTCCCTCCCTCCTCCTGTCTCTCTTGAGATAGGATCTTGCTAAATCACTAAATTGCCTAGGCTGTGCTCAGATTGGTGATCCTCCCATTTCAGCTTCCCACAGTGCTGGGATTGGGTTATTGTGTCCAGCTGGGAAAACTCAACTATTTTTACAATGTAGCACTTTCCAAATTAATTGAGAGGTTTCCTTCCAGTTTATTTTTTCATTTGTTATTAGTTTTCTTGTGTGTTTTATTTGTGGAAATTTGACAAAGTAATTCTAAAGTTAATTTACAACAATAAACATGCTATAATAACAAAGGAAAAAATGACAGAATGAGGAATAATGTATTCAACGGTTCCAGAATTGAAACAGAATAAAAATTAAAAAGGCATAGTGGTAAGATTAAAACAACATGAGCCTTGGATCCAACAGACATAGATTTGAATTTTCTTTTTTTCTTCTTCTTTTTTTTTTAATGTATTTTAGTACAGGGACTAGAGGGTCTCACTACACAGACTGGACTCATAGTGATCCTCCCAAGCACTGGAATTATAGGTGTGCGCGCCACCATGCCCATCTCAATCACCATCTCAGAGCACCTCAGGGGCCGGGGCCAGCACAGCATGCCTGGAATTGAATCCTGGCCTCTGGGCTCTGACTAAGCAGGTGCTTTAGACTCCTGAGTTATCAGGCCGAGCCAGGATATATACATTTTAGTCAAAAGATGCCATAAAGTTACTCTTCAAAGCCTTTAATAATTTAACTGCCTTTTATTTTGGTGGAACCAGGAATTGAACTCAGCCCCTTTTACCTGCCAGGGAAGCACTTACTCTACTGAGCCATCTCCTTAGCCAATAATTTAACTTCCAATTGAGAGTATGGAACTATGTCTCGGAAATCTATTGTTGATAGTTATATCAAAAGCCTTAAACTCTTGATTCCTGTCCTGCCATGCCAGCCCCACCCCTGTGGTACACTGAGATGGCAATTGAGACTGGGCATGGTGGTGCATGCATGCCTGTAATCCCAGCCCATGGGAGGTCGAAAACAGGAGGATCACTACAAGTCCAATCTGTGTAGTGAGACCCTGTAGACCTGTACTAAATACATAAAAAATTTTAAAGAGGAATTTAAAAAAAAAAAAAGCTTTAAACTACCCATGCTGTTCGTCTCAGTAATTTTGTTTATAAACATTTATCCTGGCTAGCCAAATAGCTCAGCAGATTAAAGCTCCTGCAAGCAGGGATGGGGGCTGGGGATTCAATCCCAGGGCCTATGATGCTGTCCCCGCCCCAGGGGAGCCCTGAGATAGCAATTGAGACTGGGTGTGGTGGTGCATGCCTGTAATCCCAGCTCTTGGAAGCTGTAAACAGGCAGATCACTACAAGTTTGATCTAGTAGTGAGACCCTGAACACCCTATAGACTCTTGCCTAAAATACAAAAAAAAAAAAAAAAAAAAAAAAAAAAAAAGCCAGAGAATAATGTGAATTCTGTATTTATGCACACACATATGCATACATTATAACTATATATATATTCATTGAAAACTGATTGCCAAATGAATTTTTAAAATAAAGCAGGTGAATTTTTATATGGCATTATATAACAATTAAAATGATTTATTAACATGAATTGGGTTTAGTGACTCATCCCAAGACTTGGGAGGCTGATGTAGGAGGATCTCTGTGAGTTCAAGGCCAGATTTAATTAAAGAAGTGTTTTAAACAATTGTATTTTGTGTTTTCAATATATACCTATTGATAACATATTCCTGCTTTTTATAATAAATTCTTTTTCTTATCTTACTGAGACAGGAATTAGGATTCTATCAGGCAGTAAGGACAGAGGCCCAGAATGGAGTCAGGTAGTTGACGTACAATCTGCTCAATCAACACTCTTCAGAAGTGCTACAAAAACATATGTGAAAGATCCTGCAGCTATAATGGATCTCCCCAGAGCATGATCAGGCAGGCAACTGGCTCAAGGACACGTGGTCCCTGCTTAAGTACTGTGTGAACAATGCATAGCCTGGACCTTGAAAGTGTGTAGACTCCTACAGGGAATCAGATCATATAGTGAGCGAGATCATATAGCTTGCACACCAGCCTGAGCTCCCTTCTAAACCCATTAAAAACTCATAGACAGCCTTCATAGGTCTCCTGATCAGAGCCCCTTCTAAGCTAGTGTAAACTGTATTTCTTTGCTTTTGTATCTTCTAAATAAATTTGCTTACACTCTACCTTCTCTGTCCAAGGTTTTATTCTTTGTCATGGTGGGACATGACCCAGGTGTTCTCACTTTATTACTGCCTTATATATTTCCAGATTTTCATCAATGAAGACTCCTGTAATAGTTAACTGTGGTGTCAACTTGCATAAGCAATGCCTACCTGATTGGTTTAGTGTAGTTGTGGGTGTGTCTCGATGATGGGCATAGTGAAGAGGGAAGACATCTTGGGTATGAGTAGCACCAGCCAATAGGCTTGTAGCCTGGATAGAATAAAAAGAGAAAGATGAAAGAAATCTTGGTTCTTCTTTGGAGGGGCTCCACTTTAGATGTCTGTCTCCAGGTTTCCAGCTCAGAATCTTCAGCCTTCCAGGGCAAACCTTTCAGCTTCCTGGGTCTTACATGGGACTATGCAGTGAGCTGGATCATCCAGCTCTCCTGCATGTAGGTAGCCCTTTTGCATTTTTTTTTTTTTTATACCTGACTGACTACAGGCAGCCATTGTAAGCCTACCTTCTAAATTAGGTCTTTCTCTATCTCTCTGTCTCTATCTCTCCCTCTATTATTTGTGTTTCTCTAGTGAGCCCTAACTGATATAAGCCTTAGTCTATTAGAGCTGCTATTAAAAATAGCCTAAATAACAGAATTTTTCATAGCTCTGGAGATTTGGAAGTCCAAGATCAAGGCAGATTCAATGTCCAGTAGCAATCATTTGGCCTTAGGTTGAAGCTGAGTCTGAAAAAGAGAGTAGAGAGACAGAAAAAAGAAAATGAAACTTAAACAACAAAACGCAGTGCATGTCAAATCAATACTGAGCAGTCACTCAAAACTTCCCTAAAACCTGCTCTGGGTCTCTGGAGTCTTCTAGTTATAAGTCCTTTATTGCATAAGGCAGTTTGTGCTGGGTCTTCAACTGTTTGCAAAATGAAGAGCCCTGTGTGATATAAAGACATATAAATAGAGACCTGAATTTGTATATATTTTTCCAAATAAACTATTGTTCCATTAACAATGTATTAAGTGATCTAGTCTTTATTCTATGATCTAAAATACCACTTTATGAAGGAAAGCAAGAAACAGGAAAAGGAATATTGTGGGACTGTCCTGCTTCAAGGTTGTGTATGGTGAGATTTTTGGACTTATGTGCAAACATGAGAAGCATAGAATTCTTTATCCTATTTTTTAAAATATAATCTAATTTTTAAATGTTTTTTTATCATATTCTGTAGGGACTTAAAATTCAACATATCAATACTTGATGAAAAATACCTGTTCCTTATTATGCCTAAGATGTTTGAAATGCAGTGAGATAGTGAGGTTAAGATTGATAGCCCAAATCGTTTGATAATAACAATAAGCTTTTCTTCTGGATGGTTAACAACCTAAGTTCGCAGACCAAAATTAGAGAAAAAGGAGGGCTACAAGGAAAGCCAACATTTTGGCCCTAGCCTTCTAAGGTCAATTAAGACTCAGGACATATGAGAACTTGTACTGTAACGTCATGTACCTCGGTAGTGTCCCAAATTTTCTGATCAAGAAGATTAGGGGCCAAAAAGGAAAGTGATCGATGACATAGAGTGGGCCTAAGGAGAGTCACATGGGGAGAAGACACTCTCTCAGGCTTTCACAGAGAGCACATTGGCCAAGCATTGGCCGTGACTCATCCACATGGCTGCACTGATAAAGGTTCTACAATCTGAGGTACAGGATCTCAGGACAAATCCTGAGGGCATTTCACTGACCTTCTCAGACCAAAAAGCTACAACTCTTGTTGCATAGGTCCTGCTTTACCTTGGTCTTAACCACCCAGCAGGAAAGTATGAAGACGAAATTATAAGAAATAAAGCCATGCTGTTAAGTTGAGCTGTGGGGGACTCAGGTCAATAATTTCTGACATTGCCAGTTAAACAGAAGACCCAATGCTATTATGGGCTACTGGACTCTTTTAGCATATTTTGCTGAGTTTACACACCTATAATATTCAATAATGGAACTTAGAAAAAATGGGGTATACAGATGAATGTCCATTTTGTATCTGTGTATTCAAAGTGGTTGGGATAGATATATAGTTACATTCTGTTAATGAATAGAATGATTTGTTCTAATGGTGTTTGTAAATAGGATCACAAGTCCGCATCTTGTACAGCAATTAACCACTAAGAAGAATATATGCAGTGTATTATTTGTTGAAAAAAAAAACACAAAACCAGAACATAAATTAAAAAAAAATAAAATAAAATAAAATACCACTTTATCATGAACAAAATTTTCTTATAAAATGGTTTCATTTGGGGCTCATTATTCATTAGATGTATTCACTTATGTATTTTAAAATTGATACCACATGATTTTAATTCTATAGTTTTAACAAATGTTTTGCTATCTGCCAGAATGAGTCTCTCTTCATTATTCCTTCTGTTTTTCCTATAAAAATTACTGGTGTTTATAATTCATTCTCCCCTTAATTTTAACTTGAGAATTAACTTGTTAAATTCTATGAAAAAGTCATTCTGATGTTTAGAAACTGAAATTGGACTAAATGTATAGCTTAAATGTAAGATTTTTAAATATTTAAAGATTGACTCTTTTTCACTTGAGATTGCAGTGTATCTTTGGATCATCTTTTTCTTTCTCCTGCCCCACTCTTCAGTGTACTGTTTTCTAGTAGTGCTAGCTATTGCTGCTATCACCTATATATCTAGAGTATTCTTATTTCTTTAGTTTCCCTGGCTTCGAAGTAGTCATGTCTTCTTTTTCCTTAGTTCAGCTACGACAAATTAAAAATTAGTAATAGAGGCCAAAAACAGGAATAAAAAGATATTGAGGGCTGGTGAGATAGCTCAGTGGACTAAAGCACCTGCTTAGGTAAGCTTAGGCAAGTGCAGGGACTGAGGTTCAATCCCTGGCACCACATGCCGTACCTCCTCTGCCCCCAGGGTGAGCTGGGCCAGCCACAGAATCTGGGTGTGGTGGTGCATGTCTGTAATCCCAGCACTGGGGAGGCTGAAAACAGGAGGATCACTGTGAGTCCGAGCTGCATAGTGAGACCCTGTAACAACCAAATACATACATATATATATATATTGAAAAACTACAAGTAGAAAAAGAGAAATTATAAAAGCATAGAACAAATGAGATTATAGAATTTATGTCCTTTATGTTAAAGTGTCTAAACCCAGGCCAATAAAGAGATTCAAGTTTCTTAGTAATGATTCCTTTCCTTTTTCCCCCTTTCTCTCTGCCTTCAAGCTCAGTGACTGAACCAATCATTGCTAGTTATCATGATACATCTAAAACATCCCACTAAGCCTTATGTATTAGAGAGCAAGGACCGTAACATCTATATTTTGCCCCACAGGGTTTAGTTATTATATTTACATAAAGTTACAGTAGACCACTGTTTCTGAAAGTATGATCTTATTATGTATAGGCATACCTGAAACCGTTTGTATTTCTCAAATTTTTCAGTCTTGAAATAATTTCACTGCTCATGTCGATCATTGTGCTTTCAACTGAAAGTAAAATCAGACTGATAGTATCAGTCATGTATTTTCTGAGTCTAGAGTGGTGCCTGGGATTTTTTTGCTATTATTTTCTGTGTCTGTTAAGGTCCAGTTTGGTACAGAGACCACACTCTTATTTAAACAGGGAAGGTTTAACATGAACAGTTGTAACTGTAACAGGATTGGAATAATAAGGAGTTGGTTGGTAAGAAGCAAAAGTAGCTAAAGAAAACTATGGTCTGTATATTTATATTGTCTCAAAATTCTTATGTTTATATCTTATCCTCTAATGTGATGGTATTTGGTTGTAGGGTTTTGGGGAGGTGATTAGGTCATGGAGACTATGCCCTTGTTAAAGGGATTACTACCCTTATAAAAGAGGCCTCATGAGTGTGTTCACTTCTTCCACAATATGAATAGATAGAAAAAGCAGTCATCTATGAATCAGGAAATAGGGATTCACCAGACATTTAATCTGCAAGTAACTTGGTCTTTGGCTTCTCAGGTTTTAGAACATTGAGAAATACATTTCTGTTGTTTATAAGCCATTTATATTTTCTTATGACAGCTTGAATGAACTAAGATCACACCAGTGGCAGACATCAGAAGCAGTTATATCCCTTGTGGCTGAGATAGAGCGATCAAGGAAGAATCCTGCTCCCCAAAGATTGAGATCCAGTCCTTGTTGGAGAGGGTATAGGTGGACCTCACTGTACAATACAGAACATTCTGTGGTGCTGTCTTGGTGAATTTTGCTAGAAACCTGTACAGAAAGTGTCCCTATGAGGTTTCTGGGGAAAGGGAAAGTATGATTGGAGGGAAGATGTTGGCCGCTGAGTCTGTTGCTGTTCCTGGTGATAGGGGCCTGGTGGGGACACACACATACACATACCCCAACCAGAGTGACCCTCACCTGTATCTCAAATTTTTCTACAGCTTCTATTTATTCATGGATGTTTCTATTTCTTATTAGCAAGTTGAATGATGATGTCCTTCTTGGAATCTTTAGGCTGGCTTTCCACAGACAAATTAAGACAGAAGTTCTCCAAGCATTTTTTTCTTCTGCATAATTCACAAGGAAAGCAAATTTTATTTATTGCCATTACACTGGCACACTCCTGCCTCTGGGCCTAACACCATCCCGGAAAGGGTTATATTCATCAGTGGATTGATCCATTCATGAGTTCATAGCTGATTCTGATGAGGCTTGGGTGAAGAAAGTGAATTACCGGGGGAATGATCTGGAAGTGTGTATCTTGTCCTTGGCATTTCTCCAGCAGTTACCCTCTGCTAGACCCTTCTACCATGGCATTTCTGCCTTGGTGTGAGCTAGCCATGCATTGAACCTACTGAAACCATGAGTCAAGTCAACCTTTACTTGAAGTATTTCATTCCAGAAAAAGGAAAGCTGGCTAATATAGGCCCTGTTTTATCTTATGTTTACTCAACTAAAATCAAGGCAAGAATTTCTGTCTATTTGTTTATTATACCTAATGAGGGCAGGGATTTCTATTTTCTTCACTGATAAAAATCTCTTGTAGCTAGAATAGTACCTGGCATACCTAGGTGCTTGGTAAATATTTGTTGACTGACTTTGAAGTGAGACCTGGCTTTGGAGTCAGAAAGGCCTTGGTTGGAGTGTAGACTTTCCGTTTAACCTGAAGTAACACCCCTCACTCTTCTGAGCTTGATCTATAAGAGGGACATAAGTACCTCACAAGGTAGTTTTAAGGGTTTAATGAGATAATGTAGTCTAATTATTTGATCCAGTTGGAGCCACACAATAACTGTTAGACCTTTCCTTGAGTGTGATGGTCTGAAAAACAGGAGCCTACTTTTAATCAAAAGAATGTTGATATGGATCTCCTTGGGTGACTTCAGGTGGGTTCCAAGTTTTATTCTTTCTAAATGTACAATTTTTTAGTTACGATTTCCTAGCCTCCTTTCTCTCTTCTATTTTTGCAACCTCTACCTCACTGCAGTATTTTCTCTGTAATTAGATACAATTACTGTGAAATATAGTTAGGCACATGTACACAATCAAAATCAAACAAGAATTTCCAGAAGTGTCCCTACTCCAGCGACTACAACTGTCATGTGGCTGGGGGAAACCTCCTCCAATAATTATAAACAGAAACTAGAGAGGGAAGCATGGGCAGTTATTTTGCACGTGGCTTCCCAAGGTGCATGGGATGTACAGAACTCCAGAGAAGTATCTCAAATTAGACTGCTGCAAACACAGCGGAGGCAAGTGAGGAGCCGAGCCCAGGGCGCCTCGCGCCATCACCCTCAACTGCTTTGGGTCTAGGCCTAAGGCTCTCTGGTTCACCTACACTCTTTCCACAGCGCGTGGCCAGCACCGGTCCTCCCAGAGTACACCCAGTCTCCGCCCCGCCCCGCCCCGCCCCCGCCGCCTTGGCCCCGCCCAGTCGCCCAGGCCCGGCTCCTCCCTCTCCCTGCTGGGTCCTCCTAGCACGGGCCCCGCCCCCGCAGCGGCGCCTGTCCGCTCCCCCTCTCCCTGCCGGGGCCCTCGGCTGAGGGGCGGGGCGGGCGGAGGAGCCACTCCGGGGAACGGGAGGGAGATCCGCCGCGGAGTTACGGGAAAGTTGGTCCGAGTTCCCGGAGTTTCCCCCTGTGGTTACTCGGGATCGGCTGCCCGGAGCCCCTGCTCGGCTCCTTTCCTCCCTCCGGCCTTCAGGGTCCGCTCGGTCCCTGCTTCTGCTCCGGGCCGCCATGGAGCCACCGCCGGCGCCTAGGAGGTGAGGAGCACGCGAGCTGGGAGGCAAAGGGACGACGGCGGCGGGCGGCGGGCGG
>NW_004524694.1:1261716-1270112 GCF_000260255.1 Octodon degus | reverse complement strand
GAGGGCGCCGCCGCGGCCGGCGGACCCGGCGCGCGGGAAGCAGGGTGGGCAGCGCGGCTCCGCGGCCCGGGAGGGTCCCCTCGTGGCAAGTTCGCGAGGGCAGGAGGCCTAGAGGAGGATTCGCTCTTCTTACAGCCATGTAGGCGTTCTTGTCGAATGTTCCTAATAATGTTGCCTCTGCCCCTCTTTTTGGAAAAAAGCGCGTTTATTTACATTTTAAGGAATTAAGTATTAGTAGCTACACTGTGTGAAACTTACTGAGGCTCCGCTGCTCTGACAGGTGTTCCTCCCCCTCTCCTCTCAAGTTGGGAGGAATTTATGGATACGAGACAGTGGGAACCTTAAATTAGAACCCCCTCCCCCATGCAGTTTTGCATGTAAAAATAGTGATGCTTTAGTGTGGCATTTATTGTAAGTTTATATTTAGTCGGCGATATAGTAGAAATGTATGCATATAAAGTAGATGTGTTTGAACTAATACTTGCCGTGCTCTTAGGAAGCTAAATCAATGTTGTCCATTGATGTAACTTCATAATGTGTATTCCTTACTCTCAAAGCAGAAACCAAGTAATTGTTTGATGTGGATAAAACATTTAACTACAGTCTTTCATTTTAAATTTGCGAAAATAAGGGTACTCTCAGAGAGTGCTGCTGTGAAGATTAAATAAAGAGTTCATGTAGTTTGATACCTAGATGAAAGGTGCATTCAAGAATGTGGAATAATTAAAAAGGTAGGGACTTTGGGACCTATTGTGAATTGTGTGACAAGATATGTGAGCCTTGAGGCCTGGAATCCATCTGTTCAGGTGAAAAAAAGGGAAGACAGGTAGAGATTTCCGAAAGTGAACTTTGGAAACAAGTCAACTTAGAGGTCTTTCCTAGCATTCTGTCTTCCAGTACCCACTGGACCCCATTTTAATACTATAGAAGAAAATCAATAACTTTTTTCTCTTTATGCTTTGGAAAAATTGCAAGAGGGCACTTTTAAGGTGATGCTATTGGCCGACTTTGTAGGAGTTATCAGTTTCATTACAGGTGTAAGAGAACCCCTGCCTTTGCAGAGATAATTTGATAAACTTGAGGAGTCAGGGGAAGGTATGGGTAGCAATTCCTTGGTTATTTGTACTTTTCAAAGTGTTAAGTGCTTGTGCACTTAACAGACTTACTTTTAACTCTCTTCAGAGACTTATATTGATACAAGAAGGCATTTCTTTTAGGTTTTTCTTCCCCCCTGGAGAGTGTCTCCCTGTGCTGCCTGGGCTGACTTTTAGCTCTAGGGCTCAAGCTATCCTCCTGCCTCAGTTTTAGTAGCTGTACTATGGGCATGCACCCCAGTTGAGGAAGGCATTTTTGAAGAGCATGAGATATGTCATATTAAACGTATTTGAATGTTTCTTTAAAAATTTTCATATTATTGTGTTTAATCCTTTCAAGAACCCTATAGAGTGGGTTGAATTACAGGCACCTATACATGAGGACACTAAATTTGCTGCATAGAATGCTATTACAGAAGTTATTGAAATTTGTGTTTCTCTTTTTGATCATTATCTTCTAATAATAAAGTATGTTTACCATTTTTTGAGGCTATATTGTTTGCCAAGAGATTTATACAGTAATGCATCATTTAGTGAGATTTATACTGAGAAACTTGTTAGGTGATTTTATTGTTCACATATCATACTATACTTATATAAAGCTACATAAAAGGCTAGAAGACTAGTATCACTTTCCACTGTAATTTTCCACACTTTTGTATATCAGTGACTGAAACTTTATGTGATGTGTTACCACATATACATATGTGTTTACTTAAATAATTTTAGGAAATAATAATCCTGGTTTTGTCGCTTACACCTCTATTCTAAATTAAACTTTGCAGAATGATTATGGAGATTAAATGATACTTTACATATGTAAAACACTTAACACAGTATCTGTAATGGATTCAATACTATTGGTAATTGTGTTTTCCTTATTAAATGAGGCTCAGAGAGATTAAATAACTTCGTCAAGTGGAGAAGGTGACAGAATTCTTTGTCCTAATTGGCCTCAAAGGGTGTGTACTCTTTTATGTACATTGATGCCTTTTGGAAACTTTCTTAGTGGTCCATAATATAGTGGTCATTTCTTCTATAATCTCTTTGTCCTCTTTGCATATTTGCTTCTTAATCTCTGTAAGAATAGCATTTAGCTCTTCTGCCTTGAGGAGCCCTTCCTTTGTGTTCAGACATGCAGTCAGATATATGCTGCGGATGTTCAAGACTATGACCAGGAGCTCTTGACATTTAAGTTTTTTTTTTTTTGTGTGTGTGTGTGTCTGTGTGTGTGTAGGACTACTATTTCATTATGCTATCTAGTTTTTTACTACATACTACCAAATTTTCCATTAAAAAATCTGTGGATTCATGATTTTCTTCCCTTTTTCATTTCCAGGATTACTCCATTCCAGGGTATTGTGATGCTTAACCCTTGAATTGAAGCAGTGCCTTCTAACTGGTTATATTAATCCAGTGGTTTTCAAAAATAGTTTAAAAGAAAAAACAAAACAAAACAAAACAAGACAGCATACGGTCTTTAGTTGGTGTAGAGGAAGGGTCATAGGACCTGGTTGTCAGTCTTTTGTTCCTTTTTCCCTTTGTTGTCCTACAAAACCTATAGAACATGATTTGCTTTACTTTATCCTGTATGTGGCTTCTGATTTTATTTTGCTAACACATCACTTAAATGATGTTACTGTTTTTTTTTTGGGGGGGCAGGAAATTAGAAATGTACTTTTCTACTTAGTATTGGAGGCATCCCTTACTTATCTCAGTCTTAAGCCAAAGCCTTCTATTAGTGTTCTTAAGGTGCATCTATTTCGATGTTCTTTATTTAGGTTGTAGCCTATGGGTGCTCCTAACTTTGCCTTTGTTCATACTTTTCCTTTAGAAAAATTTGTGTTGCTTTTTAATTGTAACCTGTTTTACTTTTCTTCAAGGCCTGTTTCGTAGTAAAGTATCTTTTTATTTTTGGAGACAGGGTCTCACAATGTAGTTTAGGCTGGCCTTGAAGTCATTAAGCAGCCCAGGCTGCCCTTAATCTCTTGACAATCCTGCCTCAGCTTCCTGAGTGCTGGCATTATAGTTGGCTGCCATCATGCCCAGATTTTTGAGTACAGCATTTTTTTTGGGGGGGAAGGGGCAGGGTCTTGCTGTGTAGTTCAGATTGGCCTTGAACTCACTGTGTAGCGTAGGCTGGCCTTAAACTTGCAGTGATCTTCCTGCCTTAGCCTCCCAGGTGTTGGAATCTTATAATTCCATAAGTGCAGCACTACACTGGCTAAGTACCATACTTTCAGCCTGAAATGTTTCTTTGTATTTCTAGGATGATACTCATTTGATTATATACTATCTTTCTATTTTTTGTTTTATAAAATTAGTTATACAAAAGATAATGAGGACTAATTTAATAAATAATATGTGAATCATCAACCAATGTTAAGAGAAATATATTACCAAAACACTGAAACCTCCCGTGTGTATATCTTCTCATTCCCCAAAGAGTGATGATCAGTGTGTTGAATTGGGTATTTGTAGATCCCATTCATATGTCTATATTTTTAACAAGTTTATTTATACGTATATATCCATATCACACATGTAGTGTTAAGCTTAGCTTTGTTACTGACATTAAAATTTGGTTCTTTGAGTATCATTTTCTCAAAGTTGGCAATTCCAGTGTGCAGCTTAGTTTAAGAGTCACACTTTAGAGTTTGAGATAATCTCTTGTATTTATTGATTTGTTTTCTTTAACGTGGGCTGTGTGAACAGGGAATAAATGTGGTCATCCCTGTCACTTGAGGTACCTTACTGTATCCCCATGTGTGGTGCCTTAGAGTTCCTTGACAGATTTGCCACAAAAGTCTTCACAACTATAACACAAGGTTGGAGGATGTGTAGTTTTATGCAGTACTTGTCAAAGAGGACTGAATGTGATTGCATAAGGGAAAAATATTTTACCAGACAGGTCTTCTTCCCCAACTAGATTCCAAGGTTAGTAGTTACTTAAAATTTTCTGATCAAGGTATAAATAAAATTGGTTTGGAGCAAAACAAATACTTGATGGATAATAACTGAGCAAGTTATTTAACCATACTCTCAAGTCACATAAGTAGAGATTTTGGATTTAAGTCTTAGTTAGATTCTGTGGCAGTTAAATAATACGAAAGGGTAGCTTGGAGGAAGTAAACTTGAAGATTGAAGAAAAAATGGGTTTCAAAATACATTCACACAAGTGAAAAATGAAAGTAAGGAAACAATTATGATAGCAAATGTTGCTATGAATTGATGGATTATCACTTGGAAGATAGGTTATTATAGTTGAAAAAGCAAAGGTTCAAGGATGGGGGTACTGGAAGGTACAGTAGCAAGTATTCATGTATTCCTTTACATGAAGAGCTCCTCTAAGCCCAGAGCATATATACCCAAGGCCAAGAATCAGAAATGCAGATAGATGGCAAAACTCTTTTAGCTCTCATGAGCTGAGTTAATTGGAAGCACTCAGAACTCTTAAACAACAAATGACCTAGATAGCAGCCTTAGGGAGGAGGGCCCAGGGGAAGTTTCCTATTTTATTTTTGTGGTGCTGGGGATTGAATCCAGGGCCTCACACTTGCTAAACATGTGCCTTAGTAACTAGCTACACCTATAGCCTAGAAATTTTCCATTTTAGAGGTAGGGGAACAATGTCCAAGAGGAAAAGAGCCCAGCAAATAGAAATACTATATTCCTTTGAGTTAACAGCCTGCTACTTTCCTTCAGGTTTTCATGATTAATTTAGGATGGCGTGAACTCCATTAGAGTTGGTGTAAGCTCTGTTGGTGATAACAGTTGATGTTGACTCTGTCTTCTTGGAGAGATTGTGACAGTGAAATCTGTTGCAGTTTGAGGTGAATAGACTTGTGATCACGTTAAGAAAACAGAGAAACTAGTCCATAGGTGACTTTCAGCTATCCATTTTCTTTGAAGGGGAAAATGTTGAATGTATAAGCACTGAAGATTTGTTGGAAATATAAAGGAAAAAGTAAGTCTACCTGTCTATCACAAGTGGGGTTAGAATTTGCTTTTCTAAGTACTCTTAAGTGTTTATTTCACAGTGTTTTAATAGTAAAAGGGTTAGATTGAACCCTTTGTGTTTGAATTGTAAGGAAAAAATGAGTACTTAGAATTTATGGAGAATTTCAATTTTCCGGTTTCAGAGAACTCTGAGTTGCACTCGAGGCACTGTCATTCAGACTATCATATATTAGATTTCAAATAATACTTTTCTTTTTTGATGTTGCTTCTGAGAATCAGTATATGAATAAAATAAAAGTTTTGTAAAATATAGCATGTACTCTGATTTTTTTCTATATTCTATTTTATTTACTTTTAATAAAAATTATGATCATGATCCTACAAGTTATTTTTATGACTCATTAATGGGCAGTGATCTGGGGTTTGAAAAATGATGTATCTTTTAGTGAAGTCAGGAAACATTTATTTTTGTTTTCGTCCTCATAACTTAGTAGAGGTGATGGCATTGCTAAAGGACTCCAGAGTCATATTAATGTAATAACTTACATGCTCAATTAAGACTAGAAAGGGAAGAAGTGGAGATAGAAGAAACTAGTATTTAAAAACTACTGTATCTCTATCTCTGTCTCTGTCTCTGTCTCTGTCTCTACCTCTACCTCTACCTCTACCTCTACCTCTACCTCTACCTCTACCTCTACCTCTACCTCTACCTCTACCTCTACCTCTATCTCTATCTCTATCTCTATCTCCCTATCTATATCTCCCAATTAAAGAATGGGAAAATGAAAAGGATTATCTGTGATTCCTGTAAGTTTACAGAGGAAATGTACTGTGAAAGTTGTGAGACAAGGCCCATCTGCCTTCTCGTGTATATAGACTGACCCTGTGTGTTGGAAACATCCACTGTAATTATAATGACCTCATTTCTGACTCCTTCCTAGCTCCACCCTGTCTGGTCTTTACAGTTTTTTTTTTTTTTTTAGGGAAAAAGCTGATCCGTCTTATAGAAACTGATGCCATCTAATAAAAACTTTTTAGCTTAGCCCTCAGCTTGTTTTTTGTTGTGATTTTATTTGAATTGTCTCATGTATGTTAGAACTATTCTAATTTCAAGAAGCTGTTAGCTCTTAGAATGAGGATTTTGTGTTTAAAATATTTTACTAAGGGCCAGTCAGATAGCTCAGCGGACTCAGGGACAGGGTTTTTTTTAAATTTATTTTTATTTTTTATTTTTTATTTTTTTGATTCATCAGCTAACACAGAAGAGATAATTTAGTGTACACACTTTACACTCAGCCAAAAGCAAGAACAGAAGTAGTCCAGAATGCTGCAGGTCCGGGGCAAAAAACCCCAGGAGACTGCTTAGTTGGAACAAGGTGCACCTCTCTTTGAGGTGGTCTTGGCGATCAGACGGCAGTGAAGTTCCAATCCATTGAGACATTCTAGACAGCATGCAGTCCAAAACTTGCCCCAGCGCTGCCAGCCTGCAGCATCCTCTATTTCTGCTCCTCTGGCCTCTGTGGGTGTACAAGCTAGTTTACTTGGACCTCTGTCTCATCTTTCTTCTATGCTTTAGTCTGTACATTTGCTTCTTCTTCCACTTGGCTCTCATGGCGCAGAGGTTTCTAGAAAGATGGTGTTAAAGTTGAGAATTCCTCCTCTTCTTCTTTTTCTTTTGCGGTACCAGGGATTTGTGGACCTCAAGACCTTGTGCTTGCCAGGCAAGCACTTATTTTACTGAGCTATCTACCCAGCCCCTCTTTTTTAAAAATTAAAAAACATATTTCTTATAGGGTCTCAGTACACAGTTTGGACTTCTAGTGATCCTCCTGTCTCAGCCTCCCCCAGCACTGGAATTATAGATGTGTGCCACCATGTCTGATTTTAGTGGCCAGCACAGCATGCAGTACAGAGAACTGAACCTGGAGGGACAGGGTTTTGATCCCACAGGTGCTAGCCCCGTACCCGTGTTGCGCTGAGAGAGCGATTGAGATTGGGCGAAGTGGAACGTGCCTGTAATCCGAGTGCTTGAGAGGCTGAAAACAGGAGAATCACTGAGTCTGATCTGTGTAGTGAGACCCTGTTCTAAGTACATAAAATATAAATAAAATATTTTGCTATTATCTTTTATTTTGCTGTTTATAATTTGCGAGCTGAATCTTTCTCACATGGCAAGAGGATCAAGAGATGGAGGGAGGGAAAAGGGAGGAAAAAATTAAACTGTGTTATGTATAGATACCAACTCCACATAAGGAGTGCCAACATGTACTGCAAATATGTACTAATAAAAATTTCTAAAAGATGTTTTACTATAATTTAATATATAGTCTCAAGTTGAATAAATGAAAGTAGCAAATATGTAAAAATGCATATATGAATATTTAAAGAAAGCAAGTTTATTTTTATGTGCTATGATACAAAAATTCAGATTACCCTGTATTTCTAAAAGCACATCAAAAGATATGATTAATTTTTAGGATTTTTGGTTTTCTGAAATCATAGGACCTGGAGTCCTGTAATTAGAAAGGAATGGAAGCTAACCTTCCTTTTTAATTTACATGAACTTTTATATATTTGAGGAAAGCATAAACTGAAGATGACAGGCAGCTAATTTCCTTGATTTTCTCTGTAGCCACATAGTCTATCTGTTGGGTTGCTCATTCTGTTTATTTTGAAAACTAGCTTATTTATTTACTTATTTTCAAAACTAGCATTTATAGTAATCACTGTTCATGGTAGAAATTGACTGTCAGCGTTGGGCTTGTTGGCTTGCTCATTCATACATTCAATAATTTTAATTTACTGCCTTCCAAATTTAGATGCTTAATGTATTGGTAAGTGAAACAGATGGAATTATTGTCCTCATTGAACATACAGTCTAGTTGGAGCTTGAGCTGTGATAGAAATAGTATGTATTGATAGGAGAAAAATGGTGGAACATGCCTAATAAGGAAGTTGGAGCATTTTCTGAGAAGATATTTAAGGTGCAATATGATGCTGAGAAATTACCCATGTGAGTAGCTGGAGAAAAGTATCCTGAGCAGGGGGAGAAATCCGGAGAAGGCCTTAGGGGGGAAGAATTTAGCATGCAGAAAGAATTGAAATGAAGCCTTTGTGGCTGAGTTGTACAGTGAGATAAAATAGCTAGAGATAATGTCAGAAAGATGAACAGAGATTCAATGCTAGGCAATAGAAAAGAATTTGGATCTACAGTGGCATGGGCTGTCATTAAAGATTTGTAAACAGAGTTTTAAAAAGGTCTTTCTGGTTTGTGTTGGGTAGAGTAGATTGTAGAGGGTTAAGAATAAAAAAGGAAACAGGAGGCTATTGCAGAATTTGTTG
>NW_004524694.1:1258317-1260916 GCF_000260255.1 Octodon degus | reverse complement strand
ACTTTTTAAGTTTTGAGGCAGTCTCACTAAGTAGTCAAATTTTCAGGCTGGGCTTGAGCTTGTGGTCTTCTTGCCTAAACCTCTCAGAGTGCTGCTCTTTTTATTGCCATAGAAAATATCAATAACAAATATGTGGCTTGGTGCATTGTTATAAGGCAAATCACCTTTGTAATCTCTACTCACTGAAGAATAGAACTTTGACACACTCTCTAGGAGGCTTTCCTTCACAGAAGCTTTCCACATAGGTAACTGTTATGCTGATGTTTGTATCAGAAGTCTAGATGTGCATTGTTAGCATTGCTGATTAAAAAGCAGTCTGATATAAGTTGTTGCTTAGTTTTAGATAGGTCATACCCCTTTTGTTTTCCTTTCCTAGTTGAAGAACCTATGTTGTTTGAATTCTTGTTCCTCAAAATCTCCTTTTTGTTGACTGCTTGCTCAAGATTCCTTTGGCTTTCTATACATCTTGAAAATGGGCAGCTGTATCCAGAGATGGATCAGATTTAAGTTACTTCCTTGAGCATTGATATAGGTGGTGTTTTGCAAAGCGGCAGGGATCCCTTAATGTCTAATTGACTTTTTAATTTTTTTTGGGGGGTAGGGTTAACAGCTGTTAATGGTTAGTGCTATTTCTGTTAGTTCATTAGATGTGCAAAAAGTCTAAATTCTAAATGGTTCATTTTGTTTTCACTTATTAACCTGGATGCTTTTATACTTTCTGTTCGGTTACCAGTGGTAGCATTTATAAGGGAAAGACAGGACAAATGTATTTTCCCCATTATATATCAGTTTTCAACATAATGAATGAGCTCTGTCTCTTTCTGTAAAGGGAATCAGTTTTTATTTGTTTCAGTTTTGAACTGATGACTTTAACATGTTTGATAGATTTTAATCCTTTGCAGTTATTGTCATTGAAACTCAAATTGTCTCATTTTGGCCAGTGAGAATTTTTTCAGGAGAGAACAAGACTCTACTGGACTTTGATAACTTCCTTGCTGAATGCTGTGATAAAATATTCAAGACTCACCTTGTACATTTCCAGTTACAGATCTGGGCTCAGCAGTTTCTCCAAGCAGCCTTAGTTTCTTTTAATGAGAAGTGGTATTTTAAGATCCTAACCTGGGCCCTAATAGTTTATTATTTTTAACAACTTTTACTTTGTAGAAGAACTGAGTAATTCTTTCAGACTGTGGGATATTCTGTCAAAAAAAATATGATGGCATTGTCACCTACACATGTATTTCCTAATCTGAATCCGAAATTGTGTACAAACTCAAATAATGTGGTAGATTATTTAGAGTGGACTTTTAGTTTCACTTTCTCTCTTAAACTTACCCTGATTACCCTTTAGCCCACTATTAACCTAATATTCAGCACTAATACCTAATGCTTCTTTTTCAAATTTGTGGGTGTGTTCTTAAATGAAAAGGATATAGAAAATAAAACTGTACCACACAACATCACTGTTGATGAGGTCAGATTTCAGGCCTTGTTACTTTTTAAAAGATTCTGGGCCTTATTTTTTAGGTAGATCTTTTTGTCTGCTTTGTGTTTTATACTTCACAGTGTATCTGTGTATAAACAAGGAAAGGGCAATTTAAAACTGCTTTATAAATCTTTTCAAAAGCAGACTACCAATTGTGAACTGAAACATTCTAGATATCAAAAGTTATTCCCTTCTAGTTTTCATATTAGCATTTCTTGTGGTTTGAGTAAATGAAATAAGAGATTTATCTCTGTAACACAGTTGCTAATTTGAATTTGTCAGCCTGTCATACAAGTATATATAATTTTTAAATATTTATTATGTTAAACATGTTAGGTAAATTGGTATGTGAATTATTGGTATCTTGCAATGGAATAGCAACAATGACCACTTTTTTAACAATGCTTTTTTTTTTTTTTGTCTTTTTCAGACAAGGTCTTACTATGCAGTTCAGGCTAGGCTTGAGCTCACTTTGAAGCCCAAGCTGGTCTTGAACTTGTAGTGCTCCTCCTTTATCAGCTTCCCGAGTGCTAGGATTACAGGCATGCACCACCCTAATGGTGGCACCCGGCCTAATAATGCTATATTAAAAAAAATTAATAACAAAATTGGGATGATAGAGGTTGGAGAGAAATTATTGATCCGAATAAAGTTTATATTTCATATAATTCCAAGGAACTGGAGTGAAGTTAAACAATGAAATTCCGTAAAACACCAGTGGAAATGAACAATAAACATTAATTATTGTGAAGAAAGGTTTTTTTGATAATTTAATTTTCCTGGCAGATTAGACTTTCTGTAAATGTGTTTCTCTTTATATATCCCTCTCTCTTAAAAATTCCAGAAGATAATTCAAGAACTAGACCAATGCTAGAAAACAGGACAACGCCCCCATTGACTCCAGCTTTTGATGACTGTTTATTAAAAAAAAGGAAAAAAAAAAAAAAAAGCAACCTTCATGTGATGTTTAGGAGATTGCCAAAATAGTAATACAGTGAAGCCATTAAAGATATTTCACATCTTTAGGAAGTAGAGTGTATTATATGATGGATTTTCCAAATAAGTGGAGTGTTAAGGTTTGTGTCTAGTTGTCCCCCCAAAGCCTCATGCAGT
>NW_004524694.1:1256663-1257627 GCF_000260255.1 Octodon degus | reverse complement strand
TCACAGGTGCTTTAATCTATTTGGCTGGCCCTTAAAATATTTTAAAAATGCTTTTAAAAGAATAGTTTTGGGGGAAATCATTCCACAATGAAGACGCATGACCCTTTCTTTGGAGAGCCATCATTTATATGTTTTCTTGCTTTAGTTGTGTATTTTAGTTGTATATTCAGTGAAGTGCATACTTTATGTGTGTTTGAGGATTTTTCATGTAGTGCATGTAGTTTTTTTCCTCTCTTAATTGAAGTTTTTTCTTCTACTGTTATGTCATTTTTTGTGGCCATGCCCTCTAAACTACTACGTACCTTAGAAATAATTACCCAATCTGACGTAATAATTCCCATCTCCCTAAGTACAGTACATGCTCTATGTCAGTTTTTGCTTACTGAGGCCTTTTCTGTTTAGGTTCATAATTACATAGTAAAAATTGTCTTTTGACTAAGAACATTATTATTCAGTAAAGGAGAGGAAAAATTGTGCCAAATGTTCCTGTTTGTTTCTTTTGTACTTTTTCCCCTCAGTGGTGCTGGTGGTTGAACCTAGGCGCTTGTCAAAACCATTTCTAGAATTTAATGCATATAGTTTTTTTTTTAACAGCATGATTTTAATTTTAAAAACCCACGAAATTCCCAAGTCAAGACAAAAACAAAGCTAAAATCAACCAAATAAAAAACCCCTGCAATTTTATAGCATTACTTGGATAGGACTTAGGGTATTTCCAAAGCTAATTGGAATGTGAGGATATTTATACCTGTACATCTATAACAATATCATACTTTTAGAATTTAATACTGTTTGAGTGTTTTGGCACTTTAACAGTAATAATTATTTTTCCTATAAGATTAGGATATTAAAATTTTGTTTTCACTTTAAAAAAACAAAGCAAAACAAAAAACCAGGTAAAGGAGTGCAGGCCCGGTGAGTGAGTGAGACGACCCAGGCCGCGGGATCCTGAACAGACCCAGAG
>NW_004524694.1:1248177-1254348 GCF_000260255.1 Octodon degus | reverse complement strand
TATTGGCTGTGTAAATCATCTAATACCAAGAAGTCAAGCAAAATTATGTCTATTTGTTCAGACAGCTGGAAGTGGCCACTACCCATGCTCCCCCATCTCTGTTCTCGAAAACCCATAAAAATTTGGAAGTCAGAGAATAGGACCCATTGTGTGAAAAAAATTTTTTTTTTAGTATTTAAGTTTAAACTTTTTGTGAAGTTACAGTTTTATTAATGTATTATGTTGGAGTATTATTGTAATTAATATTTTGCTTGGTATAGGGTGCTGAACATGGGGAGTTGTGAGGGTACACAGACTAAATCTTCATATTTATTATACAAAATTTGTGGAAGGTTTGTAGAAGTAATGAGGAAAGTAATATGTATTTGTGAATCCAGTTTTTAAGTATGAGTAGTATTTGTGGTACAAATCATGATGGCTTATTAACATGATAGGTCCATGGGTAGACTTTGATTAGGTTTTCTATAGAAGTTTTCTTTCTTTCTTTCTTTAAAAAAATCAAGACCATTTTTTAGTTCTCAAATCTAGGTATGGTTAAATGCTTAAAAATATTTATGATGGCATATTTCTTAAAACATTTTAAATTTTTATCCTAATAGACTATGTTGGAGCATTTTCAGTTTGTTTTACCTACAATATCTGGGTTTGTGATTTTTAAAAATTTTGTATTAGCAGGCTGGAAGTATATATTGATTATATTCATTGTGGGGAGCACATGTCCATAGCATATCTTAATTTTTTTTAATGTGTCCTTTCCCTTCTATCCCTTTGTCCTTTTTTTCATCTCTTGGTCTTTTTCCCTTTACAAAAGATCTGTTTCCCTGTTTGCTATTATCATTTATTTTTGCCTTTTATACTTGGAGTGATTTTTTTTTTTTTTTTCTTTTTGAGACAGGATTTCACTGTGCAGTACAGGCTGCCTGTGAATTCACTTTTATCCCAAGCTAGCCTCAAACTTGCAGTGATCCTCCTGCCTCAGCTACCTAGGTGTTGGCATTACCAGCGTGCACCACTGTGTCTGGCCTTGTTGGGGTGACTTTTGTTTTTTAGAAATTAGTTATTCAGAAAGTGACTTCAGGGCCAGTCAGATAGCTGAGCGGACTAAAGCACCTGCTTAGGCACAGAGTAGGAGCCAGGGTTCAATCCCCTGTGTGCTGTGCTGGCCCCGCCCCCAGGGCATGCTGAGAGGATGATTGAGACTGGGCATGGTGGCGCACGCCTATAATCCCAGCACTTGGGAGGCTGAGAACAGGAGGATCACTAGGAGTCTGATCTGTATAGTGAGACCCTGTAGAACCTGTAGACCCTGTACTACATACATAAAGAAGAAAAAGAAAGTGACTTCAGTAGTATATCTGAGGATAGGAAGGATGCTGCAGTGTTTGTTAACCTTAAATAGTTGTGTTACAAGAAATTAAAATGAGTAATAGCACTTTCTGGTTGGTGATAAGTGGAAAAAATTCATAGAAAATAGAAGTGACAGTTCAGGGGTGAAGGAAGAAAAAAAAACTCAACTTCTTTTCCTTTAAATTATAGAGTACTTTTGGGCAAAGGGCACAACTTGGGAGGAAATGGTAAGATAGAGTTGAAAAACAAGACTTGCATTTAATTAAACAAGTCTTCTATTACAAAGCATCTGTTTTCTTAGGTGGTTTTGGCTCAATATAATGATGATAATTGACTACACCTCCATAAATTTAATCCCACTAAAAGAAATATACAATGCTATCATCAAATTGCTTCTGTTTTACTATTAAAACAGTGATACTAAGTGAAGTGATTAAGAACTAGTACTACAGAGCAGGGGAAACTTTGGTTTTAAACACAGCTCTACCATTTATTGCATTGCAATGGTGGGCAAATTTTATTTATTTATCATTACAGGAGTGCACCAGCATGCCTGGTTTTAGTGACCAGCACGGAGTGCCCAGGGTTCCTGGGCCAGCAGGATATGTGGTACTGGGGATTGAACCTGGATTCTTGCGCTTGGCAGGCAGGCGCTTAGTCTGCTGAGCTATCTCCCCAGCCCAATCATGGTTATGATTTTAAAGGCAGTAAAAATGCAGAACCAAAATATAAAAAGTGTTAAGGATATGGAGGAATGGCACTTAATGCTTTCCTGACAGAAGCCATTGTGGAAAATACTATGGGGATTCCTCAAAAAATTAAATATATAATTATCATGTGATCTAGTAATTCCACTGTAGAGTATATACCCCAAACAACTGAGAGCAGGAATCTGCAGAGAAATTTGTATGTCATTGTTCATAGTGTACATAATAACCAAAAAGTGAAAGAAATCCAGCTGTTCATCAGCAGATGAATGGATAAACAAAATGCAGTTGTGACCATTAATCTTGATGTATCAACTTCATTAGATTAAGAAACACCTAGATTGGTGAAGAATACTGCTGTCTGTCTGGATAAGTCATTGAGGTGAGGCCTTGGATATTTTATGTGGACCCTTCCTGTTTCTTTCTGCACTGCTCCCCTGTTCTGCCTCCCTGAGCAGTTTTGCTTTACTGCGTACTTCTAGCATGAGGTTTCTGTCTTGTAGCCTACTGACCATATGCAGAATCTGCTGAAACCATGAATTAAATTAAATCTTTTGTCCTTGAAATTGTTTGAGTATTAGATATTGTATCTGAGTGATGGGAAAGCTAATTAATACATTAGTATGTACATATAGTGGAATATTGTGAGCCTTAATAGGAGTGAAATAATGATATGTGTTACAACATGAGTGAATCTTGAAATCAGTAGGCTAAATGAAATAAGCTGGACATGAAACGACAAATTTTGTTTGATTCTGCTAGAATAGTCAAATTCATAGAGATAGAAAATAGAATGAATGGTGATTATCAGGGACTTAAGGGAGGAGGATTTGGGAAGCTGTTGTTTCATAAGAGTTTTGGTTTGAGATGATACAAGAAAAACACTCTTCATATATTTCTGATGGCAGATATGTAAGTTTTAGTTTTTCCTGCTATACCATTAGTTCTCAGTTCTGGGTGTCATCTCGGTGCCCTATAGTTCAATTCATTTCTGACCCTGACAGCAGTAGTCTCAGGTCCCATAGGTTAAGAGCTTAGTTGGACAATACTACCACCCCTTCACATGACAATTACAAGTCCCATGCTTGTAGTACTTCTGACAAACTTGACTATAAATCAGGATCAGTAATTTGCTGTAATCATTGGTGGAACTCAGGACAATACTTATTATTATCAGATTATTATTTAGGATATAATAGTCGATTATCTGCAATGAACATGTTCCAATATCCCTGTAAATGCCTGAAACAGTGTAATATTGAACCATATAGGTATTGTTGTCCCCTAAACATACATTCCTGTGATAAAGTTTAATTTATACATCTGGAACAATGAGAAATTAAATCAATACTAATAAAATAGAACAGTTGTAATAATGTAACATAAAAAAATTCTGCTTTAGGGGACATTATAAGTAAAATTAGGGTTCTTGAACACAAACACTGTGATATGTGGTAGTCATTATGATAAGTACTCCGTGCCAGCTAGGTAGTATATACACTGTGGATACGCCGGATGAACGCTAAATCACGTCCTTGGCAAGTCAGCAGTGTGTACAATTTGTAACTTATAACTTGGTTTTTTTTTGAATTTTCTTTTTGATATTTTTGGGCTGTGGTTGACTACAAGTGAGTGAAGCCATTGATAATCGAAACCACAGATATTGAATGTGTGGGGCCTAACTGCTCTATCTTCATCCTCCTATCTGTGGACTTGAAATCACTTACTATTGATGATTAAGTCAATCTAGAGCCCCTCTCTTCTCCCTGGAGCTAGGGTGGTAAGTACATCTAAAAGCTCTAATGCCTAATTATAGTGATTTTTTTTAAATCAGGCCTGTCTGTATACTTGATTCATCATAAAAAAAAAAAAAAACCCTAAACTGAGCCATAGCACTAGCATGCTGTACTTTATAATATGGTGGTAGTTCTATTTTTAATTTTTTGAAGAACCTCCATAATATTTTCCATAATGCTGTATAGGACCAATTTACATTTCCACTAAGAATATGTGCAGTTTCCTCTTTGAAATATTTTCCCTAGCACTCATCTTTTAGAAGGATTTTTTTTCTTTTGGCCCACTCAGGATGCCTTAAGGGCAGGTCTGTTAAGGCAACGAAAATCTGGGGATCGAACCACAGAATTCTGAGCCTGACTGCTTTGCTTAAGCACACACTTTAACAACTGAGCTAATGGGCAGTCCCCCAGCACTCATCTTTTAGATAATGACCATTTTAACTGGAACAAAATATCTCCTTGCGGTTTTGATTTGCATTTCCCTAATAAGTAGGCATTTTTAGGCATTTTTTTTCATATGCCTGTTAGCTATATATATGTCTTCTTTTGAGAAATATGGGGCTTTTGCCTTGGTTTTTACAATTTTTTTTTACAGAGAATATAAAATAATGATAATAAACATTAGAAACGATACAGAATTTCACTAAACAAGATAACACAAATTTGACAGTATTTGTTGTATTGCACAGTGTTGTCTTTAAATTAGTTGTATAAATTACCAGATGTATGCATGCAAAATTGGGAACAAAAAGAAAAAGTTATAAGAAATTAAGAAGAGGGGGAAAAAAAAAAGCATTAACTGCTCCTTTTCATAGACTAACAGAAATGAGAGATACAATTATCCGAGACATTCTGCATGCATACATAGATAGGTCTCTTCCCCTGTCTCCCACTGTTGTCCTTCCCCTCATCTCAATATTTTCTTCCCGTTGAACGGATTCTTTCCCTTTCATAGTATCTGTTGTACCTTTTATTTTTGCCTTGTTTTAAATCAGATTGTTATTTTGTTATTGTTTGGAGTTCCTTGTAACTATGGCTATTAACCTCTTGTCAGATGTGTAGTATGTAGATAGTAGTATGTAGATATTTTGTCTGATTCTATAAAGCTGTCTCTTCTCTTCGAGGTTTCCTTTGCTTTTTAGTTAATGTACTCACATCTGTCTGTTTTTGTCTGTTGTCTCCTATACTCTCCTATACTTATGGAATCTTTTCTAAAAGTTTCCTGAAGGATTTTCCTTGTTTTTTTCCTAGTAGGTTCATAGTTTTGGGATATTATACTTTTTATTTATTTTGAATTGATTTTTGTATATAGTAAGATATAGGTGTGTAGCATCATATTCTGCATGTGAATACAAAATTTTTTCTAGCACCATTTATTGGAAAGCTATCTTTTTTCCATTTTTGTCTTTTTGGTACCTTTGTTGAAAATTGGCTTGTACTGTACATGTATGTTTACTTCTGGTTTCTTTATTTTGTTCCATTGGTCTGTGCCCCGCCCCCACTGTGGATTAAATCGTGCACCGTGCTAGTTCCCTAACACTTTAAATTTTTAATTTTTAAGACAAGATTTTGTGTTCCCCTCGTCCCCCTTCTTTTTGTTCTTGTCTTGTTTAAGTATGGGGTAATGTTAGCCTTTTAGAGTGTGTTTGGAAGAATGTTCTCATTCTTCAGGGTGGTTATTTGTGGAGTATAATTTCAGAAGTGGGATTAGTTCTTGTACCTATGCTTGGTACAAGATGGTGTCTTCAACAGTGGATACATTGGATCATGAGTTTTTCTTTGATGGAAGACTTTTTTTAAATTACTGACACCATCTCAGTACTTGTTTATGTGCTCAGGTTTTCTATTTTTTCATGATTCAATTTTGGGAAAGTATATTTGTCAAGAAATTTGTCCACTTCTAAGCTATCAGTTTTTTTTTGGTGTGTAGTTGTTTGTAATCTCTAGGAACCTTTGTGTATCTTTGTTGTCAGTGATAATTGCTTTTGGTCAGTGATATATTTGAATCTTGTTTCTCTTTTCTTTAGCCTACATATTATAGATTTTAATTTTTTTTTGAAGAAACAGTTCTTTTATTGATCTTTTGTATTTTTAAGTTTTTTATTTCTTTTCTGTTTTTTATGTATTTGATACAGGGCCTACAGGGTCTCACTATGTATATCAGACTCTAGTGATCCTCCTGTTTTCAGCCTTCTAAGCACTGGGATTACAGGAGTGCACCATCACGCCCAGTCTGAATCACGCCGCTGTGCTCTGCCTAAGAAGCTGCTTTAGTCTGCCGAGCTATCTGGCTGGCCCAAAGTTAATTTTTTTTTTTTTTT
>NW_004524694.1:1222163-1247572 GCF_000260255.1 Octodon degus | reverse complement strand
TGGGGCTTCAGGCATGTGCCACCACACCTGGTTTTGGGACCTGCACAATATACCCAGGGTTCCAGAGCTGGCACAGCATGTGGTACTGGGGATTGAGCCCTGGTCCTTGTGTTTGCCAGGCAGGCACTTAGACCACTGAGCTATTACTCTAGCCTGTTTAAAGAAGTTTTAAAATTTCCTTCTCGATTTCATTCTTGATCCATTGGTTGTGTAAGACTAAGGTGTTTAATATCCATATGTTTATATAATTTTGAAAGTTTCTTGTTTTTGATTTCTAATTTTATTGCATTATGGTTGGAAAAGGTACTCAATATAATGTTAATTTAAAAAATTTGTTGGATGTTAGTTTGAGGCTTATCATGAGACTATTCCATGTGCTATTAAGAAGAATGTGTTTTCTGCAGCGGTGATCTGTAGGTATCTGGTACATCCATTTGGCCTAGGGTGAAGTTAATTTTGCAATTTCTTGTTGATTTTTTTACTGGGTGATCTTTCCATTGCTGCATGTGGGATGTTAAATTCTCCTACTGTTACAATATTGGAGTCTGACTCTTTTTCAGTCTGTTAATATTTGCTGTATATATTATGTTCCCTTGATGTTGAGTACATATTGACATTTGTTATTTCCTCTTGCTGAATCTACTCCTTTGTCATTATATAATGATCTTCTTTGTTTCTTTTTATTGCTTTTGTCTTAAATTCTATTTGACGTAAGTATGGATTGCTTTTGATTTCTATTGTATTCTGTTTGTATGGAATATCTTTTTCCATCCCTTCACTGTCAGTGAAGTTGACTATTTATTAAAATTAGTTCATTCTTTTAATTGGAGAAGTTAGTCCATTTATATTTTAGGCAGTTATCAATAGGTAAGATCTTACTGTACCATTGTGTAACTTGTTTTCTAATTTTATTGTAGTTTCTTTTTTCCTGTCTTTCTTTGTGGTTAAATGCTTTCCTTTGTTAGTCAGTTTTGATTTCTTGCTTATTATTTTTGGTGTGTCTGTTAAATTTTTTCTTTATGATTACCATGAAGCTTACAAAAAAGTCTTTTGATTATAGCAAGCTGTTTTGAAATGATTGCAGAGATAGGAAAAGAAAAATAAAACAAAGCATACTAACATGCTTGCACTCTATTCCTTCCTGTATTTTAAAGTTTTGATTTTTACTTGATGCCTTTCTCTATTGACTACTTCTTCACATATTAATGTGAAAGGATTATTACCTCATGTTAGAATGTTTTTGGTTATATCTTTAAGGAAGTGGTTAACTTTACAAGCAGAGAAAAAAGAAAGATCATGTAAGAAAGTGCAACATATATAGAGCTGTGGTCTCTGTTTTATCTCATATTAAAGAAATAGCTGTCAGTCTCTTCTCAAATCAGCTGTGAAGTCCTCCATTAATTATCTTTGTTTTTTCACTATGTCTTTGGATAGTATCTTTCCTACCTGTGCCTTATTTCTTGTATCATGTACAAATAACTGTATACTACCAGTGTTTTGTTTTGCAGTGATTGTGTGTGTGTGTGTGTGTGTGTGTGTGTGTGTGTGTGTGTGTGTGTGTTATGTGTAAGTTCAGGAGGTTTGAGGAGTTATTTACTATAGTTAGACTGCAGACATAAATTCTACAGTTAGTTGAAATATCTTTTTTTGGCAGAACCAGGGATTGAACTCAGGCCCTTGCACTTGCCAGGCAAGCACTTATTCTACTGAGCTATCTTCCCAGCCCCAGAATATCTTGTATATAGTAAGAAATGATTCTTTTTTCAAAATATCTATTGAATTTAATACTGAATTCAAACTTACTGTTAAATTTTAAAGCCTACATCCTCATCACCATATTTCTGGGTTGAAAGAAATGAAAGTATCTCCTCGTTTTGCAGTTTTTCTGCTTTCTTTTGTATTATGAAATTTAGCCAGGTATGACATTTGGAAGGTTAGGAAGAAATCCCTGGAAGATGAAGATGTCAGCTATTAGGATAACCAGTATAATGCACTTAAGAATTTGATCTCTGGCTTTCTCAAATCACATTTTCCTAATCACATTAACATAATTGAATGCCATTTACCTAGATTGTTGGTTGTCTCATATAATATGTTGTGAGGATTTGGAATCGAAGTATGAAACAAGCTAGAAGTTCATTTTGTCAACATATCTTGGCTGCGTAATAGTGTAGCGTAGAAGAAAAAGAGAAACTATTAAATCTTGTCCTCCAGGACTTCACAGTTTAGTGGCTATGACAGTATATTTCAAAGTAGAGTAAGGAGTTAAGTTAAACAGGGGACACTCCTGTGATTATTTGTAAGAGAATATCTTCCCTAAAAGCTATAACTGATGTATAGTACTCAATGTAGGAACTGACGGAAATGATCAAGAGTGTTTTGATATTTACTAGCTTCTAAACTATGATAGCTGCTATATCATACATTGGAAAGATTTGCTGTTTGTTATATAAGTAACTGAGGATGTCACATAAACCCTAGTTTTCTTATCTAAAACTAAGAATATTCTAAGTACCGAAAAGATTATTCTAGCAATTAAATAAGGAAATTCTTATTAAATACCTAGTATGTGCCATAAAAGCATGTAATGTTAGTTACATTCATTATAAGCTTTTATGTATCTGTTTTTTTTTTTTTCACCCACTAGATTAGGAGCCCGTTGATTGACAAGGATTGTATCTCAAGTTTCGTTGCATTTATTAGCAGGTGGCTTGTTGTCTACAAGTATAATTAAGTGTATATTGAATAAGTTAATAAATTAACTTTTTAATATTGGTTTTATAATTTTGTATCATATTAAAGATTTAATTTTTTTATTTTTAATGTATTAGGTATAGGGTCTTACTATGCGGCTCAGATTCATCAGTATGAGTTAAGTTAAACAGGAGTGTCCCCTTCCCAGCCCTGGGATTACAGGCGTGTGATACCACACCCTGTCTTGGTGGCTGGCTTGGCTTGGCGCTGCTGGTGGTGGGGCCGGCACGGCATGTGGTACTGGGGATTGAACCTGGGTCCTTGTGCTTGCCAGGCAAGCGCTTAGATTGCTGAGCTATCTTCCCAGCCCAATTTTTAGTTCTGAGAACAGTTTAGTTTGATTTATTTCCTGATGTTTACTCTTAAAAATTCCTTGTATTATGGAAAACTTCACAGTTTCAGTAACTATTAATTTTTAGCCAATTTTGCATGATTTTTATTCCAGTAAGTGTACTTCATTATTATTTTGAAGTAGTCTCAGATACTATATTATCTACTTCAGTATGACCATAATAATTTTAAATGTAACACAACCTCAAAATTACAAAACATTGCAAAGAGTTTCAGAAAACTGAGACTTGTCTGTCCAAGATCTCCTGTCTTCTGTAGAAGACTTAGAAAACTTTGTACTGAAATCCAGGAGAAAATATTAAAGAAATTGGAACATCAAACATTATAACGTTTAATAATGTGAGTACAGACTGCTACTAATATACCTTTGAGTCAGTATATTACTGTCAATAGATGATCTTCCTTATTTGATGAAAGTCAGATGATAGCTATCTTTGTGTTGCTGTGGCAAAACAGTGTAGTAACTTGGTGATATATAATGAATAGGGTTATTTATTTCAGAACAAATTTATTTTCTCATAGTTTTGGAAGCTGGGGAGTCCAAGGTCAAGATGCTGGCTGGTTTTGTGTCTAATGATGGCTGCTTTCTATTTCCAAGATAACACTTTGTCTCAGAGGAATGCTGTGTCCTCATGTGGCAGAAGGCTAAGGGCAAATGAGCTAGATGCTGCGTGAAACATCTTTTATAAAGGGCTTCATCCCATTCATAGGAAAGGAACCTTTGCGACCATATCACCTGTGAAAGCTCCCCTTCTCAATGCAGCATATCAGCCATTTATTTTAATAGCACAGTTTGCAGGCTAGGGGATACATTTAAGGCATAACAATAGGAAAACCAGATTGCACTTAGCATTTACTTATTTAAAAAAGGCAATTCTAGGGTATGTCCGTCTAAGCATGTAGTAAACCCCATCTCAGCTATATGGAGAAATGACTTCTGGGTGACTTGCTCTCCACAGAATTCCCTAGTACCTGGAACATTTTGTGCTCCCAAGGCACTCAAGTCAAGAATAACTGTTTTGAACCTGTGGTTAAAAACATTATATTTATTATGGGATTATGAGATGTTAAAATTCATCATATATTAAAGTGAGATGACACTATGCTGATTATATTTGCCAAGTCAGGAAAACAGAAAAATGTGTGTGTGTGTGCGCATATGCACGAGTATGTGTATATATGTATGCATGTATGTTTTGCTTTTCTTTTCCTTTAAATTTCCCTAAACCAGTTTCTCTTTCCTTTTGAAGTTTCTTCCCATTTTATAATATCTACTGTACATTTTTACATTTACTCTTTCCATTTCTCCTTCTAGGGAGGCAATGAGATGTTTACACATTTGCATGTTTTAGGCTGACTTAATGATGAGTTTTTTTTCTGAGCTATAAAGATCTTAAAAGCAGACATTTAAAAATATTTTAAATTAAACCATAACCGAAAAGATCAGTTTCATTTAAAACACCAGAAAGAGAAAGAGGAAATGAAGACACAATGACATAAATATGAATTGTTTCCAGAATAAATCAAGTGTTTTCATTTGACAGATACACCAGAGACACTTCTTTGGCTAAATTAAATTAGTAACATTTCAGTTGTTCTAGATGTTGAAAAAATAAGATGTGTAAATTAATAGGAAACACTCATTGTATTGACGGGATTCATTTGTGGGACCTGTGACTTGTTTGTTTAAAGTAAGCCATATTATAAGCTTGCTTTGAAGCAAATTTTTGTAACTCCTGAGGAATTAAGTAGTGGTTGGGTTGCTTTTTGGCTTAGTATTAAAGAGATTTGTTAATACAGTGTTGCCTCCATCACTGTGTCTTGTGCATAGCTCATCTTGAATTACTTTTGAGCCAGTTTTTTTTTTTTTTTTTTTTTTTTTTTTTTTTTTGCTGCTGGAACATACTAAACATACACAATTTAAAGGAGAAAAGGATTCCTTTATCTTATGGTATCAGAAGTTTTGGTTTAGTCAGTTGGTTCCAAGGCAGAAACATCCTGGTGGAAGGGCATGGTGAAGGAGAGCTGATTACCTCCTGGTAAACAAGACTAAAAGCACAGGAGAAGAGCCAGAGGAAGGGGCTAAGGACCAGACATAGTTCCTAATGTCATACCCCTATGATCCACCCAGAGGCACCCTGAAGGGTGTTTTACTAGTCTCCTGGACATCTTTTAAGCCGTTGTAGTTATAATCATAATTAACAGTGGTACCAGACAAACAAAAGATGAGACCATTTAGCACTACCAGACCTTTCCTGAAAGAAATGCTAAAGAGAGTTCTTTGAACTCAAAGAAAGGGGAGTTAACAAATAAGAAAACATTCACAAGTAGAAAACTCATTGGTGCTACAGATTCATAGAGCTCTAATATTATAAACATGGCATATGAACCATAGAGATGCATTTATATCTTTAGTATTAAAACTAAAGACAATATAAAAATCCTAATTACATTCATATGATATGAGATAGACAATATGAAAAGATGGGACATGGGATATCAAAATGTGGGGATGAATAGGGTGGAAATTTATAATGTTTTATTAGTTTTTTTCTCTTCTTTTTTTTGTTTTGATCATTGTCCACTTTTGGTGTCAGGATAATGTTGGCCTCTTAAATTGAACTTGGATATCTCTTTAATTCTTTGGGAGAGTTTGAGGAAGTTGGTGTTAATTTTTCTTTAACTGTTTGACAGACTTCCCCAATGGAAGGCATCTGGTTTTGGACTTCCTTTGTTGGAAATTTTTGAATGCTGTTTAATGTGTTTAATAATTGTAGGTCTGTTCATATATTTTGTTTTTCTTCATGATTCATTCTTGGCAGATTATGTTTCTGGAGTTCGTTTAAGTTAGCTAATTTGTTGTATAATAGTGTGTAATATATAATGGTTGTTTTTAATAGTCTAATCATTTTGTTTTTGTGACATCAATTATAATGTCCGTTTTTTATTTCTTATTTTAGTTATTTGAGTTTTCTCTTTTTTTCTTAGTCCTGCTAAGAATAAAACCCTTTTGTATTGATTTTTTTTTTTTTTTTTTGTGCTACCGGGGATTGAACTCAGGACGCTGTGCTTGCCAGGCAAGCGCTTATTCTACTGAGCTATTTCCCTGGCCACTTGTATTGATTTTTTTCCTTGTATTTTATCTTTCTTCTGCTTTTCCCCTTTAATCTTTATTATTTCCTTTCTTCTGCTATTTTTATTTTGTTCTTTTTTTTCTGGTTCACTGAGATTTTATTTTTACGTGTTTACTTCTGTACTCTTGCCTCTGTACAGTGTTAGCTGTGTCTCATAAACTTTGGTATGTTTTGTTTTTACTTTTGTCTTGAATTAAAATAATTTCTTTGTGATTTCTTCTTGATTATTTTGTTAAGAATGAGTTATTTCTATTTTATCTATTTGTAGATTTTTGTGTTTTCTTCCTGGTATTGATTTCTGGTTTCATTCTGTTGAGGTTGGAGAAGATACTTTGTATGATTGCAGTCTTCTTGAATTTGCTGAGACTTGTCCTATAGCCTAAAATGTTATTTATCTTAGCAAATGTTCCATGTATTGTTGAGAAGAAAGTGTATTGCACTGTTGTTGAAGATTATATTTTTACTCTTACTCTTGGTTATTTCATATTTTCTTTGGGCATAATTTCTTTTTAGCATGAAGGTTTTTTTTTTTTAGCTATTTATCGTTGTGAAGGTTTGAACACAGCAAACTGTCTCACCTGTTTTGTTTGGTAAGTTCTTAAAATTTGATTCTTGAGGAATTTTCCATTGGCTTTATTAATATTTTAGGTGGATTGTTTCTTTTGATACTTTAAGGATGTCATTGTTTAGCATCTGACAAAACATCATATTCATGATTATTTTTTGTTCTTGTATAATAGGTCTTTCTTGTAACTTATAGTGTTCTTCCTCACTGTTGTTCTGTATTTTGATTATAATGTATCTTGTTTTGTTTTATGTTTTTTCTGTCTTCCTCCCACCTCTTCGTTTGCCTTTTCAGGTTTGTTGAATTGTTGCATCTCTTAGTTTATTGTTTTCATAAAATTTGGAAAATATTTGACTTCTCATCTTCCTTTCCTCCCTTTCCAGGCCCTGTATGTTCATCTGTTTTTCTTTCTTTTTCATTTGGAACTCAGGCTTTTTTTTTTTTTTTTTCCTTTTAAACTTATTCTTTCAAATGGTTCATCTTTTCTGCTGCATTGTCCAGGCTACTTTTAATCCTATCCAATGACAATTTTATTTATGATATCTTATTTCTTTCTTTAATTTCCATTTAAGTTACCCCTTTTTTCCATTTACTTCATCATCTCGGAGTGCATGGATCATATTAATAATATCTTTTAATTTCATTTTACTGATAAAACAGAAAAAAGGTTCTCATGTATTATTTGTGTGAGACTAAATTAGTAGAAACCCTACTGAAGCAATTTGCTAATATCTATTAGTACAGTAATCTACCCTTATCTATGGGTCATGCATTTCAGGACCTCCAGGGAATGTATGAAACTGTGAACCCTATGTATATTGTGTTTTTCCTGTACATATACACTTACAGCAAAGTTTATTTATAATGTACAGTGAAAGATGAACAACAATAAAATTAGAACAATTATAGCAACTGACAATAATAAAAATGTTTTTTCTCAAAATATCTCATTGTACTTTCATCTTTTCACTTAAAGGAAGAACTTTGGGTTATCTAAATCAACAGCATAAGGGGCCGGGGAGATAGCTCAGTAGAATAAGCGCTTCCCTGGCAAGCGCAAGGGACTGAGTTCAATCCCCGGTTCCGCAAAAAAAAAAAAAAGTATTTCAATTAAATCAACAGCATTACTACTGTTATGGTTTAGGGCTATTATTTAGTAAAATACAGGTTTCTTGTCACAGATGATCTATAACCCAGATGGCTATTATGTGATAAATGGGCTGGGAGCATATACAGTGTGTATACACTGGCCAGAGGGATGACTCACATTCTGCCAGGGATGGAATCAGATTCTTCATGTTACGCAGAGAAGTGTGCAGCTAAAAGTTTGTGGGGCTGGGAGCCTAGCTCAGTGACACAGCTCCTGCTTGGCAAGTGCAAGGTCCTGAGTTTGATTCCTGGTTCAGAAAAACCAAATCAAACCAAACCAAGACTCATGGATTGTTTATTTTTGGAATTTTCCGTTTAATATCTTTGGACTCCTGTTAACCTTAGGTAACTGGAACTATAGAAAACAAAAAAAAGAGAGTACAGTTTAGAATTAAAACAGAAAAAATATCGATGATACAAAATTTCATTAAAAATATGAAAAAAAAGAAAACAAAATGATAAGGGTAGACTATTGAATATATATTTGTATAACACAGTAATACTAGATACAATATACCATATTGTAATATGACTTTTATAATTACTATATATTTATGAATGATTTTATGGTAGCTATACTGTAACTATAACTATATAAGTGTATGTATAAATGCTATCTCAAAAGGAGAACTAAGACTGTATATATTTGAATGAAAGATACATAAGCTAATAAAAGATTATTTTAGGGAGTGTTGCTGGACACATGAGTAACTGGGCTTTCACGAGACCAAGTATATACAAGTACATACCTTTGTATATCATTTGATGTTTGAACTCTCTGACTATATTGCATTTTAAAAGTGAAATTTTTGTGAGATCATAAGGAATATATTTCTTTTTTTCTTATTAGTAAGCTAAAGAAGCTGAGTGAAGACAGTTTGACTAAGCAGCCTGAAGAAGTTTTTGATGTCTTAGAGAAGCTTGGAGAAGGGTAAGTACAAGAAATATGAAATAATGACAACTATGGAACAACTAGTCTTTCAACTAGAGTATTTGTTTGAATTGAATAAAAAATGAAGTAAATTTGGCAAATAATAATGGAATTTAAAGATTGGTTTTTTAAAAAATTCTTTTTGACCAATTTTGTATGCTTATATCTGATAATCTGAACAACTGATTTGAAGACAACACTATACACTATAACAACCACTGTTGAATTCCTATCGTTTTTAGTGAAATTTTGTATTGTTTCTTTTTTTTAAACTATTTTTTTTTCTCTTCTTTAAAAAAATGAAAACTTACATTATCCTGTTTTGAATAACAGTATCTTTCTGTGTGTGCATATACCAAAAACTGCTATCAGATGGTTTCTAAGTGGTTTGTTAGCTTGTCCTGTATGGCAGACTTAGAATTTGCTGGTCAACTTTTGGGTCAACTTTTAGCATCTTGTCTTACTTGGGAAAGGGTAAGTAGGAGGTGTGAGTTGAATATCTTAATGAGAAAATCAGTATGTATAGGCACAGGAATACTTAACATGTTTTCAGAATAATAGTAAATAAACTTTCATTTGAGCACAGAGAAGGGTAGGGAGTAGTTAATGAAATGACAAAATGTGTAAAGACTTACAAAATGACAAGAAACAACTTAAATTAGCAAGACGAGGGAAAAGGAAATAGGGAGTAACATGTAAAATAATAAGTTAAATATAAAATGAGAGGAAGAAAAATGAAGTATATTTTTTACTAAATGTTCACTTTCACATTAAAACACCAACTGTTAGAGAAAATATAAAATGTAAAACATTTTGCTTTTGTGAAACTCATGTAAAACAAAAAAAATTGGAATTATAAGGTTATTTCTTAGAAAAAAATCATACAAAAGCAACGAACATACAAACAAAAATAGGGATTTGATTTGGAACTGTCTCATTGCTATATGTTTATCAATAAAACTTTGAAAAGAACAAAAAAAAATAGGAAAGCAGGAATAATAATGTTTATATTAAACAGGTTAAAGATCATAGGACCCACCTGAATGAAGAAGGACATTAGGCAATAAAATATGACAAAAATATTATAAGACATTTGTGTCACAAAACATGGCAGCCAAATTTATTTATTCATTTATTTTTTTTATGTATTTAGTACAGAATTTACAGGGTCTACAGGGTCTCACTACCTAGATTGGACTCATAGTGAATCTCCTGTTTTCAGCTTCCTAAGTAGTGGGATTAAGGCTCACACCATCACACCCAGTCTTAATCACTGTCTCAGTGTGCCTCTGGGGGCGGGGCTGGCATGGCATGCTGGTGGTCGAATCCTGGCCGCTGCGCTCTGCTTAAGCAGGCGCTTTAGTCTGTTGAACTATCTGGCCGGCCAATGGCAGCCAAATTTATAATGAAAAAACTATTAGTAATGTCAAGGAAATTTAATAAAAGCCTAACTGTGTGAGATATTTCAATTTATCTCTTTCAGAATTGGGCAGATATAATTGAAAAGAGGACATAGAATAAACATCAATAAATTTGATTATACAAATACACATATAAAGTATATGCCTGTGGTTTTTTTTTTGTTTTTATTTTTTATTTATTTATTTTTTTTTGCAGAACTGTGGGTTGAACTCAGGCCCTTGTGCTTGCCAGGCAAGCATTTATTCTACTGAGCCATCTCCCCGGCCCCATGCCTGTGTTTTTATAACTATATATATTCTTGCATTTCTCCTTTTTATATTTATGGACATAGAAAAATGACAAGTTATAAAAATAGTATTTTATACATTACATTTCTGATTATAGTCTACTAAATTAGACATAATTACAAAGTGACAAGCACTCATATTAATTGGAAATTATGGAACATAATCTGAGGTCTCTTGTTGATTGTATTAGCAGAGCTAGTTAGGTGAAGTTTTAAGTTCTTCTCATACTCATGAAGAAGGGCAAAAAACCCAAACCAAAACAAAATAATAGCTGGGTACCTGTGGCACCCACCTGTAATCTCAGCACTTGGAAGGCTTAGTCAGGAGATGCATGAGTTCAAGGCCAGCCTGGATCTGAGGTTTAATGCCAGCTTGAGCTATGAGGCCCTGCCCCTCCCCCAATATATATATGTGAGTGATTTGATTTGAAATAAAAAAATGCTGAAACCATTGATAGGGAAATGATATTAAGAGTTAAGACTGTGTTATATGTGGCCCTGTGAGAGCTAATTTGAAAACTCAGAAGAAATGTATTACCCTACAACATATAAATTATGTGAATTGATGTTTAAAGATGTTAAAACTTAAATCAATTCATTCAGAGAATATAGGTGACTATGTATTTGTTAATTAGGAACTAGCTCATAATATCAGTATTTACAAGTAATTCAGTAGTTGATTGTAGAAACAACTCCAGTATCCACCAGCTGATGAATGGATAAACAAAATATTATGCCTCTATATAGTGACATTTCAGTCATAAAAAGGAATGAAATCCTAGTAGATATTATAGCATGGTTGGACCTTAAAAATACTATGCTGAATAGAAAAAGCCAGATACAGAGGGCTATATGATTCCAATTGTATGAAGTATCTAGAATTTCCATTGCTCTAACAAAATATTTGAAATGAGATAATATGTAAAGAAGAGAAGTTTGGAGGGGTTAGGGGCTGGAAAAAAGGTGTATTTAGCTTATTATTTTGGACTGCCAAAGTCCAAGATTAATAGGTCCCATTGGGTTGTCTTCTGTTCAGGACACCCTTGGGTAAGGTAAAAAACAGCAGGAGTGCAGGCGGGGGTCAGAGATCACATGGTAAGACAGGAAGCCAGAGAAGGATTTAGGGGCCAGGCTTGCACTTTTATAACAGTCTGCTCTTTGGAGAACTGATTCACAGTGTGAGACTAGCATTAATCCTTTCTGAGGACAATATTGTCAGTGACCTGTTTACCTTGTACTAACCCCTACCACTGCCCAACATTGCTCCCTTGAGGATGAAGCTTTAACACATGAACCAGTGGGGACACACTTGAAACATTTCCAAGCCACAGCATGTGTTCTTTAAAAATTGGCAAAAATCTTACAACTTTTTCTGTGTGAGTAGCAGGTGCTCTTGGGTTAGATTTATACTCCTCCTGGTGTCTGGGGATTTAACTATAATTATGGGTCTGGAAGCAGTGAAGGATGGTAGTGGAGTGGTCTGGAGAAGGTTATATATTCTCCTTTAAAGTGACTTTCTAAGGCAAAGTCATTATAAAGACTTCAGAATTGTGAGGCCAGTTTTCTCATGCAGGAGATTAAGGTAGGTTTTGCTATCAAAGGAGGCCTCATAGTGTTTAGAGTGAGGGTACCCAGATTAATGAAAATACTTAAATGTTCAGTACCAATTACCTGGATACTTCTTCAGATTCAGTGCCTCAATTTTGACGTGACAGACCTGGTAGTATTTTGTGAATTCAGTTTGCATTTTAATTCATCTGTCAAGGCTTACATTGAGTTTGCTTTTCAGAAATCTTAGCCCTGTGTCTATAGGAGTTAAGAAACTCTTTTGGGGCATTGAGCAATTTTTCTTGGTTCTCATAGTTTTGCTCAGGGCACTTAAATCCTGAGCTTGTTACAGCCTGTTTTATAAATTTTCCAGTGCAGGCAGAAGCAGTAGCCCTTTATATAGTCCTGGGACTTTGTTTTTATCATGTGGTCCATTGAAACAGCTATTTAGTCTGGCACGTCTTTGCTGAGGCTTCAAAGCAACTAAGGGTGATAATTGAAGTAACTTTTACCATTGAATTCCAAGACTGTTAATATTCTTGACAATTGAAGTAAATTGAAAACAATTACTTTATTGTCTTCAATTCTAAGGAAGTGAACTACTACCAAATTTCTGTCTTTTGTAAAAAAAATCTATCTATGTATGTATGTATGTATGTATGTATCTATCTATTCAGTACAGGATCTCACTATGTAAGTCGCACTCGTAGTTATCTTCCTGCCTCAACCTCTCCAGCTTTGGCATTACAGGTATGCCAGTTTTGGTGGCCTTCATGGCACACCTGGGGTTCTGGGCCTGGCGTGGCATACCCAAATTTCCTTCTTTAGGGCTGTGTTGTTCTCCCCCCCCTTATGAGCTAGCTAGCTTGCTTGTGCGCTCTCTCTCTCTCTCTCTCTCTCTCTCGCTCTCTCGCTCTCTCGCTCTCTCGCTCTCCCTCCCTCCCTCCCTCTCTCTCTCCCTCTCTCCCTCCCTCTCCTTCCTCTCCTTCCTTCTTTCCTTCCTTCCTTCCTTCCTTCCTTCCTTCCTTCCTTCTTTCCTTCTTTCCTTCTTTCCTTCCTTTTTTTTTTGTTCCAGGACTCTTAACTCAGGACCTTGTGCTTGCCAAGCAGGCACTGTGCTACTGAGCTATACTCCCAGCCTGAGTTATCTTTTTTACTGGAATTATGAGTATGATAGTAGCAGGATATGGTCAGGAAGAGAAAATGCTACTGTATAAACTCTGAACACAAAAGATTAGTGTAAAACTACAAACTCATATGAATTGTAGAAGGGCCAAGGCTACAAAAGTCATCAAATTCATTTGATGAAATGAAAGAGAAAGAATCAAATTAATTTTGTTGATGTAAAACTTCACTATTAAATTTTGGCAAAAGATTGTGAATTTGAAAATGATTGTGCATGTAAATTTTGAATATTAGGAGTTACTCTCTATGTTCCAGTGTCTTGCTTTGCTTATCTTTTTCTTCTTTAAAAATAATATATTGAGAAGACAGTGATTCTTGGGGTCAGTATTTGAATTCTGGACTTGCTGGCCACTGGTATTTTAGTACTTTTTATCATTTTTTTATTGATGATAGTTTTCCTCACAATCAAGAGGGATAAATTTGATGTATGTTAACACTTACTTTTTAGTAAGAATTTTATAAATGGTAGTTTCAAATCTTCCTAGTTTATAGCCAGTTGCAAATGACTTCCTCAGTGTTTTTGCTTTTTGAAGTGTGTGAATATTTTACTGGCAGAGTTTCAAGTGTTGGAGCAGAGATAGTTTTTGAGTAAGTGGTCATTAAATTCTGTTTCCTTTTTATTTATCTTTGTGTGGTTTTTCTCATAGGAAGAAATTGAAAGGCACATTCGGGGAGACCTTGGTTTTGTAACTTGGGGGAGAAACAGATGGCTTAGTGTTCCTCTACTTTGGTGTTAGGAGTCCAAGTGGAAAGTTTCAGCTATTCTGTGTGCTCTGAACAGAGCTGGGACTTTAATATTCTAGAGATCAGCTGTTTCTCTTAATTTGAAACTTTGGCTGTTTTTAATTTACCTTTCATTCTTGAAATATTTATTCATGTCTTAATATTGCAGATAAGTTAAACTATAAGTCTCTTTCTTTCATAATGTAGCAACTCATATATTAATGTGAAGACTTCAAGTTTGTAATTGAAATAATGTAGTTCTTAACTCTTCTTGTTTTTAACCTTTTTGCCATTTAACTAGTTTTAAAAGTTAGAAAATTTTACAGATAAAAATTCATAGTAGACTTTAATATGATGTTTGATGGGAAAATAATAAATAATATATATTTTTTTAAGGTCTTATGGAAGTGTCTTTAAAGCAATCCACAAAGAATCTGGTCAAGTTGTTGCAATTAAACAAGTACCAGTTGAGTCAGATCTTCAGGAAATAATCAAAGAAATTTCCATAATGCAACAATGTGACAGGTATGAAGAGATTTTCTTTGTTTATCTCCATTTTGATAAATTTTACTGTTAATGTAATGAATTTTCATCATCTGTTTATTTTTTTCTTGACTTCTTATTGAAAGTGAGACTATCCTTTAGGAAAGGTAAGGATAGCTTTGTAGAGTCTTTTGGATGTGTAGTTCTTTTCAAATGTTGTCAGAGTATCATATTACCAGTGACCTACTTGTCATTTCTCTCCGTCTCTTTACTCTCTCATCCCTCCATTTTTGCACCAAATCACCTTTTCCTTCTTGTTTCATATCACATTAGCCCATGCATCAGTCAGCACTATAACTTGACACATCAGAACTGTTTGCATATGTTTATTTTCCTGACTAGACTACCAGCTTCTCAAGAAGGAATACAGAATCTTAGTTCTTTTGGTGTTTCTAGATCTCAGAACATAGCAGGTGTTGAGTAAATGTTCATTAAATGAATTATATTTACATAAAATGTGATTATTTTTAATTATTAAAAACAATGTTAAATGGCACACAACAAAAAATGATTTTTGTCTATAGCTCTGTCCTAAAAATAGGATGGTTTGAAAATTTTCTTCACCATGTGTTCCTTGTTATAATATCAAGCCTGGTGTCTATATTCCATACAGGAAGAAAGTAAAAAAGCAGGAAAGAGCTTTCTCAGAAATGCTTGGCTAATGTCTTTGTTAGAATTATCTTACGCTTAGAGTTGGGGGCTTAAAGGAAGTTTAGGGTACATTGTTACCACTAATCACATCAGATCCTTGTTAATAAAAAAATCCATGAGATATTTTGTCTCCTGATGGTGCATAAAATCTATACAAATTGGCCCAGATTTATGATTAATTTAGGATTTGTTTTAGGACTTTTTAACCTTACAGTGGTGCAAAATTAGTATGCATTCAGTAGAAACTGTACATTGAATTTTTAAAAAAATCATTTTCTGAACTGTGGAACAAAGCATCATTCCTACTTTTCTTGCAGGAGTAGGAATGATAGAGTTTCACTATATAGTCCAGGCTGTCCTTAAACGTACTCTGTAGCCCTGGTAGCTACCTTGAATTTGCAATGTTCCTCCTGCCTGTTCTCTCAAGTGCTGAGACTAAAAGCTTGAGGCCCCTGGCCTGGCTGAAGCAATGCTTTTTATTTTTATTTTTTATTTTTATTTTATGGTGGAACCAGGGATTGAACTCAGGCCTGTGTGCTTGCCAGGCAAGCACTTATTCTACTGAGCCATCTCCCTGGCCCCAGCAATGCTTTTTAAATACTAGGCAGCAACAGTGAGCTGTAGCTCCTTGTTATCCATATAATTACAAGGGTAAACAACTGATGTTCTATATTGTATTGGGTCACTAAGCTGTGATATTTGGCAGGTTAGCTGTTAAAATGCTTCTTTTGACTTTTATATGGTATTTTCAACTTACGAGGTTGTTTTGGATGTAATCTTTGTATAAATTAAAGAGCATCTATATATTTCAAGTTCTTTGGCTAATGAAATGACTGGGCAATTTTAGACTAACTTCACTGGACCTGTTCAGTTTTGCTTGGAATATTTAGATTATGTTACATGTTTTCTATAAAAAGTTGGCATAAATTGACATTCAAATAGTAATAGAAAAATTAGTAAATTCCTTATCTCACAAATCAAACTATGTAATTTTGCAAATGTTTCCCAGACTTTGGTATTAATTTGGTAACTTAATGAGAACCAATTCTATCAGTGAGCTATATTCCTAGCTTTCTATTTAGTTTTTCAACAACAAAATTGAGAATCATCTTTATTCTTCTTTTTTTTTTTTTTTTTAATGTATTTAGTACAGGTTCTACAGGGTCTCACTACGTAGATCAGACTCGTGGTGATCCTCCTGTTTTCAACCTCCCAAGTACTGGGATTACATGCGCGCACCACCACACCCAGTCTCAGTTGGCTCAGCCTGCCCTGGGAGAGGGGGCGATGGTATGCCAGGGATAGAACCCCAGCTGCTATGCTCTGCCTAAGCAGGCACCTTTACCTTTATTCTTTTTTTCTGCTACTTTTGGTCACTTTTCCTTTTCTTTATTCCTTGAGTGAAGGAATCATACTTTTATTTCTTGGAACCCATTACAAAGCCTCTAACTCCTTACTTTTGGTTGCAAGAATGAGTAGATACAGTACCATAAAGAATAAAGAGAACATTTTAGGTTGATGAACCTCTAGAGAATTCAGGTCATTATTCTTACTACACATTTTAAATTTTTAAAGAAAAATAAAGAATGGCATTGTGGTGTAAGTACCTGTGGGAACTCACCTGCTTTGTTGCATGGTGGCCAGCAACTGGTATAGAGTAGACATTCAGTGAACATTTGTTGAACGTGTAAGTCACGGAATATTAGTGATAGGCTGGACTTTTGTATGTTATGTCATTTAGTGCTTTAAAATTGTGCTTTGTTATGAAGAGGTGCTTTTAGAGCCTTTGTCTTAAAACTGTGAAGAATTGAGCAAAATGAGAAACTTCATTACTGTTTTTTTCTATATATCCCAATAAGTTTTATTTGAATAAAAATCTTCTGTTGCTAATGCATATTTAAAATATATTTCAAGGGGAAAAGTACAGAAAAGGGAACCTAAAGATTTTACATGAATTGTCTAAGATTATGAAACTTGTTAGTGGCTAAGATGAGAGTTTGCACTCTGACTCTAGGGCCAATGTTGAAGAAAACTGTGTCCATGAAAGGATACCCCACAATTCAGTAACTAAATTTTGGAAGCAGTTTATAGGCCTGTCAACATGTGAATGAATAAAGAAAATGTGGTTATACACAGTGGAGTACAACTCAGCCATACAGAATGATAAATTTGAATAATTTGTAAGAAAATCAGTGTACCTTGAGATCATAATATTAAGGAAAATCAGACTCACAAGCATAACTACTGTGTGGTTTCTGGGAAGAGAAAAACTGTGAATAATTTAAAGAGTAGAGTAAAAGTATGAAATAGGGAGCTAGATCCTTTACCGTTGAGAAAGAGAATTAGATGTGGAAGGAGGAGGGAAGTCAAGAGGAAGGAAAAGAATTAAGATGTGTTCTGTACATGTACCAGTTCCCCACAAGGAATGTAATCATTAAGTTTAGCAAAATTTGTTAATAAACATAAAAGAAAGATGTCCGCACATCCAGGTGAAGCACTCCCAAGGCATTCGTAGGAGTGGGGACAAGAGCAGGGCCGCAGTACTTGCGATTGCTTCCACCTAGGTAGTGTTAATGAAACTGAACCACAATTGCCACAGCTCTTTCCTTTCTGACGCTGGTACTCTAGAGAAGGAACCTCTCTTGTCTAAATGTAGAGAAACACATTGTTTTGAATCAGGGCACATGATTATTCACTTATTAACTCATTCAGGAAATGTGTTTTGAGTATCAGAACTTGAGGATAAACCCTCATGTGCTGCTCTCAAGAGATAACAGGATGAATGAATCTCAGGTACTGAAAGGGCTTCCAGGGAAGTAGAAGAGGCTTGGAAAACTGGCAGGCTGGTAGAGCTGTGATGGGAAAAATATGGAGATTTGTCCACTGTTGGAGATTCGAGCAAAGCTTCCCCAGGGAGGTCATAATCGTACTGAGCTGTAATGGATGAATTGGATTCACCAGGCAAAGAGGAAAGATGAGCTGTGTGGTAGGAATAGATCATTTCCAGCTGGCCTGCTTAAAGTGTCACTGAGTACTCCCTGGCTTCTTCTATAACAGCCACTCCCTGTCCCTTCTGTTTGCTCAGGTTTCTGGATCAAATTTCATGTGAACACTTTCTGAGGGGAAAAAGAGTTTGAAACACCATTTGGTGGGGTTAGTGATGAAATTTGGCAATTTATATGAACTTATGTGTATATTTATCTGATTTTGGGCAAGCCAGAATTAAATTGGAATGATTGAGAGTTATATTGGAAACAATTCAGGCTTTGTAGAATATTCACATTGCTTTTATAAAAAAAAATTTGTATCATTCATGTAAAGTTGTTGAATTGCTAGTAAGAGTATAGTAGGATATTGATAAACATTATATAATGAAAATTAGTCATTAGTATTTTCTTTGTAACATGCTTATAAAAGGACTTTGAGAAATAGACCTTTAAGCCTGGTGTGGTAGTGCACCCCTGTAATCCCAGGACTTGGGAGGCTGAGACAAGAGGTTTGCTGTGAGTTTGAGGCCATCCTGGGCTGCGAAGTGAGTTTTGCACCAGCCTGAAATGCATAGCAAAACTTGTTTTCTTTTTTTTTTTTTAAAGTACCTTTAGCAGTATCTGGCTTTACTAAATGAAATTTAAGTTAAAAAAATTACCATTTTTTATGTTTGTAGTGTTTTTATTAGTCCTTTTAATTATGCAAATTTTAAAGTAGTTTTTTTTCATAATTTTATTGATAAACAGCAATGAGACAGTTTCAAATCAAATCGGTAGGACAGTTTCAATAACTAACACTGCATATATTCTTCTTAGTGGTTAATTGCTGTACAAAATGTGGACTTGAGATCCTATTTACAAACACCATGAGAACAAATCATTCTATTCATTAAGAGAATGTAACTATATATCTATCCTAACCACTTTGAATACACAGATACAAAATGGACATTCATCTGTATACCCTTTTTTTGTTAAGTTCTGTTATTTGAATATTATAGGTGTGTAAACTCAGCAAAATATTCTAAAAGAGTCCAGTAGCCCATAATAGCATTGGGTCTTCTGTTTAACTGGCAATGTCAGAAATTGTTGACCTGAGTCCCCCACAGCTCAACATAACAGCATGGCTTTACTTCCTATATTTTGTCTTCATACTTTTCTACTGGATGGTTAAGACCAAGGTAAAGCAGGACCTATGCAACAAGAGTTGTAGCAAGTTTCTTAGCATTTTTAAAGAATATAATATGCTTAGCCAGGCACAGTGGCACAATGATTAATCCCATCTATTTGAGAGGCTGAGGCAGGAAGATTGAGAATTCTAGAGCAGTGTGGGCAGTTTATTCAGATCCTTTCTCAAAAATGAAAAGAATCTGGGCATGTAACTTTGTAATAGGGTACCTCAGGTTCTAAACCCAGTACAGAAGGGAAAAAATATGTATTGTTAATATTAACTGTAGTGATTGTGTTGTACAGTAGGTATCTTGGACTTGTCTTTCTTATCCAACTGAGCTTTGTGTTCTCTGACCATCATGTCCCTTCTTTTCCCCTTGGTAATCACCATTCTATGATCTGGACCTGTGAGATACCCTTTTAAGACTCCACATATGAGGGAGATCATGTGGTTTTTGTCTTTCTGCACCTGTCTTATTTCACTTAATGTACTGTACCTCAGATTATTCCATGTTATCACAACTGCTACCTTTCTTTTTTGATGTCTCAATAGTATTCCACTGTGTACCTATGCTACATTTACTTATCTGTTCAGCTCTTGATGGATACTGGACTGGTTCTCTACCTTGTCTATTGTGAATAGCACATTTGAATTTCAGTAAGAAATTTAAACTGAATAACAGTCCATACACCTTGTAGTGTGGGTGGTGGTTATATAAAGGAAAAATTACCCCCTCTTCCATTTTTGAGGTTCTGGATATTGAATTCAAGACCTCACACATGCTAGGCATCCTAGGCAGTTGGTTCTACCACTGAGAACCTTTCCACCCCTGCACCAAAAGGTGCAAATGTTTAAGAAGAGTTTGTAATGCTCTACAATTTTTTTCCCTCCTTTTTTCTTTTCTCTTTATACTTTATTTTGAGTTGTGATACTAGAAGACTGGATAGAGAATATGAGGAACTTGTGAAATGGTCATAGGCATGGAAAGGATGTGATCATAAGGCATGATATGAAGGGGAGCCAAAAAAGGAAAAAAAAAAAAAAGAAAAAAGAAAAGGAAGGAGGGGAAGATAAACATTGAAAGTGCTAAGGAAGTAATGGGACAAGAGACTGAAATGTAGGGCGGATGCTCAGGATAAAGGCATGGAACATTGTGTCACCCTTACTATCAAGGCTTCTGCTTTTCAGTGTAGTCTGTAATTTCACTTGTGTCTTCTTTATCCCTTCACCCAATGGAGTTTTCAGAGGCATAGCCATTCTCCTATTTAGCAGCTCTAACACGTGTAGGGAATTGGGTTCTGGTGGAATCTGCAAGTCCAGATGGTGCATTAGTCAAGATTCTTAGGCATGGGTGAATTAAAATTTTGTGCATTGTTTAAGATTACAATACATAATCACTGAGCTACTGTTTCAAATGAAGCTACATATATCACTAAGTTAGTGTTTTAAATGAACATATATATATGAATATAAATCACTGAGCTAGTGTTTTAGATGGAACTCTTGCTCTTCATTTTCAAATTTTAATAATCAATGTATTGGTTAAGAAACAGGTGTTAGAGCCGGGGAGATGGCTCAGTGGAATAAGCGCTTCCCTGGCAAGCTCAAGAGCCTGAGTTCAATCCCCGATTCCGCAAAAAAAAAAAAAAAAAAAAAGACTGCACACTTAGGCTTCATTACTTACCAAAAATCTTTCTTCAAGAAACAAGTGTTAGATGGGGCATGGTGGTGCATAGCTGTAATCCCAGCCCTCAAGAGGCTGAGGCAGGAGGATCATTGTGAGTTTGAGTCTAGCCTGTGCTACAAAGTAAGCTCAAGGCCAACCTTAACTGCATAGTGAGACCATATCTCCAAAAGACAAAAAAAGAAAAAGGAAGAAAGAAAAGAAACATGTTCGAACATCTAAATTGTCGTACAGTTAGCTAACTTGTTGACTAGAATGAAGTATATTAACTTCGGCCCCTGACAGTCCTTCACAGGATAATCTTCTTTAAATGCTAATTCAATTGTATTATTTCCATGCAGAAGTTCCTTTATTGATTCCTTATCACCTGAACTGCATTTCTTTGTTAGTAAAGCTTTTTCTCTGTAGCACCTGCCATTAGGCCTTTGTTGTTCAGTGAATGCTCTTTGATTAAATTATCTAAAAATGATACACGAGTGAGTCAGTTTAAATCCATAATATCAGTGGTGGTGGAAAAAGGCTGAGTTGCAATTCCTAGGTCTTGTTAAAGTGTTAAAAAATGATGGCACTAAAATTTCATGTATATCCAGAGTATGATTAAAGGGTGGCTCAATGAGTAAAGCACAGAACACTTGCTCTACTGATTCTCAACCTACCAGTCTGTATTATTATCTACTTATATGCAATGTGCCTTAAAAACATCTCTTGAAATTGTTCTTTGCTGTTTCTACTGCAGTCATTCTGATCCAGTCTATCAACATTTATCTTTTAAAGTGTATGTTTTGTTATTATCAATTATGATGAAATCAACAGATTAAGAGAGAAATGGCATGGAAAAAATTAAAGTAATGTAATAACACATATATTGTTGAACTTGACAGATTTCAAAAGGAGGCAGACCATATCACTGGGGGCTACACAGGGAAGCGCTAGATCAAACAGGAGGCAGAAGCAGGCAAAGGGAGAATATGGGCTAGAACTTTTATTGTGGCTTTTATGGGAAGGAACAGCTGAGACAAGCTAAGACAGTACTCACAGAGATTGGCTATTTGAAATATAATAATTTTGGTGAATTCTGGGCCTGGGTATTGTCACTACTTGCTTGATACTGGCTCTGGTGTAATTAGGACAAGAGTATAGTATCTCTGGACTGTAAGTTGGGTGCGTGGGCTTGAGAATGATTGGTTTTGATATGAAAGGCATGTTTCAGTCTAGTTTGTTTGCTGAATAAGAACTAGCCAACCTTAAAAGAATCAGTTCCTCATTTCAGCAAGGCTCCATATGTCACATCATTAAAAATGCAGACAATAAAAAGATGAGCTTATTAAAATCTCCTGCATGCATCGATTCAAGAAATTTTAAATTTCATTCTCTGTTTATACCAGTAGCAGCCACCTTACCTTGGTTTTGAAACCTTTCATGATCAGCTATCTGCCTTCATTTCTAACTCCATTATGCTATATTTTATTGTACACTTTAATCTAGGTGTGCTCATCTCAATTAGTTTTTCAAACTAATTGATTTGTTCATTCTTAGAGCTTTTGTATGGGCAGTTCTTGATGTGTGGATGCTCTGTCTGGCTAATTTTGAGTCCACCTTCACATCTTAGTTCAAGGAGGCTTAAATTGGGGTCTACTTCTTAATTTTTTTGATTAGTTTGTTCATTTATTTAGTGTTTATTTAATTTGTACATATTGAGAAAGGGGTACTGAGGTGGAAGTGGATAGCAAGATTAGAATGTATCTTTATGGAGCATTTATTCTTCTGGGGAAGGTAGATAAAAGCTAATAGTTAATTGACAGATGTAATAAGTGCTTTACAGTAAAAAGGGTATTGATAGTAGAAAATGTTGTCCAATAAGTACCCACTATACACATGTAAGCTCTAGGGTTTAAGCATTTCCTTCTTTTCCAAATGTGGAGTTTGGAATTGACAGCAACTCAATGGATGCGTGACATTTTATTGTTAAAACCCACTCATGTCTACTTTTAGGTTTTTGTTTTTTTTTTTTTTTTTTTACATATTCCAGTTCTTTTCAAGTCAGGAGCTACTATGGGATATGATTATATTTTACTCTTTCATATGAACTGAGATCAGTATAACTTGAGAAAAGGTGAATATGGTATAAAGTTACAACTACTTTTCTGGTAACATATCTTCTTTTGTTCTTCCTGTGGTTAATAATTGTGTTTATTTAGAGTCACTTCTTTTACCAGTATATTTCATGCTAGATGAAGTTTAGAATTATGTGTCTAGTTCACTGCTATGTACTTTTTATTTTTTAAGGTTTTATACTTTATTACAGTTGCTCATGAGAGCTACTCTAGAGCACACACTGAAAGTTAGGGAACAAAATGAAAGTGACAGTATAGGAAATGGAGAGGTGAAGAGGTATGAGAACTAGACTGGAAGAGAATTCAAATTGAATGGAGAAAGATCAAGATTCCTACATGGTAACACCCTGCAGTGAAATCATGCAGGAGTGGATTACATAGAACTGGTAGGGAGCACATAGAAAATGATATATAAATGACATAGATAGAGGATACATAATACAGGACAGATAGATGGATAGACAGATAGACAGACAGATATAAATGATGAGACATTTTAGGTAGATAGGCAGACTTGAATTCAAGGAAGATCTGTGGAAAAATGATTACTGCTACTACATACTGACTGTCTAGTTTGATGCCTGGCCAAAGCAGAGTGAAAGAATGAATGTAGGCAGCTGCCTCGACAGTCACAGTCCCCCAGTGAGACCCCAAGGTGCCGTTGTGTCCTAGGTAAGGTAAAGGTCTGATCATTTGCTACTAAACAAAATTGAAGCAAACAAGATGTCAATAAACTCTTCAGGATAAGGTTTTCAAAACAAAAATAGAGTTGCAGTCTTAGCAGAGCTGGACAAAGAAAAAAGAACATTACATATGTAGAACCAGTCTTCATCAAATTGTCCAGAAGCCAGCATCGCGCTCTCCAGGCCCTCTCTGAACAAGGACTTCTGGGATGATGCCGAGCAGCAGCAACTGCAGCCCAGCAGAAGGCAGCTTTGCAGCATGCTCATGTACATTCATCTGGATGCTTCATAACTCAAGTGTAGGGGGTGATAGAACGCTCCTGTTATATTTTCCCTTATTTGGGCAAGAAGTGCTGTAGCACCAATCCCCGCTTGCCTCGACATCTTCCTGTGGTCTTGGATCTTCACTACCAATCCACAACTAGTCCCACCCAACTACTTCCACTATACAGCTATTTAGACCCTGTTCACTTCCTCAATAAACGAGACTTGATCAGAAAGCCTGTCTTGTCTCTGTCTCCCGTGTCTCTTGCCCTGTCTTTTTCATCCCCATTCCTCCTCCAGGTCATTACCCCACGTCTCGACTCGCGGGCCGAGTCAAGTGGCGCCCAAGACTCTGCATTTGGGAATCTTATTCTTCCTGCTTTACTAAAGCACCTTGACCCAGAATGATGAAAGTGACTGCAATCCCAGACGAGATCGGGCATGTTCAGGGTGGTATGGCCGTAGACAGTGACTGCAGTTCCAAAGGCTGAAACTACTCTCATTCACTGCTGTACAAACTGACTTTCAGAATTTTGGTGAACTTACATATTTTTTGCTTCCTTGAGAAAGTATGTAAGTGAAAGCAGAGAAGAGGAACCAGGATGATGGGAGCTTGGAAGCTATATTGTTTGAGGAACTATTTATGCGGCCCATGACTACAACTTTTTTATGACACCGTTTGGTTTTGAGCTCTAAATTTGACAATCACATAAAATAAGACTCCACTCCAACCGGCTGGGATGAGAATACCATCTACAGTTAGCTTTCAAGAGCCATTTCTAGTACTTACTTAAAAAAAATAGAATTTTTTTTTAAAAAGTTAGTCATTAGCTTAAACTCGTATTTGTACTTTCTACGATTGACATGTGCTATTATCCTTTGGATTTAAGGTCCATATATCATGTAGAAATGTTCTTTGTGAACTCCTAACTATTTCCCCTGTTGTCCATTTTAAAAGAAAGCCCAAAGACTAAGTTACTAATCAGTTGTAATTTCTTTTATAAACAAATTTCTTTTATAAATAAATGATGTAACTAAATGCTATTAAAAACAAGAAATGTGGGCTCAAAAAAAAGAATGTCAAATGACAAAAATTATATTCAGGTGTCATTAATGTGACTATTTAGTTCTACTTGCTTATGTAGATTTAAATTATCGATAATTTAAAATATCATATTTTATAATGTAGAGTTTTTGAAATATGATTTATCTATTTGATTGTAGACTAATAGGGACTACAAATGTCTTTTTTTTTTTTTTTTTT